>NW_022198581.1:6015742-6034847 GCF_009176525.2 Contarinia nasturtii
TCTCTCTCTCTCTCTCTCTCTCTCTCTCTCTCTCTCTCTCTCTCTCTGTGTGTGTGTGTGTGTACTTTGAGAATAATTTGAAATAATGAGTAATATAATTGAACAAATGTGCATCGTATGCGATATACATTCGCTCGAATAAATTGAAATGGGAATAATAGATTTTTATCAGAATACTCGCTTACCTTGCCAAGAGCCATCAGTGATAGGTCTGCCATCGTGACGATACCATACAACATCTGGTTTAGGTTGACCGGTAGCATCACAAATTAATCGAAGAAATTTATCCTCAACGATCACAATCGGTTTGTTTGAACCGCCTAAATGTTTAATATTGCAACGGAAAAATAAAAAAAAAATTGATATAAAATTCAAATTCCATAATCAAAGTATATATTGAAGTATCGACGACATCAGCATCAACCGCTTTACTTTAAAGTATTCGTCAGCATTGAATAATATCTACATAATTAATCATGGCTCGAAAAGAGCGAGCGATTGCAACTGATGGAGATTATATCATATGAAAAGGGAAAATATTTGATTCCATTTTGCCGTTATAAATCAAAGACCATAATGATATGTATGAGTCATTCGATCACGTTTTAAACATAAAATTCAAAAGATCTTCACTTCGGAGCCATTTCAAGTACTTCATTGTTATATCTATAATAATGCGAACACATTATGTACCCTTAAGTAATATTGAATAATATTTCACAGCCAGAACATATGTAGACTTGATGCTGATGTTACCATTATTTTTTTTCTCTCGACGCCATACATTTCAAACATCTTAAAATGAAGCAGCGTCGGCAAAATTTAAATCAAAGTATACATAGCAATCGTTTAAGCATCGAACAGAACATGTACTACATATTGAATATTTTTTTCTTAAAAAGTACATTTTTAACAAGTTTCTTTTTTTTTTTCGCATGCAGTTGGCAAAAATGCAGATATTGCTCTATATTTTTAAGATAAGAAAATTCCATTTATCGAGTAGTTTTATGGTACTTGCCTGCAATTGATGGTGGAATTAGTAGTTTTCCGACTTCCGTTGGTGGGATGTGCAATTTATCCGCGTCCAATCCATACTTGTATGCAACGATTCCCGGGAGGCCAGGAACTGTAAGAAATTAAAAAAAAAACAAAGATATTCAGTACAAATTTCAACAGAATTTAAATTATTCTCATCATAAATCGCATGTTCGTATATGTTTTTGTGTTTAAAATCAATAAATGTCTCAAATTTATGATAATGAGCAAGACATGGATATAAAACGTAGTCAATGTAAAATAAAATGTACACTTACTTCCATTTTGACCGGGTCGTCCGCTGCGTCCTGTTTGCAAGCATAGCCGAGATATAAGATTACAACAAAAGAATACAAAACAAAATACGGTCAGATCAGAATTTTAATAAAATTCACCGGATATAGTCATAATGAACGGTTTATGCGATGCAACGCATAATTATTATATGTGTATAGCATTATATTGGGTGTAATTATTTGCGTGAGCTTTTGATTTTGACCGTATTGTAAGCAAAGTGTACAATGTACATACCTCTCGGTCCAGTTAAACCTGCAACGATATCATGGAATTTTATCAAAACATGGCATGGAATGAATGTTGTACATAATTGCAAAAGGATAAGATGAAAAATAAAATAACATAACACCAAAATATCCAATAAGCATCACCGCCGCCGCCGCCGCCACCACCGTCCATCGGGTGGAAAAGAAAAAGCGAGATAGAAAATGTGCAAGAATGAAATGTGAAACATAAGAGCACAAAATGATGGAATTTAATTTAAATTATACGAGTTTCGAGACTAAAATGACTAAATAAGAAAAACCGTTGAAAAACCGTGCAGCTAATCCAATTAATCCATTTAGTTTATTTATGTATGAAAATAGATGATATTACACGAATTACTTTGTATGGTGAATGCAACAGTAGTCTAGTATCATTGGGCGATGACCGTTAAAGAATGGGCCAGTTGGCTTTCCAATTGAGGTAAGTATGGTCGTCGTTGACATCGTCGACGACAACTTCTTTCTTCTTTCATTCATCGACCCCTTTTTTATGTGTATGTGTGTTGCTTAATGTGATCAAGAGCACATCGCCCATTTCTGTATTAAATTAGATGTCCGAAGAGAGCGCATCAACTGCACTTTTCATTTAACTCTTGCACAATTTTGTGTGTTAATTCGTTTTTATTCGCAACGCTTTTCAATTCTGTTTGGCTAATATAAAAAGGTATTTCAACTGGTCGGTTGGAAAGCTTAAATGCGATGTCATAATTACAACTTGAACATTGGAAATAAATTTCGAAAAACTGGTGATTTTCAGCCAAAAGGAAGATTATAAAGATTTTCCTTTCATTATGCTAGTACAATGTATATACTGATGAAGGAACCGCACGAACCAAATGTGAATGCGATCAATACCTTTTGGAAAGATAAAAAAACAATTCATAAAATCAGGCGCCGGCAATGAATAAGCGGAAGAAAAAAGTGTTCAAGCAACTGGCTGCTGCATCATCATTTGGCATCATTTCGATACAGACCGGCCGACATTGATATATCACTTTGAATAATTCGTGTATACAGTTAATTATAGCATTTACGCGTTAAGTCAAACCGTGATGATGTACTGCTATACCCACATGCAACACTGTTCTGTTGCCCGTGCTCGTTTGATGCTGGTTTATATTTGATTCGCGTAAATATTTGCATACAAACACATACATATTATAAATAGCAACTGAGCGGCGCGATGTAAATCCATTAATTCAAATTGATTTTGAATTTTTCAACTTTGTACGTTTTGTGCTTAACAATTCATCGTGACTAGTTAAATGGTCATTTTTCAATCAATAAATCAATGAATTAAATATCAAAAACGTAGGAGGAGAGGACGGCATGAATGAATTTGCTGTAAACCATTTGGCGATGGGAATATTGTGAATTGATGAAGAGCAACCAGCGTGTGCACACACATCGTACAGGCCGCAGTATCCAAAATAAACACACAAACTGTGAATCCATTGACTGTGAACACGCGTTCATTTCCCGAAATGCAGCGCAACAATAGTCACAGCAGTGTTCCTGTGCTGTGAAACATTCGGCAATTATATTTAAACCATAATTCATGACAGAGCCGGATAAATGTAAATTAAACGGATAGCATGAGATATATATAATTATACAGGGTGGCGCATTTAATCGGGTTTTCCAGGGGGGTGGGAATTTTGAAAAACCCTTTGAGGGGTATGTTGGAGGTAAAAAATAGAAAATTTCTATCGGAGCAGAATTTTGAATTTTTCCCCAGGGGGGGTGGGGGTGCCCCCAATTTTGCAAAACTTCATCGGATCAAAAACTAATGTACTACAAAATTGTTCAGAATGACGAAAGAAATTTTTTAGGACCCCTGCCCTCCAAGTCCCCCCACCCCTTAAGGGGGTCGGGGGGTCAAAAACCCCCAAGATGTGATTTTTTTGACCTGAAACCCAAAAATTCGGAATCAGCATGAAAAATTACCTTAGAATCGATATTTTTCTCATCCACGTTTTTTCACAAATTTTGGACCAAAAAAGTGTAAAATCGACTTTGTAGATTGAGGGGTCGATTTTACACTTTTTTGGTACAAAATTTGTGAAAAAACGTAGATGAGAAAAATATCGATTCTAAGGTAATTTTTCATGCTGATTCTGAATTTTTGGGTTTCAGGTCAAAAAAATCACATCTTGGGGGTTTTTGACCCCCCGACCCCCTTAAGGGGTGGGGAGACTTGGAGGGCAGAGGTCCTAAAAAATTTCTCTCGTCATTCTGAACAATTTTGTAGTACTTTATTTTTTGATCCGATGAAGTTTTGCAAAATTGGGGGCACCCCCACCCCCCCCTGGGGAAAAATTCAAAATTCTGCTCCGATAGAAATTTTCTATTTTTTACCCCCAACATACCCCTCAAAGGGTTTTTCAAAATTCCCACCCCCCTGGAAAACCCGATTAAATGCGCCACCCTGTATATAATTATATATAGTCTCCTTCGAATTAAAATGGTGGGTGAAAAACCAAAAATTCCATTACGTTTTGAATGTGTGCGCTATTCTCGTGTGCCAGTACCGTGCAAAATTTGCCGTGCACATTGTGAACAATTGTAAACATTCATTAATTTATGATATTCGTTTCGTGTCGACTATTAATTTTGCAATTGGCCGCAAATAGTGTTTGACACACGAGCGATATCGTATCAACAAAACGAACTAGTCAGCAACTCTTATAAATCGAAATTGTTTTGTATATGTAGAATTTTTGAGCTAGTCCCCTGGCGAACTGAATACGAATAAATAAAATGTTTACTATTAGTTTGCATGGAATCCGATGCATTTAACGAAGACGCTTCATAAATTATTCCTTTAAATGAATTGTTGACAATGCAAATGAAGCTGGAGATGTGAAAAGGAAATGTGTGTGTTTCTCTGTGCGCATTGAATACTAGATGGAACATAAATATTTTTTTTTTTTCATATTATGTTGTTTTCACATTTTTTCTGTGCTGAATAAAAATCGGTTCGTTTTGTTTTTGGGAAGAATGAGGGGGAGAAAGATATTTGACTTAAAATTGTCGATGATGCAACAAACATAAACATTTACTTTTGCGATTGTTTATAGGAGATGCATTTATGAACGTATTGTATTTTTACGCCGTCCAAATCGGTCCAAATCAAATTTTAAGTAATAAATGAATGCGTTGAGCGCATTTCAAAATGAGCCGAAGAAAGCATCATAGATTTTACACAATTAATGTGGGCTTTTATGTTTTGCATGTGCTTTTGCAATGGATGTGAAATTGAGTCGCAGCGCAACGTAATTGCATTGGTTGCTTGTTTACGTATTATCGTTTAAATATTGTGTATTTTACTGTACATTTTGTGAATGAGGGAAGGAAATTCACAGTGCAAACAGTCGGCCATCGACCAGATTTTGCAAAGCATTTACATTTGCACAAATAAACATTGTGCACAGAATTTAAATCCCATTTTCGTCGCTGACATTTTTTTTGTCAATGCTGTTGTTGTTTTTTCTCTCTGTCCACACTCTCAGTCACTCCCTATCTTTGTATTAAATTGTATTGGGTGCACTGTGAAAATACTTTGCAACCCGCCAACATTGGGATTTAAGCAGAAGCATAACACAATATGGAAATATATACTACCTGCGACATTTAAGCGCACCAAAGCGATTATTTCGATTATTATTGTGTTGGCTTAAGCTAAAATGTATTCCAAAGTGGTGCTGGTATTTTTTCCATTTCTTGCTCGCCATTTCTCTTTGCTCTGTATATATCCAAAATGACTGTTAAAGCTTTGGCGCTACTTTTTTGGGGGAAAATTTATTGTCTACTAAAAATACTTGTTGGTTTTATTTTTATTCGTTCAATTTACATTGTATCACCGCAATAATGCTGCACTCTCGTCCAACAACAATTTCTCTCTCGTAAACAAAAATCGGCAAAATACTTTTTGAGTTTTCGGCAATCAACCCGGCCAAATTTTAATTCGTTTCGCATAGAATTGGTGTAAAAAGGTGTTTTTGTGTTTTTTTTATTTATTTGTTCGTTTCGTTCGGCATTCGAATATTTTGTATTTTCGATGTCTGGCCAAATACTGAGCCATTATTGAGCCATTTTTTCTTGTTATTTCCAATTTACAGTTCATTCGAAAATCGTGAATATAATCGAACAATACGTTTTAATACGATGGCAAAGCCGTTATGATTCGGCTGATGCCACTGCCGTCGCCGTCGCCACTGCTATTGTTGATGCTGCTGCAGGTGGATTGTCTGATGGCAAAATTATCGTTTGATATCAGAACGAGGCTCATGCGCATCATTCATCAATGTCAATTTAATTATGAGTCGTGGAAATTCATCCGTTAAATAGAGCTTTAAGTCATTTCGAAAACCCTTCATCATTCTCACTTTGCACTCGAAAATTCAACATTCTATCTCACATCGCTTTCTGACAGTTAATCGACAAGAGCATTTGCCATTTCTCATGCAAAATTAAAAACTCTCAATCTCTCTTCTCTCGATGGCTCCATTTCTCTCCGTTTTCATCTTTATGTTCTGTCGAAAGGTATATTATAAAAATGTTCGCCCCATTGAAATATATATATCGCTTATAAAGTCATTAACTATTTATATCAATATGCATTTTATAATGCAAATTGAACGGGACTTTTATTGTCATAATGCCAACAGATTTATTAGTTAATCCGACTTAAAATTTATATGACATTATATCAATACAATTCGCATGCAATTCATTTAAGATGAAAATGGAACGAGTAAAGTAGTGCGGATGAAAAAACGATGGATAAAAATGCAACTTTCTGTCTCATGCTGATGAAAACAAAGCGAATATTCATGAAAAAGTTTCTCGAATCAATGTTTTACATAGTTTTAATTCATGTAAACGAACTTTTGAAGACATACACGCAAAAAAAGGATAGACGATTGAAATCCATACCCCAGAGAAAAGTGCGACAAAAATAAATTTAAATCAATTCAAGAAACATTTTTATCATGCGCTTTGATGGTATAACAAATATATTTTCTGTATAAATCTCAGAATTTCATTTATTTTCTATGTTCATTTGTTCACTGTCTGTGTGAACAGTTGCTTGAGTTGAATGAGCAACAGAGCAAAACAAAATCTGTATCAAAACCGAGGATCGTATTTATAGTTATGACAAATAAATACATACGATTATAGTATCAATAGATATTGTTTTGCTAAGCACAAGCGAGTAAGCAGTGCACATAACATATATTCCTTGTGTCAATTGTCTTTGGATGCGCATCACATTTCAAGACAATATGTTCTGCTACTCAGTCGAACAATAGAAAATGTTCAATAAAAACTTCTTGAAGTTTGTAGTGTAGCACAAGAATATGAGGAGCAAGAAAATGGTGCACCGAGAAAAAGTACGAACAGAACATTATTGCATTTGTGTCGGATACATACAATATGACAATGTGGATGAAGAATATCGAACACAGAATGCCTTGTAATGCAATGTTGCAACACAATAAAGAATCGACGGGAAAATAGACACTGACATTTGCCTCGCAGGAGAGAGAGAGAGAGAGAAATGTTTGAACATATTGACAAATCTGCACACATTCATTCTAAACTTTTTTTTCCTCGCAGCAGTTCACATGTACAATATATACGGTACTTGTAATATTATACACCCGAAACACAGTACCGAACATGTTGTTATCGTGTAATCATTCAAACGATTTTCATTGCGGTGTATTCCATACATATATTTATCCTTGATATAAAAAGCAAATAAATTTTGTTCAAGGATAACAATACACGATCGTTCATGACAAAGCGGCGAGAAAAAAAAGAAGAAGAAAAATGAGTTGCATACAAGAGAACTTAAGAAGGCTTAACTTGTAAAATGGCCAGAAAACACGTTCAGCTCTTGCCTGCCCGAATTTTTATTCTTTAAATGTTATAAATAAATCCCAAACGACGGAAGAGAATATGTGAGATGCATATTGTGTATCCGAGATTCTAATTCAAATGTACTGCTGCATTACGGTATTTGTATGTGTGTTATTGTTCATACCGTTTGCAGTATGTCTATTGCGACGCGAGAATACGCCATGTGTATTCAAATTCTTTTATTTTAACGTGTTACAGAGAGAAAAAAAACTGCTCGATTCAGATTGTGCTTTGCTGGGCTTATTTTTTTTATAAAATTTTGCTAACCAGTCATGATTCCCTGTGGACTTGATGGCATCTCAATGGGGCGCGTTTTCTTTTTCTGTTGTTTGGTTACTGATTCCTTTGATTCACTTGTTTCATGTTTAATGGTGGTTGAGTTTTTAAGCATACATTCAAAATTAATCGTGTAACACGGTCACTTACTGGTTAGATGGTTTAATGCATTTTAATGTCGGCACTAAACATTATTACACTTAAGTACATTAAATCTTGAAATTGGAATTTTTCGTGTAAAAACCAAGGGAACTAGAGAAAAAAAAGAGAAGACATTCTGTTGATGTCAGCGCTTTTGTACAAATTTCGTTTTCGATCCTTTTTTGCATGTGGCATTGGGCTCAGTTTGTTTCATGGCAATATTTCGAATCTGGATTTATTTTCACTCGTTTTTTTTTTCCTTATTGTTTTCTACCTTACTCTTTCGATCGCCATTTCAATGTGATTCGATTGAATCACGTTCATGACGAGCAAGCATATGTGTGGGCCTTCGTATCGCAGACATACTGACAGAAAAAAGTAGGCAATTTTTACGAATGCCCAAGCACATTGACGAGTACACTGAATTTATTGCGAATTACAAGTTTGGTTAGTGGCATGTTTTCGTAAAGCCCGGTGAATACGATGATCTTTTGTCATGTTTATTTTATAGCAACGAACATAAAATAAGCTTGACTTTCCGATGTAATTCTGTTTATTTATATATGTTTTTTTTTCCTGGTTTTGTTTGCAAATCGTATCGTTTGTTGCCAATGATACACACAACATTTATCCTGTATCTTCGCTCTTTATTTTTCGTCCCTCCGTATAACGTGCACCCATTGGCAACCAAAGTCATCGTCTTTTATGTGCGCGGGTGTAAATGATTGCAATGTATATTTACAAATGGAAAACAAATCGGTTAAATCGAAAATCAATATTGCGTATACATCGAATTAGCCATGTGACCAATATAATTTCAACGTGATTGATTCACATCTAGTGTCTACAGACACATTTATTGTATACTATATCGGAAAACATTCGAATGAACACTTGCAAATATATGAAGAAAATCGACGCATTTCGTTGTCCATATTTGTTACGATGTGAGGGAGTGAAGACATTAAGTATTTATCGAAGAAAAACCAATTGTAATCTCTTTTACACAAACATTGAGCAATTCAAATAAATAGACACACTGTCGGCACCGCCGATACAGTCAGTTCGTTACCGATTATGCTCTTGGGTTAATTAATGTTTTCGAAATAATGAAGTACACGCGTTCAAATAACATCAATAAAAAAAAGTAACCCGAAAAAAATGCCGCAATAAAATCTACCGATTTCATCAGCTTTTCATCCTTTGCGCTCGTATGTCTGTGTGTATCTATAAAATTCCAATTCAGCAAATCAAATTCCGATTGCACATTTAAAGTCAATTAAAAATACAGATATTATGTTGAATTTATGCACGAGTAGCTTGTGCTGACCCAGCACCATCATAACGTTTTGCACATGCTGTATTCACGTTGTTTTCAGTTTTGTTCTCGAATTTATTCCGAACGAAAGCATCAAAGGCAGCCAACACTGTACATTTTACATGCTGACTCTGAATTCTTTTGACAACCCCAGTGCCTTGTGCGTGTATTTGTTATTTGCATGGAAATTATGTTAAAATTTATTCGCCGAATAAAACAAGTTGAAATTAGGTTCGTGCCTTGTTCAATTTGGTAACTCTATGTCAAGTAAATATTCTAATAAGCATAATAAATAAAATGACCATCATACATGCGTACGGTTGGGAGAGTCCATCTGCCCATCAAAGTACCCTAATTCTTGGGAGTACTTTGAAGATTTAAGGAGATTATCAGAGTTTACTCGGCCCCTGTGCCTAAATATGATGAACATCGAAATATTTCCTCCTCAACAATAACCTTTTTGTTTACGCCTTTCGCTTATTTCAACAAGCTAATGATGATAATAATTGTATTTGCAAGGATTACACACAGCACATTTTTTTTTGCTTTCTCTTTTACTTTCTCATTACCTTACCCCAGTTTCAATGTTGTATGCTGTTGATTTTAAATTAGCCGTAATTTTCGTACTTATTTCAATTGCCCTGAACCTATCACCTTTCATCCATTTTATTGCCTCTAAAAATTTCGCGTTGAATCGCTATTAATAGGATGCTAGATAAAAATTTCAATAATATGCAAGCTAATAATGCATTTTACAAGTGAGCAGCGATGCGCTCGTACTAATCGGCGCTAAGAAATGCATTTGTAATAAACAAACAAACATTTATCATGTTTATGTAATGTATTGTGCGATATTTTGGTGTCGTTGGAATGATTATTATGTAGCAATTTAGTAAAGATTATAACTTACCGCGTTCACCAACTGTACCGGGTGGCCCCTGGGGTCCAGGCAATCCTTCCTTACCTAAAAAAGAAGAATACACCACATCATTATCGTAAACAAGTAATAAAGTTAAAAGAAACAACAAAAGTTTTTAATGAATTTATATGAATTATGATGGAACATTTTTTTCCCTCTTGGTTCTTTCCATTGAGATTAAATCCTAGCCATTCTTAAAGTTGAATAAATTCCAAAAGAACAATAACACAACCAGTCATTGTATTGCTGAAATTGCACAAATGATCGGCTTCATGTTTGTATCACAGTATATGCATTCAAAACGCAATAACAAAACACAACAATATGACCGGCGCATTTCTGTTCTCTCTATCAAAATGTGAATGGTCGATGGATTATCCGCCTTTACCGCCTGTATTGTGACACATACGTCACAAGAAATTTCACAGATAATAGAAATGAAAATATTCAACATTCCATTTTTCTTCTACGCTGTCGTTTGTTTTGTAAATGCATTAGCATGTGTTGGGTTCATTCCAAATGTCATTTACATTTTGATGAGATTCTTTTCACAGTCACTCAAAATCGTAAAACAAAAACGGATCGAAATGAAGGAGAGACGCAGAGATGGAGATGCAGACAGGCACAGGCAAATAGAAAGATAAAATAAAAAAAAACGATCGAAGAGCCAACGTAAATCCAAAATACATTCTCTCTTGCTGAAGAGATAAAACTGCTGTGTGTCAATATTACTTCACAAATACTTGAAAATTTAATAAATTCGTTTGTGTTTTATACTCATCGACGCGGTGTATGTGTTAATTCTTCGGGTCACCGTATTGCATTATCCGATAATCTTTTACACTTTGAGAAAAAAAGGGATTTCGAAACAATGGTGGCGTGGTACACAAGTGATAGAAGATGCTTTGTTGCGTTTGTGTCACACCGAATGTTTTATGACCAAAGGCCCAGAAATACCTTTTTTAAATCGGACACGTATCACATCGATTGTTCGCCACTAATCCAAGCATCTGGATTTAATTTTACTTTAATTTTTTTATATCGTACTTGTTTTGAAATCATTCTGTTGAGTTTTTTTTTTAACGAATATCTCATCGTTTTTATCGAGATCAAACGCATTGCAGATATTCAACGTGGAAAATGAATTCAAAGTTTTTTTTTCATTTCTGATCCAAAAGTAAAAAAAGAGACACGAATCTCATGTTACGTTTAATTGCTTACGAATCTTTATGTTTCATGATTTTTTTTTGGTTTTTACATAAGCAAGATTTTTCAGCTTTCTTCCAACCGACAACATCGAAACAAATGGAAAAAAATGAGTTTTACGCCAAAAATTGATCCCGGCACGCTGTGATAATATTAACGAAAACTTTGTTAACTTCCGAATAACGGCAAAAAGAATTGTTTTTTGGGGGGAGGAGGAGGAAACATGCTCGAAAAATGTGTGTTTTGAATGACATACGCATATATTCTATTCAACCAAAAAAAGTTTGTCTAGTCGTTGTCAAAACTTCCGATGGTACCAAATAATGATGCGAGAATATTAGAGACCGAACACAAGTAAGAAGAAAACGTGGAGCGAGAAGAAACGGAAGCAAGTATAAAAAAACTTTATCAACACACTGTCATGATATATACGCACGACTTTGCCGCTTGTTAGCGTCTTCATTTGCTAAATGTTCACATTTTTTTTGTTGTTGTTGAGAAATGTAATAATATCGTGACCCAAGATCATTATGCGTATTCGCGGTATAATGTGTATGGGGGAAACGGCCCATCAAAAGCTCTTAAAAGGCTCTTAACAGCGGTAATAACGATATCCGATAAACAATATCGCATCTCACACACACAAAATGCGCTTGATATAAATAGTCTAATGACAATAAATAATTCTTAATTGAATATTGATAATACGCGAACTTTTGTTCTCCATTAGGCGTGAAACATTTTATTTTTATGCCTCGCTTCTGCTGCTGCTGTTGCTGATTTCACCATCATCGTTTCACCCCTGTTATATAAAACCTAATCTAATAAAATAATAATAAATAAATAAATTTCAACATTCGGTCAACGAAGCGAATTGACGACGAAAACAATGTGCTTCTTTCCACACTTTTTTTTGTGTGGAGAAAAATCGGCACGAGCCTATCATTTTATTACAAAATATAGATTCTGTCCACTGCTGTGTTTGTCACCATTTTCGGTCGAAAGAGAAAAAAAAACAAACAAACATTACATCGACAAATTGAGTGAGACACCGCAATGCGAAACACATCACTGAATTAAATCGGCAATATCAATAATAATAAATGCTTCGAAGCGCAGAAGATACGGTCTGATCGATTCGATAACAGTTATATACATTAGACAATTTTCCGTTCCATCCAGTGTAAAACGATAAGATAACATTCCGAAATATATATTCATGATATCCGTACAATCAAAACGAAACCATTTCACTTCACTTGCTCATCCAATTTTAGCATCGGGATACAATTTCCGTGATTCAATTTTAATTACAATTGCATATATGCAATTTCAATTTTGAATTCTAAATTGATGGGATTTGGTTTTACAGGAAAACAACTTTCGTATATGTATAACGTCTATCTCTAACCGGAAAATTTACCATTTAGAAAATGTGTTTTGTGCGTGTGGTTTGCGCGTATGTTCGTTTGTGTTTATATTGAGAAAAGTGCTTCTAATCGAAAAATGGGCCAACCATGTCAAGAGATTCAATGAATTGTTATTGCTTTTTCGGAATTTAATTTATTTATGTGTACGCAGTGCTGATTGTATATACAAAATTCGATAAAACTCAATGTTGTTTTTTTATTCATTGAAATTGTCATATTGAACAAAAGCACACTTACCATCTTTTCCGTCGATGCCATTTATTCCATTTGCACCTGTAACAAAACAAACAGTCAAAATGTTATGCTGAAAACAAGAGGAGCGAATACATGACAGAGGAGAAATTTATAATCACTAATTCAATAACATTCATATTTTTGCAAATTCAAATCAATAAATAACACCATTGGTTTCCTAAAGAACTCAATTCAAATCATTTTCAGCAGAACATTCAATTTTCATATTTGATTTGTTATGGCGAAAACTATTCTCCACACTATATTAGATACACGTTGTGTTTGCACATGATAAATCGAGAATTGTTTCAAACAAAAGCACAATTTTCCACCTGGTATTCCATCTTTTCCCGGTATTCCATCAGCTCCAGCTCTTCCTGAAAAAAGAAATGTACAAATTACAGAATTACATAGAATAAGTTTAATTCCAAATCATTATTATCTAGATTATTTATGGATGAAAATGGAAATTAATTGGAATAATTCGAATTTTGTTTCAATTTTCCCAAACGAGTGTCAATCAAAATAATGGCGAGAGTAAAAATAATTTTTGTTTTCATTTAATGTAATGTGTTAAAAATCGAGTTAAAATAGTAGAAAAAGATAAATAGCACAAACCTGGCACACCATCTAAACCAGGTTCACCCGGAATTCCATCACGACCATCCAAACCTTAAGGTATGATTGTAAATCAAATGTAGTGGCATTTTCTCATTAAATCAATTAATTTAAATTCGTTAACGTTAATTAATAAATGGAAAAAAATGCTCGTTCACGGAAAAGTAAATTACCTGGGCTTCCTGGCATGCTAATGAGTAAATGTCGAAATGAAAAATGTACATAATGAATTTTATCAACACAATCAATATAAATTGAATAGTCATTGTCATACTTACCCTTTGGGACCTCTCGGACCCTACAAAAAAAAACCATTTTCGTACATTATTATATTTTAATATTATAAAAATAATTATATTCGCTTACAATGGGACCTTCCCGACCGGGAGGGCCGGGCATTCCAATATCGCCTCGATAACCTGAAAAGTGATGCATTTTTTTACATTTTAAATGCCGAAAAACTCATTTGGTCTATAAGCTAATTAAAATTCAACAACTTACCTTTGGCACCATGGTGCCCAGGTGAACCGGCTGCAAAATTAAAGTTGTGAATACAAATTGAATATTAAGTAAGTTGGAAAAAAAATAACAATAAAAATATCATTAATATTTACGTGGTCCAGGGGGGCAGTATTCTTTCGTGGCGCTACAAAATCCGGATATCGCTTCATACTAAAAAAAAGCAATAATGAAGAAACAAAATCAACACAATCAAATTAACTGGAGCTTTTTGTTAATTATGTGAGAAATTACAACAAATACAGCATACAAAATCATTTCATAAACTGGATTAATTTTTTCCCTTTCAATTTCGGTTTTATTATTCCTTTTTTTTCGCTTGAATTTTTTTTAATGGTACAATTCCAAAGAACTTGTATTGAAAGCATACATTCCACACAATGTACACATCGTATTCGCATTGATGTGGAGCATCATTTCATTTGCGTGTATTGTTTTTATTGTCCTTCATTTAATTATACTTATCGCTATAAATTTTTAAGCCAGAATGTATTCGGAGAGTTTCTACAATGGTGGTGGCGACAAACGTTTCAATTAAAACGAAAACACAATTTTTACCTCACGCTCTTATACAAAATGAAAAAAAAAATACACATAAGTGTACGGAAAAATGTGCCAATATCATTAATTGCATTCAACATCATAAAAATTTATCGATTTTCGTGTTGTAGTACATTGTTGCCGCGTGTTGTTGTTCTTTAATGAGTCTCGATTGTGATAAAAAATAAAAACAACATAAATTAGATCAAACAATAAAAGTCATCGGCACACAGAAATTTGTCGATTTAACTTTTCTCTTGTCACACAAAATTTCATAACGACTAGCGTGGTTTAAACGATTTTTGTATGATACATGAATTTGATGAATAATCACAGTGAAAAGAATTGCTTAAAATGCTAAAATATAAATATGGTTTCCATTTTGTTCCGGAGTATTCAAATTGAAATTTATTTCAATTAAGATATAATACCCTCGAGGTCACACCAGTTTGTTTACTTGCAAAAATAAAACTTTACACTGGCATTAATGAAAACATTTATGTGATGCCATCTAAGCATTTGGTGATATGCTGAGTGCAAGTGGTTATGCTCTGATGAGCTAAGTTTGATATGCGAATCCAGACGTTGGATTAGCTCTTTTTGCTGCCTAAGGTACAATTCAGAATAACAACCATACGTATGTTGTGCACTGACCCCCCCCCTCCCCTCCGTATTTATATATTAGTTATTGAAAAGTCAAGTGGAAAAACTTTGCTATTTATTTTAGTTGAATGTTCAAGAAGCGTATTAATAATGATATTTCATGCACATCCATGCAATTTGTACTCTTTTTATCGATGAACGGATTTGTATTCGAAATTGGAAACTAGATATATTAAATTTCAGATTGAATAAAACAAATAAGTTAACTAGCGAACTATTTTACTCTAGGAATCATGACAGCATGTAAGATTCATCGAATCAAATCTCTGAAATGAGGTTTATCATTTTCAAAAGTTGGTGTATAATGTTGGTTTCTGGTGAAAATCGGAAGGAAATGTTGCTATAATTACTTGAAAATCTACCATCCTGTATTTAGGGCTTTTGAATAGAATAAGTCTGTTGCGTTGTGTGGTGTGTGTGCATGCGTGTAGTTCAACTGTGTTGGCGGATACAATTTAATGCGAGAACGGTCTATGTGGTGAAATGGGATTTAGTTAGATGAATGCTGTGATGGATATAGATATGTGTACGCAACAAAAACACATTAAAAACACGACCGTGAACGAAGTAAAAAAAAGTGAACACAAGAATGACAACAATTACCACATTCGATGTGTTTTTACACTTTTGCGCAATTCTCCATCCGGTGCGCACACACGCACACACACACCAGCGATATAAAAAGAATAAGCAAACAAAAAAGAGTGAGAATGAGATGATAGAAGAAAAAAAAAGAAGTGGCAAAGAATACATTGGTACTATTTGCACGATTTCGAGACCGAGATAAATGAGCGAACAATGCTTGGCTGCTTCTTTCGCCGGTACACTTTTACAATGTTGTACAAGTGTATGGTACCAATTGGTTTGGTGTGGCAGCATGCACCTATGATGAGTGCAAGACTTCTGGAATGGAGCAGGCAAAAGCCAGAGATTCATTTCAAATGATTGTGCTAATGCCATTTTTATACATTTACTGAACTTTATGTCGCATTACAAACGCCAACCAATTCACATATCTCAACTTCCATTCGTAGATTTTTGGTTTAAATGCGAAGTATGTACATTAAATATAAGTGCAAGAGCTCTTTGCTCATATAGATGTCTTGGCCATGCATGGCATGGACCAGAGAAAATTTTTTAGGAAGATTTCGTTTTCAATTTTCTTAAAATCAGCATCGCGTTTTACATTTCTCACATTCATGTCTAACAACCATAACAGTTAAACAATCAACGGTGTATCATCAACGGTACTGCATTTCATTCACTGTTTATGCTCGACATTTGCATAGATAAAAGAGAAATAGAAACCAACACATATCTTTTACTTGCAAACAGGCAGTCACACACATAGCCCTCGGATGTGAAGTGAACAAAGTGCCAGGGTGCTTTGTATCTCAAACAAACAGTGAATTGGGTTCGTTTGTATGTGTGTGTGTGTGTGTCATATAGATCGGGCGCTCGATGTAGAAAAGTTCATCTACAACCGCTCTTGTTTTGAAAGCTTTTGCATCGTGTTGCACCGATATTGTGTGAGAATACAAAGCAACAAAACATCAACATGCACAGGCACACAGTATACAATAACAAAATGCACGTTGGTTTGCAATGTGTAACCCAACATTGTATTTGACAACAATATATATTATATGCATTCAACATTATACTGTTTTCTGACAAAGTGTGTGTGAGTGTGTTTGTGCTATTGCCTCTTTACTCTCAAGCTGACATCTCATCCTTAACAAATTGCATGCACATTTAGTATTTTCAATTTCGTTTGCCACACACTGTCGATAATCGAAAATTACTCTACACATTTTTCTCCATATTGGTAATTCATTTCATTTCTTCGGTTTCCTTTCCATTTCAGCCCATTCAGCATACATTTAATGAATTGATATCGACGTTAGGACTCCATTATCGTCACTATGTACACCGTTCAACTGTGTAAATTGTCACCGCAATTGCATGCTGTGACTATATGTCCCTTTACCGATTGTTCATTTATTGATGCATCAATCACGCGTTGCACTGTGATTGTGAGTTTGAAAATAAACTGGCTGTAAGTAGAATTGTCAATTCACGAGCGCCATCATCTCAAATAGACTCAATTGAATGTATTTCAACAACTCATTTTGGAACTAATCACCGTGCCAACTTTTGAAATTTGTTGATATAGCCGCCCGATGGAGTCCGAAATGAGTACTTGTACATCAACAAGCGATTCTTTCTTTGTCTATAGATTTTATGTCTTATTTGTCTATCTTTTCTTGTGTCTGCATCAAGTATGATTCATTCTGTACAAACCGTATTGTTTGAATGAAAAAATTCCATACCAAATGCATTTACCAATATAACTTAAAAGCCATAAAGTTATTGAAGAAATGTCTTTTTGTCAAAACTAAATAACTTGATTATTGAATGGTATCCAGATATCTCTCAAACGTAAATGGAACTTTTCATCTGAAAATAGTGTATTAAATGTAAGGAAAATGATAGAATTCCTTTAGTAAATTACATCGGATTCCATTCCGATTGAATGACGATGTCACCCATATGCGAATGAAAGTATCTCCATCCCCCCTTCTCCGCCTCTATGTATGCTCTGAACATTTAGCCTAGTTGAAAATCGTAATATATTTATGAAGTTTCAACTTTGTTTTCCACTATGTCAAAACAAACAAAATGAACTTGGTTACTCTTTTAAAGAATTCAATTTGCTTGAGTATACGGTGCATAGAATGAATCGAAACCGTTTTACCAATAATATACACACATACCAACATAATATATGTACATCACATGTTACATCAAACATTTTCTTCGACCCAGTTTGTGTGTGTGATGATTTTTTTTTTTTTGTTAAGCAAGTGAAGAGTTCACATATCTTTGGGTGAATGTGATTCTCATTACGTGAAATATAGTCCGTGAAATCTGATGACTTGATGAAATTCTTACACCATTGAATATTCAGTTAATTTGAGCTCCGTTCTTTTTGTATTTGGTGCCAGAATTCAAAGTTATCTTAATTTTAAACGACAGTTTTCTCATGAAAGTGAAAAAAACAAAATACGAATATGTACAATTTGCATAACAGAGTTGTCAACAAAACCTTCGTTCAGCTTGATGAAAATAACAACATCCAAATATGAATAAATTTTTGTGACACGTTTCAGGTGAAAATGCAAAAATACGACACAACTAAACGAAAGTGGTGAGTTTGATATGCTTGATACATGTGGGCTTTAATAAATACTATAGAACTGCAACCAAAATCAGTTTGTTTCGAAAATATTTTTCGATTATTCAAGCGTTTAATTCCGAGAATCATGTTAGTTCATTCCAACTGAACGAAAAGGTTTGTTAACAACTCTGTCGATTGAAGGAGAAAAACAGCAACAACCAAATATGCTGTGAAAAAAAGAAATGATCGTGCTTAACACCGGCACATTATGCTACGTACTTACAAATTCAAGTATGCGACTTTTATGAGTGAAAGTGAAATGGGCCACTTTTCAATCTTCATCATACATACATTGCATATAAAATGCTCATACGATTATTTATTTATATATGAAATTAATTAAATATTTATATTGACATTGAGATTGATGTCTCGCTCTTTCTCTCATGTGTGCCTCCATATATCTCTCCTTCTCTCTCTCTCTCTCTCTCTCTCTCTCTCTCTCAAATTCAAACAAATAAACATTCACACCGA
>NW_022198581.1:6034857-6096294 GCF_009176525.2 Contarinia nasturtii
CAAACGGGAAATTATTATTGGCTATTTGATTTTCGGTGTGTCTAAATATTTATACTGTCATATGTGCAAATGAGACAGCAAGAAGTGCACATGTGATGTGAGAAAGGTATATGCCGGGAGTCAGAATGAATTGTTGAAAATGAAACCTTTGCACATCAACCGTCGACATTTCATGAATAATAAAATCTGGCAAATGTCTCAATGTGCCGTATGCTAGGCTTGTCGGATTTTGATTCTCTCTACGATTTTTTTGTTCAACAACTTGACATTTTTGTGGATTTTCACTTGAAAAATTCAATCTATCCAAAATCCGACAAGCCTACCGTATCTTATGTGTACTTCACATGGAAATGCGTATGTGTGTTTATGTTTACTGTGTATAATGCTCAATACAGAAATTCAACAATTCATCAAGTTTCGTTTCATCAACAAAAAAAAAAGGTTTACATCCATCAAGTAAAATGAGCGCAATTTTTTATGATGGAGTCATTTTATGTGAACAACGGTTATATTTTTCTTTCTCTCGCTCCTTCAATTCAAGCACATTTTTGATAAATAACATCATTGAAGAAATAATTTTTCATTAGAATTTAATATAACATGGGGGAGAGTGCAGTGTGCGTCTAAAACATTCAACCCAATCCATTTAACGATCGTATAATTTTGTGCAGTTTAAGCCTAAGTGCCTATTAACACGTACAACCGATGCAATACCATACTTTTCACCGTTTTTTAGCCTTATATATTGTATATAATTTTAATTTATTCGAAATTAAACGAAAACACTCAACAAATATAAGTCGAAAAGCGTCAGTCTATACCATGCGCCACTACTTTCATTCAGATGGATGCAAAATGAATGGCAGCACGTTGGAGAAATATCGATCGATTTCAATTTTGCTCCATTACAGTGAATGTACTCTCGTTGCACGAGAAAACTTTCGTGCCAAGAAATTGATGTTATGTATTATTCAATATTCTAACTTAGTAATGTGTATTTTTCAAATTTTTACCCTTGCAACACATGCAAGCATCAACAATGTAAATGTGATATAAATTTTAAATTTATTGGAAAGCTTGTGATGTTTTAACTTCGTTGCATACATATATATACTCTCATTTTTTTCATTAACCACCAAAAAACATGCATTTCATTTTAGTTTAATTAATGCCAATGTGTTGGCTTCATTTAAGAGTTAAGTTATTATATGGTTGTGGTAAATATGTGTGTACGTATGAAATTAGGGTGATTTTCATTGCAAACATTTTATTTTAATTATCATAATGATAACAAACTACATATAAAATGATATTTTAACTTGCATCCACTACAACTTCATTTGTAGTATCCGACTAGAAATATGTACAATGTAAACGTTTTACGTTTTGACCGAACGAACCATTGGAAAAATTTGTTCTTCCCAAATCACACGAACAATTTCTGGATTTTTTTCTGTTTTCCTTTCAATATTTCATATACATATTGAATTTATGTGGTTGATATGTATTCAATTGCGTAAAGACCCGAGAGATTCTCTTATTTTTTTATTTTGCCAAAAAAATATATTCAGCGCACATTATTTTGTGGATGAATTGTAAAAGGAAAAAAATTCCACTGTCAGAAAAATGTTAAAACGAGCTTTCGACGCTATTCGGTATTTTAGTAGGTGTAATGTTGCCAATGTTTCACATTTTTTGCAACACATCAAACATGCACGTCAAGCACTGTCTGCTGCGCGATAAAAAAAATGTGCTGGAAAAAATATTACGCAAAAATGTGCGTGAAGCCAAACTGAGGCATGCAGTCGCGAAGTTGACATAGACATGATCTAGAGAGCAATGGCGTTCCACAAAATTTATATCCGAATTTTATGTGAACATTAACATTGTTGGTTACACATACGGTGTTTAATGCATTCTTTATCAAAGGTTTTCAATCCGAAACATCATAAATTCAACAGTTTTGAAGACCAACTTTTCTATCAAAATATTAATGAAATGAATTGCTTAATTTAACATTTTAAATATGTTGATCTCTTAATAGATTCATAAATATCGAATAATGTTCATGCAGCGTCAGTACAAAATTTCATTTAATTCTTTCAAAAATAAGAGGTTTAAGAAAAAGCCAAAATTTCCTTTAACACCCATTTAATGGGCTGTTAGTGAAATGCATCACTTTTAAATATACACTTCATACCGTCTTTTGTTTGCCAACTGTATAATGTACATGCTCCAATCTCAACAAAAGGCCCGAACGGTCGAATAAACTGTTAAATAAAGATCATAATATTGATGGGGAAACCACAACAGCAATCAATTGTTTTGCAATCGATAGATCCAGAACTTCATTTTCGGTTTCGGCACAGAGATGCTTGAGTATCCAGGCAAATATTCAAATGAAAGTATTTCATCTCTTAGTGGCTTTCCATATCAATCATAAATTGAATACGTATTTTCGAGAAAATTTTGTATCTCAAAATTACAATACGTACACATGGTTTCGATAAAATTGAACTGGCAATAGTGTATCTGTAAGTATTACAATCTCTCTCCTTCTCTTTCGCCTGCTCTATTTTTGTCTAGTTATGATTTTATGAACGTTAGGTAGAGCGAACACCTCACATAAAGCTGATACTTGAAATGTATGCACAAATTGCATATGGTATCAAAAAAATGCAACACTATTCGGAACATAAAAGGAAATGGAGAACAAAAAAAAAACAATTCCCAATATACTTTTTCCACCGGAAACTAGTGCAACAAATGTTTTCGTCATCTTGGCAAAAATGTTCCAATCAAAAAGCTTTCTAAATCTATCTGCTGATCACTGATTGAGATGTATAGTATTTTACGTGTACGTGTATTACATATTGAACCTGCAATCATTTTGAGTGGAAAATCTTCAGCTCTTGAAAATTGAAAGCATATCCAACCGAATGTAGATGTAGAAGATAGTATGTCTTTCATTCTCTCAATTTAATCCACACTTCATGTGTTCAATTTGATTTGTTTTTTTTTTTTTTTTCAAATTCAAAACGTAGTCACCGGAAATCATTTATTGTGTTTGATTAATGCTCTGAATGAAGTGGATTTGATGCAAAATTCATTTCAAGTGCGAATGGATGAATTTTCATTTATTATGTTTGCATCAATTAGTGACCGCCTTTGAATCAATACTCAGACTTTACGTTGTGAATGGGACGGCTAATAGATTTGATTTAAGCATGGATTTAAGTCTATAAATGGGTAAATAAGAGTGCATTAAACATAAATCATTTTATGTTATGTTTATATTCATACGTATTCATAAGCAGCTAAAGTACAGTCACAGTTCAATTTTTCAACAACACACGAAAAAAGTCTATATTAAATTTATTGTCATGAAACATGAGTTTATGCATTGGAAAACTGTGAAAGTATTCATTATCGTTTCATTTTAATTCGCTTTAAATTTCACCGGAGTAACGGTAACATCAGAGTTCTGTTTAGTCAAAAACTTGACTTATTATCATCGTTTATTATAACTATCTAAGCCTTATTAGTTTTTACACTCAAACAACTTGCAAGTGCGAGTAACCGTACTCGAAAATTTGTTTGAGTGTGGTTTGAGGATGCTGGTTAAAACTTATAAGGCTTAACTAATTACTTATAATGATAATCAGTTATCAAAATTATCAATTTTCCGGACTGTGGGTAACATGAAACATTGGGAGGAGAAGCCGTCACAAGTATGGATATTTGTTTTTGTTGTTCTGCATTGCGAACGAGAATTTCTTTCAACAATAAAGCACCTGAATGAGTTCTTATTATTGGTCTCAATGTTGAAACTCACTTGTCATTCTAGATCGAAAAAAAAAAGAAATGCAAACCACCATATAATTGGTTTAAATGAGACGCAACTGTGAGAGAAATGAAGAAAAATGTGAAGAGAAGTGACGATGAGAAGAAACAAAACGAAGAAAGTATTCCTCTTTCGTTTTTCCTCTCGCTCCCCTTCCCTCATTTTTCTCGATAAAAAGCAAAGAACTCAAATCTTACAAATGCCATATGATATGAAAGCGCACAGATACTTCAATTTATATTTTATTAGAGCAAATAGAGAGCACTTATTTGAACAGTTCCACATACACATAAACTGGAGTTGATATGCATGCACGTGTGACAATATCACCGTACATTTCCCTCTCTGTTATGACAACGGACTGTTGCTGTGGTGTACACTATATTTCGCGTACCTTGTTGAAAATCAACTAGTGTTCGGTTTACAGAACGCGTACAAATTATATGATCAACGGTCGCCATACGTATTATGAACTTGGTTGCTTCTGTGATGTAATATGAAACTCACAAATATATAGGACGAAATAAAATTCGCTTGAAATAATTCAGCGTGACAAGATGCTTCTGAAAATGAGCAAAAGACCGTGTGTATTTAAAAGAAAAGAGAAGTTGAAAGGTGAACAGCGGCAGTTCCAAGAAATAACTCGATTGGCATAAAAGTGCTAAGTTTCGTATTCAGTACTTGTTTTGATATCAATATGAGACTGCGAAGTAAATGAATGTTTGTTTTAATATCATTCTGGATTTGTTTGGCCATATTTTGACAAGTTTATAAATATAATTCTCATATTTAACTTTTTTTTAAGCAGATCGTAAAATAGTTGTAAGTATTTTCACAACCGTTGTCACGGTAATTCAAATTTGATTTCACAGCGATGCACAGCGTTAATTTTGTTATTTAAGGTTTCATTTGCAAGCAACTATGAATGCGAAAAATTATGATTTTATATTTATTTTTAAGATAACATTAACGAAGTGTCTCCAATAGTAATTTTTGATTGGGTCTGTTCATGACTTTCTCTTGAACTAAATACTTTTAACCATAGATTCGTACATTGGTCGCATACTTAGAACTTTTGGACTTTTTGGAGAAAATTCGTTCGATTTGGGAGAGTTTTTAGACAAAAATTTCCTAGCAAAAAGAGGTACTTCATTTTCAATCGAAAGAACTTTTTCTCTCCTCAAAAACCCTAGAAAACAGGAATCTATCCTTTTAAAAGGAAAAACTTCCTCAAAAATATAAATTGAAGAGCACTTTTCAAAAGAAATACTTCCGTTTAAGGACGAACTTTCCCCTGTCTCCATGTATGATTTGTAGTCGCACGTATTTCTATTTTTCATTTATTATTTGCCATGTAATCTTAGTAGGGTTATTAAATTCACCGGTTACAGAACTTACAAATCAATAACTATTGTACGGAATGAGCTATTTCTATTCTTTTTGGAAAAATTCTCGAATTTTCGGAAAATAGTCCGAAATCAGTTCGTAACATGTTGTGCTCAACAAATAATACATAAACACAGAAACAAAAAACAATTCAAAGTTATAGTTGGAATGGCACAATAATTTTATCACTTTTGATGAACTAATAAAATACCATGCGGTTTGGTCCAAGCCATTGGAATTTTTAATAATCGGAAAATTAAATATCTGACAAATAAATGGCACATAATTGAAATTGGAATTTCAACATTATTTTCACATTATCCGAAAATTTCCAACGCCACTCCACTGCAGCATTTAGCAGCTGTTAGTTTTGGTGTTTATATGTGTAGTCGTTGAGTGTCTGAAAAGGCTTACCAATTCCAATTTCCATTTTTCTATAAGTATTGTGAAAAGCGTGCAATGATGTTGTTTTTGTGTGAAATGTGTTGCATTTGCTGCATGTCTTCAAAAAAAAAAACATAAACATCAGGTTTTTCGTTGACTTTTTAAAAACATTGTTTGTTCCATTGTCAAACAACGTACATCCTTTGGGGTGATAAACAAAGAAAACGCAAAAAAGTGAGTGAGAGAAAACCACGTGATTTTTTTTTCGTTGATGTACTTAAAGCCCAGACACAATGACATCGATTGAACACGTTTCAGATGACAGCAAACCAACACCAGAAAAAAAATTGGCGACTAGCTCGAGTTTCATCGTCGATTTTTTTGTGGAAGAAATCGTTTCGGAAACAAAGAAGAAAAAAAGCTTTTCATTCTTGATTAAGAAGCAATTGAAAATTTAACTTGATACATTTTACTTTCACTATCTTCTCAGCCAGATAAAGAAAAAGGGTAATTTGTTAAAAATATATAAAAATATTTGCCATCTCTGTGAAGGCAGAGCCAATGACGCAAAAAACATCAAATGCTACACTTCGATGCCATGAAAATCCGCGTAATTGTATTAAATATAGGGTGTCATTGTGGTACGATCGAACATGAATGACAAATTGAAGTGCGAGAATGTAGGTTTATGTGTGACCTCAACCTTTGTTTTCTCATTGGACAAATAACCAATGAACTTGGTAAGGCACGTTATTCTTTTTCGTAGTTGCTTAAACTATAACAACTGATATTAAGTGGCAATGGTTTAAGCGTAAAACCGATGTTAAATGCTTCAGTCAAATACATCATTGTTCAATGAAATTGTTTTCATCGTGATTGAAAATTCAATAAACGATTCAACCAACATTCCAATGACTTATTATTATAATTTTGTGAATTGTACAATTCGATGAAAAAAGAACCGTGCACACACCGGAAACAAACAAAATCAAAGCCAGCTCATTAGTTTCCGCATAAATAACCATAATTCCTATTACATATTAATCAATCGCTAAATGTAATGAGAGAAAATATGATGATGCTTCAAAATCGGAGCGAAAGAGATAAAAAAACGACCGAAAAAAATATTCTTGACAAATTACATTTTTTATGTAAACCATAATGTGTATTTGCGATGATATATTCTCACGTTTTAGTTGGTACCTTCGATGTTGCTACTGCTGTACATTCGTTTTGTATCGTTTGCAAGAGTGCGAAAATAAAAGATGGAAAATATGTAGAGAAAAACGAAGAGAAAAAGAGTTTGTGTATTTAAAGAGAGAGAGAGAGAGAGAGAGGAAACTGTTCCATGCATTAATAGCATCATAATACGTCCCATCTCAATATGCTGTGCATGTTGTAGTAAATTTAGCGCTCAAGTGATTTTGTTCATTTGAAGAATAAATAAAGAGAATGGAGTGCGCAACAAAAACGTGTACCGGAAAAAAAAGACGACGTCGAGTGACAAAGAAAAGAGGAGAAGACGAATGTGGAAAAAAAATTCTCTTCAAAATACGTGCACATCGGATGTCTGTTGCAATGACATAAATAAAAATCCTTATACTCTCTTTTTGTTTCTCTATCTATCCACTTTTCGTTAATTCCGTGCTCATAACATCGTTATGCTGTCAAAATGTGTGCAGTTTTGATTTATGACACACACTGAATTCATTTGTTTCAGGCCAACAGAGACAAAATGGTGTATGTCTAAAATTTTAATCAAATCACCACATCAAGCGACAACAACAAAAAAAAAAGATGCCACCACCATGAAAAAAATGACATGACATTACTTCGAATGTTTGGAAAATGATGAGAATGACCACGATCACTCATCCAATTTTTTTTCGTTTTACTTTTTGAAAATGCACCGTTTCGACGTTTTATCGATCTGAACGTTGTGAAAGAAGATTTTAAGGCTATACTAATTCGTTTTATCATTCATAATTTTATTGAAATAGAAAGGTTTTACTTAAATTGTTACAAATTTTCTCTCCTTTTTTTTCACCCACTTCAAAAGCGGAATTGGGTATGATTTCATTATTAAGGTCACCGTTCACTTTTCTCCCGATGCTCAGATCGTTCTTCTTGCAAAATGGACTGGCGCCAATGCACGCCGTCCTATTTAAGTAATTAAATTTTCTTCTCGCGCTTGAATAGAAAACATTTTACCAATAAAATTCAGTGCATCGAATAATGTGCTATTTAAAGTTTAAAATTAAATGACGTCCATTAGACTAACATTAGAAACATAAAATTAGTTCAACTTGCCCTTTTTTGCCTTGACGAGAACACACTCATGAATTAAAAGACAACGATGAAAAAAACCAGTATATTCCCTACAGCCTACACATTTGATTGATTTCTTATTGAAGTATACTCATCATTAACAATATATTCATCCTTCATTTCAAATGACTATAATCACAAAATTAACTTTTCGAAATAATCGAATAATTTTGATATTGCATCGAACAAAAGATCATTTGGATTCCTTGTTGTAAAATGCATGCATTAGCATACTTTGTGTTTCTATTTATTCATTAATCGTTCATTTTAGTGTTCATCATTTAGTAGTTCATTTTGTAGGGTTCTATAAAACTCAAATGGGCAAACAATGTGCACAATTTTTCATTAAAAATAAATTAAATCGCGTTTCATTTGTATTTGTAATTAAAAAAGTGGCCGTTATTACTATAGTTTGATACTTTGTTGCATTTTATCTTAATATAGTTGTGGTGGGTATAATAACTTACCGGTACGCGAGAGATGCTGGTTAAATAGGACCATTCATCGCCACCCGGTGCACTACCTTTTCCTGTTGTTCGTTTGATTTCATCATCTTTTTTCTCAAGTTCGCGCCTCATTTTTGGATTGAAAAACTCAACAAAAGGCCCTTGAACTGTACGGTTTTCAGATCGATTTTCATAGTGTTTGTTTTTTCGTCCGATATCACCGCCACCACCGCCACATCAAAATAAAACGGGAGCAATGAAACAGAAAAGAGAATAAAAAAAGGGTTTTTACGTTAATAAGTTTCAACAACATTTTTTCTTTTAAATTCAAACGTTGAATTAGTTTCGTGCAATGCAAAGATTTTCAAGTGTTGTTTGGGTAATGTTTTGAGTGGATGCTGTTCTTAAATCGTTAAATGGTTCTGTTGGCAGAAATAGATTTTGCATCCAAAATAAATATGGACATGCCATAAATGATTTGTGCTCCGCTTGATTCTACACCGGTGCTGGTTGGTTTCGTACATAGAAATTGAATTGTTCATATCGTATTTTTGTTGAAAATTGTTGGCATTATGAAACTTAATCAAGTATTTATGCGCATTCAGTGAAATCGTTTTTTGTGTTTAGCTTTTTTCATCCCTTTCATTCGCACACGATCGCATAAACGGAATCTCATTATTGTTTGATGATGTATATTGATCTGAAATCCGTCGATGCCACACTGTCTCTGCCGTCAGTTATGCATCCAAGACCAATTATCTGCGCTTGAATTGCCGAATGTAAAATGCGATGCACAATGAAGTTTGACGCAATTAGATAACAAAATGCTCAAACTCAACTGCACCAAAATGTGTACATCATTTCCTGAGGTTTAACTTTATATTTATATTAAAACGTCGTTGATAACTTCCGAAGTTTGATATTACACAATCTACAAAAAACTTTGTGTTTACGCGCAAAATAATCAAAATTGCGAGGCAGAGACAGAGAGGTAAATGAAAAGTGGCGAAAACTAATGGGGATCACACAACTTGAGTCAAAAGTCGACACGCAACAATGTATACATACATTCTTATCACAAAAATTGCCGACTAAATCTATTATATAGTTATGAATTTGATGTCATTATTTTAACCACACAATGGAACTTTCAGATGCATATAGCAGCAGTAAAAACAGCAGCTTTTGCTTATTTTCTTTTCATCCATTTGGCTTATCCTCTCTTTTTCCCTATTTAAGCTTATCATTATCAATGTACAATATAGCGTTGGAACATTTTGTTGCTTCAATTTTTGACGATCTCCACATTTTTCTATCTTTCGTTCGTGGGTTGGGATCCCAAGTTTTTAATGTTTTTTCAAGTGTTGCTTTTTCTCTTTTTCGTGTTGGTTGTTTTCATGTATCAAATGTCATGATGCCGAAATACAAATGAACAAGCGGTGAGAGTTTTCTTTTCTTCAGAGCCGGCCATTCAAGCGAAAGAGAGAGACAGCGAATGAGAAACAAAGAGAGACAAATGTTATCTCGATTAAATATACAGATTTACTTACCATTGTTTTGTGCATCAGTTACATAGTTTTCATTAAAAATATTTGCAGCACGTCGTTTTCGCATTGTATTCAACATTTGCGATGGTTTCCGTTCCGTTTGTACGGGTGGCGGTTGTGGTTGTTGTTTATTTGGTTGCTTTTTGGTGCCCACATTGTCGCCGTTTCTGATGTCATCGTCATCATCATCGTCATCGTCATCAATGCTGGTGATATAATCATCATACAAAACGTCTCTGTACAGCACAAAAAAAAGGAAAATACCACAAAATTTAAAAAAAAGATCTCCAGGTCTGTTCAACTCCAAGCAATTTACATTATCTAACTACATAAAAATCTATAATTTTTAAAAATGTTTGTAATAAAAGTCTTGGTCATATCATATTTTTGTTTCGAAATGTTTTTTGTCTATTCTAACTGAATGCATCTTCTCGAAATGTTGCCAATTTTTTTTCCGCTTCGGCTACCCTCAAAGAAAAACTGAAATGCCATTCTATTGTAGGATAGTGTGTTTGCACTAAATTTTATGATAGTATTGGACTCATTTTCTGTATGGTTTTTGTTCATTTGTTGAAGTTTGCTCGTTTCCGTTCAGTGCTGTTCGATTTTTATTGTTTACGTTCGTATGATGTTGTTTACTATTTGGCCGTTAGCATAAAATTTGCTGTGGACAGGTTGATGAACGAGAACTAGATTCGATGAACGAAATGTGAAAATAATGCAAAATTAATGGAAACTGTGATTTCATCAATTGATTCATGTGAATAGTTTTGTCATTGATTCAAATAGTATGCGCTCTTGTTTTAAACAGAAAATTCCTCTGCCATTCAAACAAATCATGGTGCCCAATTTTTTTTCTGCCGAAATTAACGTTCTCAATTCAAAAATATTAAATTATCAAGAACAATAGAAAATGCCATTGGCCTATACGATGATGAGACGAAGGATAAACATGCTTCAATTTCCGTAGATGTTAAAATGATGATAATGGTGTTATCTTTAAATTTAGAATTCTTTTTATTTTCATGAAAATTAAATGAGCGCATCAATTCACGGGCCAATGACTGAATTTGGCTTGAGAACAAAATAGATTGCATATGAGATAAACTCGATAATAAAGAAAAAGTGCGTAAACAAACGGGCGACAACACAGAACACGATCCAAATACACACGGATCAATTTAGCAAGAGAATAATTTAGCAATGAAATTTTTTTTTTGGGTATCATAAAATGTCGCCTTGCATTTTCATGTGATAACGGTATTGTAGTTTGAACGCTTCAACTGTTTTATGATACTGTTCCAACAGAGTGAGAGAGAGAGGAAAAAAATTTTGAATCCGGTAAATCGCACAATCCCTCGTCAAGATGCAAATTCATGTTTCCGGTAATTGTCTATTTCCATCTCCTTTTTTCGGAAGCATCCAAAAGTGTCATTGGTGTTTTGCCACCAATTTCATTTTTTGTCCGCGTCTCTTGGCATCGTCCACATTCACATGTTTGTGTATGTACATTTCAGGCGCGCACGCGATGCCAACATTCCATAAAAATGATTGTTAAGGAAATTGCTACTGATTTTTCTTATTCTTCATTTCGTTCTGTCTCATGGCCCGTTCGTTTTCGTGCATATTACATAAATCTCATTATAAATAAATAATTTAAACGGTCATTATTTGCACAACGCTCAAAAGTATCATCCAGATTTTGGTCTTGGATTCATTTTGTTCTTTTCTTTCTCACTTTCTCTCTCTCTCTCTCACAATCAACAGAGACCAACATTAAACCAATGTAAATCTAATATTAAACCAGAGAAACACAAAACAACAAGATGTGAGCGTGTGTTCTCAATCGTAATATAAAAAACAAAAAACAAAGTGGCAGCAGCGCCTGTGTTTAATAATGCGTAACGTGAATTTTTCTAGCGTCACATCAAACGGTCCATGCATACAAAATGGCAAATCGTTTTGAAATCGAGAGAGAGAGAGAAAGAGAAAGAGGAGCCTGTGCGCCCGAGACAAATAAACATAAATATCAGAAAATATATGCATCTAAGTCACAAACACAATATGTGTGTCGTATTGTTTCTTCGTCTGATTTTGGCCATGCAGTTTTGCACCCTTATCTCTTTAGCCTGCGTTTCGATCTTTTTTTTAATGTCCAATTCAAGGCAAATAAAGTTGCTGCCTATATGAGCGAAACGATTGCATTGCAACTGGCACAAATTGAATAGATGTTTTCACAGCGACGTTTTCAAAAGGCTCATTTTTTTTTCTAATATTGCTCATTTTACTTGATTCATTCAGTTTTCCAAGTTTAATACACATTTGTGTGTGTGTATATATATATTGTAACGTTTCAGCTGTTGTTGTTGGTTACTTGCTTTTTCGCGTCTGGACACAATTTTGGTGGATACATTTTTAAGATATTTATGGTATTATTTTTTTTGTTTCTACGAAAAAAAGAAATTTCATTTTCATTGCCTTCAAGTGGTTATTCTTGGATATTCTATAACAAAAATAGACGTAAGTCTGTGCGCTTATAAACGACCAATAATCTGGTCTTTATAAACGCAAAATGTGCGTGTGTGAGAAAGAGAGATGGCGATTATTTTTATTTTGAAAAACTCTTGTATTTCTATATTAGAAAGTTGTTACATTTTCAATTGGTCGCTTCTGTTTTCCATACATTGTTTTTCTTGCTCGATTTTTGGATGCTATTTTTATGTTTCGAAACAAAAAACGATACGCATTTTTGAAACAAATTAAGTTATCCGTATACTAAATTATGATTTATGGATGCTGTATTTGGTACACATTTTGAAATCATTGACAATGCGAACGCTCGTTGGGTTTTTTCCATGTGCATGTGTATTGTTAGAATGTTATTCATTTCGATTATTAAGCAAGTGAGGACGCAAACGGAAGATAGAGAGAGCGGAGTAAAAGGAACAAAACTTCATTTTTTGTTATATTCTTATTAATATTTTATGAAAATCTTTCGAAATGTTTGTAATACTAAAGTGAACATGTCGGAATGATTTTATTGGAACTCAAGTGGCGGATATTAAATTGAAGTATTGTAAAAATATCACTCAGATGTATATATAAATTGTATGGAAAAATTGTACATGGTCAGCAGTGGTGAAAGAGAACGAGAGAAAGAGAGATAGAGAACACATATACACCAGTAGATTGATCGTCCGGTCGTTTAATAACATTAATTCGATTACCACATTTAACGGTTTGATTTCATTGAATTTGCAAACAAATTCCGACTCGTTTGGTTGTCGAAGAAATTCGATTATTCGAATTGAAATCGATTAATCCATTTAATATGAATAAATACCGCCGTGTTGTAGTACACTCACTTTGAGCTGATACGACCAAATTCCATCGATAGATATATTACAATAATCGAATATATTACATAAAATCGACTACAATGATGCAAATGCTATTGGTTTTACTTCAAATACGCACAAAATTCTTTTTTTTTTTAAGTAAAATCTTATTTCTCTTGCATTGTTGAATATCCAATCGATTTGGCTTGGAGCAAAGAACAAGAACGGCGAAAATATTATGAGCAAGGTAATCAGATAACCGTGTACATACAATGTTGCTAGCTAGCTATTTATATTAGCTATTGCTATAGGTATATATAAATAGCTGCTATTTAATGCATCTCTTAGCTCGGACGGTGTGAACGCTGGATGGTTTTAAATCATTTCATAACAATGACACCATTGTTATGTCGAGTATATGCAGCGTCCGAGCGAAGAGATGCGTTAAAGAGCAGCTATTTATATATCCCTATAGCAATAGCTGATATAGATAGCTAGCTAGCAACATTGTATGACTGTGTAACATACAAATGGAATGAATTTATTATAAATGGAAAATAAAATAATTCGCTTCGGACCAATTCAATTATGCATATCATTTCGGCAGAGTGAGCTTTTCAGATTTGATTTGCTGAGTGCGTATCTTTAAGCTAACCGACAGTTTTTTGATACTTATGCCCTCGCAGAACTCGCAACTCAAGTGAAATTATAGATATATTTGAACCTTTTTTTCTTCACTTTTTTTTGCACTTCAGAATATTGAAAGCAACATTTCAAATCATATGCCAATTCCATTTAAATTGAATGCAAACAATGTGCTGCGTTTTTTTTGCCGTTCTCGGTATGCAAAGAATAATAGTTAACGAAAATAGAAATTGGTTCGAAAATGTACCGAATATACCGTTGAATTTCGTTCATATTGCAGTTATTAAGAACATTACCGTGTGGAAGAAAAGTGACTGACTGACTGACTAGCTGAAATCAAATGAAAATGAATTTGGTTGCTAAAACCGACTACTTAGTCGACTTCAGTCGTCTATTTAACTAAACGACTTATTTGGGACGTTAGGCGACTATACAGTCAACTATGATTAAAGTCGATTTAAGTTATACTTTGCTATATTAAAAAAGTCAAATAAATCAACTTAAAATGATTTCGATCTCAGTCGGCTTAATCTGAAAACGTCCCAAATTAGACGACTGGCTAGCCAGTCAGTAATTTTCCACAAGGGTTTGGCTGCCATTGAACAGCGTCGCTATTTCTGTTATTGTTACCATCAATGTTGTCGCTGTATTTTTTGCAACGAAAGAAAAAGGACCAAACGCCCGAAGATAAAATATTAAATCAATTTCGGATAAGGGCCAACATCGCCTGAATAAAAGTGAATGATTTTTTGTGACTGAGAACGTTTTTTGGATCCAACATTTGATTGACATTTGTTCAAGATGCTCTATCTTTCCCATTCTCATCGTTTCGCTTTCATAAAACAATCAATACGTCAAATATGATTAGATTTCAATGGAAATATAGGTTAAATTTGCACGAAATCACCATTCATTCGAGCAACCAACCAGCCACTCTGTCTAATTTTTGGCGGCTGTTGCTATGCCCTTTTCACTTTTCTCTGGCAAGTTAATCGCTACAAACTAAAAGAAACATAAAAACGAAACAGTTGTGTAACCTTATATGCACTGGACAATTTCTTTGGCAATGGCAAACCAATTTTAAACTAGGCCTTTCGCATTTCTTCTATTCAGTGCCATATTTTGATATTTTTGTGGATTTTCAGTTTAAAAACTTAGATTATGGATGGATTTAAATATGTCAAAATATTGTATTGAATAGAAAAAATCTCAGTAAAGAACAAAATCCGATAGGTCAAACCTTATGAAAAACAAAATCCGAATTAAATTGAGTATGAACTCTACATGAAGTCATGTTTTTTTCTCCATTTGTTGTTTTCGTTAGTTAAAAATGGTGTTTCGTAAAAACATGTGCTAAATGTATAATAAGAAATCAGATTTAAGATGTAATAAACAATGAAACACTCTCGGTTCAGTTCACTTGATTTACTTTTGTACAACGAGCAAATGAATTACTTCAATCTCACAAACGATGCCAGATTTTTCAATTGAATAACACATATACACAGTTAATTCAGAAGTTCACATATCAAAGTAGCAATTACAGTGTGCATTGCTCGTTTGTGTGTAATAGATACGAGGTATTTTTTATAAAGGGAAAAAAGCCACGAATAATGAAATGAATGAAAAACCGATCGAGTCAGATTGTGTGCATATGAAATGTGCGCATCAATTTATGAACTATTTGATTTAAAGCTGGATCAATAAATCGTTGGGAAAAATTAGCCACGCACAACGGGCTGCCCTTGTTGCCGTTGAACACATTATCGCAGGTTTCAATGTTCATTGTTCAAAATAATTGAATTTCAATTATTATCTGTACGCGTCCATACGGTGTCGGTATATTGGTCCATGCGTTAAATACAGACATTATCTTGAGATATTTTCAGCCAGCTGAATCAGCTCAGGCTACTATCGTCAGCCGTCAGGAGCTGAAATGGAGTGAAAACAATAGAAGTGATTGTTATGTTGTTTGTAAGAATGAAAGTGTTTTTTTTTTTAAACTATAAAAATCACTTTTATTGCTGTCGCTACATTTCAGCACCTGACGTTAATTGACTGAGCAGATTCATCTGGCTGCAAATATCTCAATATAATGTCTGGTTAAATATGCTTTTTGAAAAGCTTATTATGGACACCGTTTTCCGAATTGATCAAAATTATGATCAAAGTGAAAATATAAAAGGTGCGTCCGTAGTACGTGACCAAGTCGAAGTCATTTGATATAATTGCCTTTTACTCACCTGAATTCAAGACCGTTCGTGGTTTTAATACTATCATCATCATCATCATCGGGATTGAATTGTTGATTGTTGTTGTTATTTTTGTGACTGTCGGCGATACTTTCATTTGAATCCTCATAAAAACTATTTCGATTGCCGCCATCGTCGTTCACATCAACATCTTCATCGTTATTGTTCTTGTTTTTCATTTCTCGAAGCACATTTCGTATTATATCGTCGATATCAGTTCGCGAGATAAATTCCGTTGTTAAACTATCACGTAGCTGTACTATATCATTGGCCCGATTCATATATGTAAATAGTAATACGGCTATTGTGCAAATGCATACAAATAACGTGGCAAATAACAAATAAACACTAAAAATTGATATTTCATTTAATTTATTTTGATTGTTTCTAATACGATTTTGATGATTTAAATGGTTGGTCAGGCGATGTTTATGTTGTTGTATATTGTCATTATTATGATATTGTCGCGAAATGAATTGTTGGGGTGTCGTCGTCGTCGTTGCCGTCGATTGTTTATGTTGTGGTTGCGCATCATAATTGGATTTCAGTATACTTTGTTCGCTGTCATCGACATCGGAAAATGAGAATGATGGCAAAAAGCAGCAATGTGAATCAGTTGAATCATTCAAAGTGCGTGGATCATCATTGATGTTAATCGATTCAGGTTCAATAATTGTTGTTGTAATTATTTCACGTTTTCCACATTTAGAACGACCAAATATTTGATCAAATAAATTGGAAAGCATATTTTTTTAATATATATGTTATCTATGGGAAGTGTATTTGATGGTAGCAGTTGCGGTGGCCGCAGTGATGATAGTTATTCTTCTCTTGTGTTTGGTTTTGATGCCACGAACTTTTGTACTCAATTCAATAGAATTTCGTTCTTTGCCCGCTCTCTATCTCTTTAACAATTATTGGCTATATCGAAATGAAATATTGATACGTGTTACTTCTACTTCGACTATTCAATATTGTTTTTGATTATTATCTGTGGGGGAGCAGGCGAAAGCGAACATATGTGACTGTACTGTGAACGCTAGGCTTTACACAATGAATATGATGATTTCTGGCCGCACGTACAAAATTAATAACCTTTGTATTTTATTCGTATGAAATTGCCAATTCCTGATGTCATCCACATATACACAGGACAATTTTTCGTGTCAATTCTTTGTGTCCTTTCTGCTGTTGTTTGCTGTTAACGATGTTTGGGTTTTTGTTCTATGACCAAAAAAAATTAATAACGTCCGGCACATTGGCTCAATGTTTGATATTCCATTCAAAATATATCTCGAGTGTATGAAAATGTTTTTTCTTTAAAATTAACACCATATAACGTTATATGACTTAATTATTATGTTGATTTATTTGCTAGATGGTTACGTGGTTGAACACAATTCATCTGGAAATTATCATTTAAAAATTAATATTTTTTCATTTATTTGACATGCACAAACAAACACTGGCTGACACAGGGAGAAAGAAAGAGAGCAGCAGAGAGAGAAAGAAAAAAAGGAAGATGAAAAGGCGCGCGAGAGGAAAATAATTTATGACAGATAAATTTTGGACGATGTAATCTAGGGGGTAGACATGTGGAATAGGATTGGACTTTTAGTGTAAAAATTCGAGAAATTAAAGTGGAATAGGCAATTCAGTAGCTGGATTCAGATGGATTCACTAATCCCATGTATGGAATAGTGAAAATGGGTTAGATTCAATGTTTTTGACATCGATATTATAGAATTTGATCAAAGCATTGAACTTGTTTTGAGATAGTAATTTGTTCTTTTTTGAAATATTTTTAGTTCAAAAGTCGATTACAAATTTACAAAACAATAGATACACTTTCTCAACATTTTATTGATGAAAAAAATAATTTCAATTATCAATAACAAAATGTCATACTCCAGTATCGATAAATAAGTTTTCAACAAAGTGAATAGCGGCGAAATGTGACATCACATTTGACAATGAAATGACGGATTGGTGGAATCAGTTTTTATATATTGGAATCATGGTTTAATAGTTTGTGTCTCCCCCCTAGGATGTAATTTACTCATAATATAATATTGTTGGACGTGTTTTTTCTCTATGTGTGTCTCGATCTTTCGATAAACACTTTCAAATTAGTGATATGTGATGGTTGAAATGTTGATAAATTGCCTGTCTGAAAATTCTATAATCGTGATGGACTAAATAAATTTTCTTAAATATATCCCACCGAATCTGTCGTGATGATATTTTATTTGTTTTGTTTTTTTTTTACGTTGGAGCGCGCCCAAATTATTAATAACGACGACAATAATGTGTTGTTTTAAACGGCACATTCAGTGAAAATGAATTGGATGACGAAAAGCGAAACGTACAAGCATTTACAATATTTCATAATGCGCGCCAAAAGTCATTCAATCTCACTCACTCTCTTGCCATTCTTTTTGGATCAACAAATGTGTTTTGTGTATGTACGGTGTGTGTTTAGTTTTAAGCGTAAGCCGATTAATTTGAAAGCTTGGGTTACACGTTATATTTTTAGTTCAGTTGGTCATAAATTGTCATAAATATAACATAAATAAGCGAACGTTTAAAAAAAATGGAACATCACTATTCACTCTTTACTGTCTTTTGTAAAGACTGTATTTTCTTCTTGTGTTGAGACAATTTTCGAATTTCTTCCAATTGTCTTTAATAAATTTGTCAAAAATTAATTGATCACTTGGCTTGATAGCAAGAAAACGGTCAACTTCAGCATATATAAATATAGTGTTCAAGATAGCTTATTCGCTTTATTTTCCTCGCAAAATTCAGTACATTCAAAATTATCGAATGTGTTGTTTACACTAGTTTTATTGCATGCCATTAAAAATGTACGAATAACGATTGTCTGTTTTTTTGGCGGAAAATTCAAAGTGAATTTTCTCTTCTTTTTTGCAAATAAACACCAACATTAACTGAAACCGTTTGATGTGCTCATTTCAGTTTTTGTGTTGGAAAGCGCCAAAAATCACACAGACGTTCAAAACCAGTTTCAACAAATCTATATCCTTTTAATCGCGCGCGTACAGGATCATGAAAAAGTGTGAAATTGAGAGAAAAAAAAAAAACAAACAACACGCACAATATGTGAACTTCCGAATAAACAGATACAAGCTGAAGAGGAGAGAACATGTGAATCCGAACTGGTCTCGATCTCAACTGACTGCATGAGACGAGGCGAATTTAACGCGTGACGATATAGAGCTACTGGATTGCGTTCTTGTTTCACCAGTGTGTTCTTTTCAACTGTTCTATCATACACATTTGCCTGCTCAAAACACATGCCCGTGTGCTTTGCCTGTTTTAAAACAAATCGTTCAGTCATCGTTCGCACTCTCTATAGCAGCTCTCTGTTGCTTGTTTCCACACACCAATACACGAATTGTGTGTGCCGTGTGCCGTCTATTTGATTATTTTCTGCTGCTATCACACAGTCAGTTGGTTGTGCACGCGCGCCCAACAAGACGATATATATTTCCATCAACACACACACACACACACAATTCATTCATGGATTTTTCGGTTTTGTCGGCGATTCTATATTTTCACCGAAGCTCGTTGCTTCGAATTTTGAGTGAAAATGTGTATTGTATTACCTATGCCATTTTTTTGTGTGTTTGCCAGAACATTACCGAAAAAAATTGTAAATTTTGTGTTTCATATGATGATTGTCTTTCGATCTATTTATTCTAACACTTAGCCGGTTAAATCGGTGCACGTACATCGAATGTACGTTCTTCAAATAATTTCAAAAGTGCACAAAGTGAATGCAAACAAACATTGGATATTCCAATTATTTTTGGTTTGTGTTCTTTTTTTTCAGCCCACCACTGTGTTGGTTTTTCGTTTCAATGGTTTTCCGATAATGCCGCCTCTATCGCTGTTGTCTTGTACAATTTTACATTACCGACGAAAATTTATCGGCCAATGTGATCATCGAATATATAAAAATGTGTTTATTTATTTATTTGCGCCCATAGATTCATTTCGACACTTTTTTTAATGACGGAATTCTTCCTGTTTTGTTTCCGTCGTGTGGAATTGTTGCTTATTTTCCTCATTCATTGGAAAATATGAGCGCGGACCTGAAATCGTTGCACAGAATGAGCATACGAGTACAAAGTGCATACGGCATCTAATCATTATTTATGTATGAAATTGCAACTAAATGGCACCACGTTAACGAAAAACGAAACGCAAAAGCGACAGAAATTGTTTTATGGCACGACGAATTCACATTTATTTCCCGTCTGTTATCTATTTCATGTTACTTTTCTGGAAGTATTTTGAACATGAGCATAAAATTTGCTATTTTTCAAATTTTCATTTATTATTTACTTTTCGATGTTATAGAAAAATAAATTTTAAAGAAATACCAACGGAACTACACGAAAATTGTAATTTAACATGTTCAAATGTAAATAAATTGCTACTAATTGGATTATTATTCATTCACTTTCCGATTGTTGAGCAGTCAATTAATTTTGAATTTTTTATTAGCAAATAAACGAAATCGTTTTCATTTATTTTTATTCTTCTGATCTATGATTGAATATCATTTGACTTCCGAAAAAGCTTCGATTGCATATTTGTACTGAATCTCGTACTTGACTTACCACTAAATAAATAGTAATCGATAGAAGAAGCCAAAAAAACATACATTTACCGATAACATTGAATCACCAGTTGAAAGTTCCCTTGTCTCTTTAGCGGGCAAGAGGGGATGGATGAAATTTGATTGGAAAAATGAATTGCATGAAACCGTATACACTAAATCAAATGAATTCTCGTTTAATACGTGTATTTAGTCAATGTTTGATGAGAATATTTGAGTCAATAAGTTTTCATTCAACAGCAATGATAATTTTATGCATTTTGCAATGGATGGAATTTTGAAGCGGAATATCAGCGAAAATCGATTATGTTTCGGAAAAATATTTAAAATACAACAAAAGAAGTTTCAAAAAGACAAAAAAAAAAATGTGCATCAATTTATTTGAAAAGCTTTCAACACATCAAATGCAATGGTACTTTGTATCCATTAATATAAATTGATTTTGATTTGAAAAAAAAAATGCTTAAAAATACACGTATGAAATCGTATTATTTATTTAAAATATACAAAACCATGTGATTTTCCCGTTTGAATCGTACAACAACAATGGATGGATCCAAATTAAACGCAACATTGTAAACTCGATGATTTCGAATGGTTGAAACTGGCTCATCCATCCGTTGAACGAGTGCAACGTCGTAAACTTATCGATAAGAACAACAAATTGACAAAATGATTTCCAATTTATGGATATTCAACTGACTCAGTGTACCGAAGTCATTTTTTTTGAATTGCAAACACACAATGCACAAACGCTTTACACAGTTCGATAAGCGAATATTTGTCATGCTCAAAGTAATTTCGATCGACATGTAATTTTTGCACGAAAATGTTTTGAGCTTATCATAAAAATATATGCAGCAAGTGTGTGCACGTTACATGCAGTCGAACAACCAAATCAACGTGAAGAAGACGAAGAGAAGGTGCATAATGGAGTACGAGAGTGAACATATAGAGAACACTAAAAGGAATGCATTTTGAGACTGAAGCTTTGCAAATGCAATTTGTAAGGATGAAAATCAATGCAAAACGAATTACGAATTGTATAAACAGAAAAACGATACATGTTCGACTTTGTCGCTAGCACAATGTATGCAAAACATATTGCGAAAAGTTTGTTATTACGAATTTATTGATACGTGTACAAATGCGTGCTTGAGTATATCGCAGTGAATCGTTAAATGCTAACGTGTTAGCAATCAATAACATTTGCGACTAATCACCACGTGCTGACCAATTTTTTTGCGACGTGCGTACATCAAATCGCGTACAATTGAACAGATTCTTTAAAAATTGGACGAGTGCCGAAAGTAAATTGTAATAGAACGCATAATGATTAAGTGACGCCATCATCCATAGCGTCTGAGCAGAGGTCGGGTCCTCAAATGACCCCTCAACATTTTTCTTAAAATCTAGACGCCAGAAGCTATGCTGAAATCAAAGAGAAATATCTGATGCAAACAAATCGTCAGCGCACCGCATAACAAACGCTGATCGGTTACTGAAGTTATTAGTTGTAAACACTTTTGCATCTAACTATTCACTGAGTATGTGTTGTCTCATTTGTTTTCAGTATGTTGTCATTTCTTTCTCTACTTCTCACGTGCATTGAATTTTACCTTTTCAATGGTATCATGAATATACAAGGTTTTCTCTATCTGATGATATATATACTTTGCATGCTGCCATCGAGTGTGCATTTTGAATGAGATCTATGTGTTGGGCCACAACAAAAAAATAAATTCAACTTAACTACAAATGCAATTCCATTATTTGTGCTATGGTTGTATTCTGTACCATGGAATTTAATATTTTGATGAGCAAAAAAGTTGCATGACTGATTTTTCGTTCTACCTGTGAATCACTTTTTAAAAAAATGGAGAGATCCTAGAATGTCGGTTCTGCTGGCAAATAATACAATGGAACAACGTGGTAATTATAATTTGTGAAATTTCGAAAAGTTGCAAACATTTACACGAGCAATGGAATATTTTGGGTGTGCGTGTACTCGATCATACAATGTCGTTTGTATGTATGTTTCAGCATCAAGTGATACATGTCTCGATTAATTAATGACGTCATCGTGCATTCGGGATGATCCAACCGGTTAAGCCTATGAAGAGACAAAATGCGAATTCCCCTCATCTGTGCCATCTTGTATTCCATAGTTGAACTCAATTTAGTTACAATGAATTGAATCGAAAAAGAGAAAAAAAACAACAACAGTAACATGGCTACATAGATCTGTTGACCAGTGAGATACGTATAGCAATGGAATGAAAGAATGAAGAAAGCGTATATGTGTATGTATGCATCAGCACGCATAGATGTACAGCTCTGTGTGGCCGTGCTATTGTTGTTGTTTTTTCACTTTTTCATTTCAATGCTACAGAATTAAATTCAGTTTTTGCATCTAATTCACACTAAAATCAGATGGCGCTCATTAGCGAGATTCGCAAAAAAAAGTCTCCAATCTCATACAAATATACACCGGCTGGGATGATCATTTTATCATTTTTTTTTACCGAATTGGCGTATTATCGATGAAAAACTTTTTACGTACGCCGCACATTTTCTCGTCTCTTCTTTTATTCACTTCAACATTTATTTATCGTTTCACGTTGATTTATTTGGAGCAATTAGCTGCTTTGGTGGGAAAGTCCAAATTTCTATCTATCGAATATATTATGAAAATGTATATGCGCTTCTTCGTGTGTGTCTAGGAATAGTAAATAAGGAAATATATAGCTGAAAGCTGAACGAATAAATCAAGATACTCAACAATAAAGAAGAGCAGCATTCGTCAAGAGGTAACTGCATAGAATCTCTGTCTACTATTCCTCTTTTTTCCATTATAAGTATGTAACTTAACCACACACACGTGTTGTTCAAATTTCAACTGCAAACAAATTCAATGTTGTCATTTCAGTGCTCAGATGTGTTTTCACCCCAAAACGCCTCTCATCAGAGGTGCACGATGAAACAAGTAAAACATACAGCATCTAGACCAAGGAAATAGTACATTAATTCGGGTTAAGATGACGATATACTTTTCGAAGGGGGAAGGTTGGCTATGAAGGATTGTTGGAACGGAAGAGCGGAAAACGAAGGACAATCAGAAAACAAACAGAAAAATATTCTCTATCTTATACACAGTGTAGTCTGTGCGTTTGGATTCGCCATATTTTGCCATGATTTATTTGTCATCGTCACACATGCCATAAATTTCGAAAGAAGAACACGTAAACGAAATTGCTTGAGTAAATGGTGAGCACCTGTACCAAAAAAAATTGCAGACAAGAGAATTCCGGAACACTTTCAACAACAATAACAACAAACATTTTTAATGCAGACTCCAACTGAAGTCTTGGTAATTTGGTCTTCAGCTTTGACATTGATTTCTGTTCCATATACTGTTATCAGGCATTTAATTCAAATCTCCACCCTTCCATATTCCCTCTTTCTCTCTCTCTCTCTCTATCTCTGCGTCTGTCTGTCTCTATCACCCAATTTACTTTCAATCGGCTTTCTCTTAAGCAGCTCCCATATTCGCTTATACTTGTTCCTCCAATCTCTCTCCTTCTCTCCCTCTTTTTTCCGTTGTTTTTTCCCTTTTTTTCTGAAATCATTTTCATTACGCTTGTGAATTATAGTTTTCGCTTTGAATATTTTTGCACTTTACAATTTCATTACCGCAAATAAGTGAATGTTGAATGCACTGATACACTGGCATTGATGCGAACAGAGAGAAAGAGAAAAAGAAACGAACTTTTGAATGATTATTGGAGCTGATATACAGTCATTCAACTTGAAGTTTATCCACTTCTAATGTTCCATATCTCGGCACTCCAATGAATTGCCGTATTCATCATATTCTCCATTGAAACTCAACAGGGGAAGAGTCTAGGGGGTAGACATGATTCATTTGATTCACTGTGATTCAACAGATTCACATTGTTTAGATGACATTTGAAATGTCACTTATGTGTCATGAAAGAAATATTTATTGATAAATTAAAATTATTTGTCTTCGAAAAAATGATTTCTTGACGTTTTTTTAAATGTATTAACTCATTTTTTTTTTATCTATTTCGTGTTTTTCTAGTAAATTCCAAATAAAATCAACGATAATATTTAGAATTTGTTGAACGATCATGTTAGTAAAACCAAAAGTGATGCTTATTTGACATTTGAATGATTCATTTGATTCACTGTGATTCACATGATTCAAAGTTTTATAATTCGTGTCTACCCCCTTGGAAAGAGTATGACAAGGGTGAAAGAAAAAGAATGATGGTTGATGCAATTTTAGAGGCTTAATGTTCACACTTCTGTGCATTTAGCAGCCTCAAATATCCAACGAATATTCATCAATGAGTCAAATTGTTTGTTTCCGCTTTTAATAAATTGAAACGTTCCCTCACACACACACACACACACACACACACACACACACTCTTCTGTTGCTGTGTGCTGTTCCAAATATGTCTAGACTCTAGACATTTTTCATTTATCGTACGGTACAAAGTGCGCGTACTTGCTGTGCTATTTATGTTTACATTTCACAATCAATATCGGCTAATGCCGATTTCGAATTGCCACTCTCAATTGAAGAGCATTGTGCGAGGGAAATTAATTCAACCGAAAGTGACTCCAATACGGTGAAGCATTTCTGACAATCCCCTGTCATAAATTGTGTATAAGCCACCATTCATGTTCAATCTTTTTACACAATTTATTTGTTCAAATGATGAATTACCGCTTGCTTCGAATCTCTATGTGACAAGAAAATATAAACGCCATCAATTGGATTTAATTGAAAAGAAAATCAACAACTTTCAATTGTAATCACTTTTCTTTTTGCATCGTTTATTCTTTTGCCATTTTGTCTGTTGTACACCCCCTTTCTTACTGATTCACTTCAAAATGGTACACATTTACATTACAAATGATTTGAGTTCATTGCGCTGAAAAGTTAAATTTTTTAGGCAAAAAATGTGATGTTACTTCTATAAACAAGTCGATTCGCGCCGTAATTAATCCGGTTTCATTGATGGAATCCAAATAATGTAAAACATAATTAAATTCAACACAATTTGTATAGCCAAACCACACTGGGCCCAAAGAATTTTTTTCCCTCATCCCCCTTTCCGTTGCCATTGAATTTATAGCATCTGTATGGTATGCAAACATCTGCACATATTGTGTTTTCAGCACACATTCACCTATGAATTTTGTGTTTTCCACACGTCAATTTAGCTTTTAATTGAAAAATGCTAATAAGCCAAATTTTCTGCGGCTGATGTAGTTATATTGTGCGCACTTTAGTTCGTGGAAAATGGTTTTGAATTGGTCGTACAACATAAAATTCTGTACTTTGATATGAATTTCGTGGTTTGTCTGTAAAACTGCATCCACATAGCGTGTAACAAGCCATCCAAACAAAACACACTTTCCGTGCAAATCAAACAAAAAAAAACATTTCAGTGTACTCAATGTTCGTATAAATCAGAATGAAAATATTCGCACATTTATTCACAGTTCACATAGTGTTGCGTACAAAATATTCTCATTATGGTATTTGCGTTAAGTGATGTGCATTTTATTCAAATCAAACTCATACAGCATGGCATATGGTTCAAGGGAAAGTAACTGCTTTTTTGTTCTTTAGTAAGAAGCGATTCGTCGATGAGATTTTTGCCCATTTTCTCCAGATGGCGTTGTTCATCGAAATTAATGTCATCAGTCACGTGTATCGGTTTATAACAGTTGTAGTCTCTTTCATCAAAGAATATTTGTTGCGTTTGACATTTTTCCTATGTGCTAAATAACAGTAATTGCATATGTGTGTATGTGTCAATGCATTAAAAAAAAAAACATTTGGAATTTGGAATTGGATTTTCTGTGTGTTTTGGATTTGCTCGTGCCGATTGTTTCTTGTGTTATCACAAATCGACACGAAATAATGTTGACGATTTTGCGGTTTAAATCGTGTGTGTGACTCAATGATACGAGAAAATTTATAAATTCTGTCTATCAGTCAAGTGGTGTTATGACTTGTGAATTTCGCACATTGACCACGGCCGCGAAATTAATTTTAAAGCGTATTTTCACTGAAACAACAAAACTAACAGTGACTGCAGCAATACAGATGAACATACACACATGTTCTTCATCGAAGACTCTAAGTTCAAATCACAATCGGCATTTAAAAAAAATCGCATGAATGTGAACGTGTACGTAACTAAAACGAACAAACGAACACTAAATCATAGAAAAATTCGCGATTATTTTTTTTTGCATTGTTGTTGTTGTTGTTTCATTCAAGCGTGTGTGAACTATGCATCGCGGAATTTTGAATGAAATAAAAAGGAAGAGTTCGCCGATTACGGAAAAGAAAATGCAAAATGCATACATGTGAGAGCCAAAACAATGAAGTGACAGACCGAAAAATACGAATGAATGAGAGACAGACGAAAACGAAATGAAAACGAAAATCAATCTCACAGTGACGATCAGTTAAAATCCAATTGAAAAGTGAGACATACGGTTATGCAAATCACCAAATCAAAAGTCGAATAATAAGAAGAAAAAGCTGTTGTCAACGTCGTCTTTTTTGTGTGTTCGCTACTAGTGCAAGTGAGATAGAAAGTGAACGATCGGAAGATTTATTAGAGTTTTGCTTTCTTATTTTACGATTATTTTTTATATTTTTTCACGATTTTAACTATCGATGTCGTGTGTAAATATTTGAGTAATAATCGAAACCGAAGACACGAATAGACAGAGAGCAAAAGCGGAAATAAAAGAAGCTACAAATTGAAAACGGGAAAAAAAAGAGCGGGCGACGATACTGTGTGAATGGGACAGAGAAAAGGGAGCTATTGTGGAGTGGAACGAAATCGAAAACGAACGAATATATGCGTTTAAAGTGTGTAATTTAAATGTGAGCAGAAAGACGGAAAAAGAAGGCATACGGCAGTGGTAAACATAAAAAAAAATCGAAAGAAATTTTTTCTCTTCTTCTACGTTCGTTCGTTGGATTTTTGTTGCTGTTGTTGTGGTTGAATTAAAAGTAGTTCATGTGATTTAAACATACTATTCATGAGATCAGTCAGAAATATTAGTTGAACGTGTACGGATCGTTTCGAAAGCATTTTTCTTTCATCACATTTCATTGTTCGATCGAATTCCAATTGGTTTTCTTTTCGTCACCACTTTTTTCCGTTCGGCATTTTTCGAATTTTTGGTTATATCCAATCGATTGTCAATATCATCATTACGCACAATATCAACGACCATACACACTGCCATCAACACAACTGAAAATTGATATTATACAAAACATTTCCGATTTTACTTAAATACGAAACCATAATTAACAACAAATGTGTATACGTCGTAAAACTACTGCTCAAATCATCATTTAATTTAATTATTCCATTGCGAAATTTTGCACGACTAACAACAACAACATACACACATATATATATATGTAATATTTATGTGTATCGAAAACGAAGCAGTCAAACGTGGGTGACAACAGTATCTTTACAGATAGATTTATTGATATAACCAACTGATTTTGAGCCGTTGACTGTATGAAATATTAAAAAATACGATAAAACGTTTTTATTGTTTTGTTAAATCGCAAAATAAGAGACGCGTCAATTTATGTCTTCAAGTGTCTTCAAGTAATAATCAATAAATCATTTTATCAATTCAAGTTTATTGCGTGTATCTCACACACACACACAAACATATATATATCTAAGCAACCCAAGTAAAAAAGCATTAACCATAAACTAAAACTACTATAAACGAGCAACAGCAATAACAGAAAAGGAATAGAAAGAAAGAAAAACCGAGCATTCAAAGTAAAAATACACGCTGTTGTACAAATATTTTTTTATGCGAAGAGCTATTCCACGAGTGAACAATATACGAATACTACATACCGATTGCACCACGTAAATAGAAAGTTTCAAAGGCAAAGGTGAAAGTTTTTTCTTCTTCATATGTATATAGTAAACGTGAAATTTACACACAAAATCAAAAAATAACAACAAAAAAAAACTCGTTTTATTTTGTGTGTTAATTGCTTGAACTTATGAAAGAAGCATAATCAAACGAAGACCGACAGACAGAGAGAAACAAAATAAACGTTTAGTCGCATACTCGTGTCGTATCATCGCCAACATCGTCGCCTTCATCGTCGTCATTATCAACAAAATACGTTGCGCTGCTGTTGGTCACACACAATAAGTATAAGTGGCAAACATTACTCAGTCTTGTGTCGGTGATCCGAAGGTACATACCAATTTTGAAAAGAGGAAAATCAATCGCGTTTAAAAAAAAAAAAAATCTCAGATTTTGTGTTAAGTTTTGAATCAATAAAAGAATTATGATGTCAAAGTGGCCTGAAAAAGTTGGAATTTTAGCCATTGAGCTGATTTTCCCATCGCAATTCGTCGATCAAACCGAATTGGAGGTGTTTGATGGTGTTTCGGCCGGTAAATATACGATTGGTTTGGGCCAAAGTCGTATGGGTTTTTGTTCGGATCGTGAAGATATCAATTCGTTGTGCTTAACGGTTGTTAGTAAATTACTTGAACGTAACAATATTGCACATGCACAAATTGGACGTTTGGAAGTTGGTACCGAGACCATCATTGATAAATCGAAAAGTGTAAAATCGGTGTTGATGGAATTATTTGAACCTCATGGTGTGACCGATTTAGAAGGTATCGATACAACGAATGCATGCTATGGCGGTACGGCCGCATTGTTCAATGCCATCAATTGGATTGAATCGAGCAGTTGGGATGGACGTTTTGCATTAGTTGTATGTGGTGATATTGCCGTTTATGCCAAAGGTTCGGCACGTCCAACTGGCGGTGCTGGTGCTGTTGCAATGCTGATCGGACCAAATGCACCAATTGTCTTTGATCGTGGCCTTCGTGCTTCATACATGAAACACGCTTATGATTTTTATAAGCCAGATTTAAGCTCCGAATATCCAACCGTTGACGGAACATTATCCATTAAATGTTACCTAAGCGCACTCGATAAATGCTATCAATTGTATCGCGAAAAATACGATAAACTTAATCCAAACGCACCGACCGCCATCTCATTGAATTCATTTGATGCAATTTTATTCCATACACCATTCTGTAAACTCGTTCAAAAATCATTGGCCCGTTTGGGTTTCAATGATTTTTTGCAAACATCACCGGCCAAACGGGACACATTGTATCCAGGTTTTGAACGTTTTGATGAACTTAAATTGGAAGACACGTATTTTGATCGTGATGTTGAAAAAGCATTTATGACATACTACAAAGAAGTGTTTGAAACAAAAACAAAACCATCACTATTGCTAGCCAATCAGGTTGGTAACATGTACACACCGTCTGTGTATTCGGGACTCGTATCGTATTTGATTAGTGGTGATGCCAGCGAATTGGCTGGTAAAAATGTTGCCTTATTTTCATATGGTTCTGGTTTGGCATCATCATTATATTCAATTTCGCTCAGTGATAATGAAAGCCAATTGCGCACAGTCACCGATAAATTGGCCCATATAAAACCGCTGTTGGAACAACGACAAAAATTAGCACCAGAAGAATTTACCCGTTTGATGGAGATTCGCGAAAAAAACAATCATGCCGCACCATATGTACCGAGCGGACGTGTCGATGTCCTATTCCCCGGCACATTCTACCTCAAATCGATTGACGAAATGCATCGACGTGTATATGACCGTGTACCAACTGATCTGTAAATAACACACACACACACACACAAAATTAAATATCGAAGAGGCCTCATGCTTTTTTGTTTTAAGCAGAACTACTAACTATTTTTATTTTGCGCTCTTAATTTCTATATCTTCAAAATTCATTCAAATTACAATACTGAGCATGAAGACAAGAAAAAAAAATTATACACTATTTAATTAAATCGTTTCTCTTTTCTTTTGCAATAAATAAATTAATATTTAACTTGTACCGACTCGATATGTAGAGAAAATTAAAATTTAAAGACACACATACACACAAAACGAATGAGAAAAAAATATATCTAAATAGAAATTTGATTCAAACAAAATGGATAATTCAGACAACATTTTTTGTACAACAGCTAGCGCACTTTGGTTAATAAGTTTCAAAGTAAAAGTCTATAAGATTATATGAGAAAAAAAGAATAAAAATCAAAGAGTATAAAAAGACAAAATAATATATATTAACATAGAAAATTAAAAAACAAAATTATTGTAAAAAAACGAATTAGACATACACACGTTGATCTTCAGAGAAGATGTCAACCGCAGATATTTATTCCGAAATAATAGAAAAAGAGACAAATTATAATAAAAAAATAGCAACGCTCATGTATGTTTCATTCGAACGTATGCGCCTGATTTGTATAAATAAATAGATTTATAATGAAATAGTTGAACAAATTTTTGGAATTATTTATTGAAAGAAGATGAATTTCAGGTCGCTATGAATTCCAATATTTCATGAAATCACGTGCCACATATTGTCCGATAAAAATACAAACATTTTTTTTTGTAAACTCACTGTAAACGACCACTCCTTCATGTATTCAGATATTCAAACATAGAAACAGAAAAAAGAAACAGTATTCCTCGTCAATTAATGAGCTTTAAACGTACATATTCACTTTAAATCTACAATATGTTGAATCGTTTTTATTTCTCTTTTCTTTTCATACGTACATTCTTTCACACCTTTCGACCAAATCAACTTTTTAATGTGTATAAATTATACAGTATAATGGTAATATATTTTATTGTTACGTTTTTTATTATTGCTTTCGTTGGTCACTTTAATGAAAGGATAAGTTTGAGTCATGAAGTCAAAATGTCTAAACTTGTCTTTACGACAATCGGTTCGTACTAAGTACGGAGGTAGCCATCAATTCTTGGCGTTTTTTAATATAGCAAATGAATAACGTCATTCGTGGTGCATCAAAATATCATCAAATCAATTCTTTATTAGAAACGAAATAGACATGATTACAATACACATCGTAAAACTTTCAATACTGCAATACGTCTATTCAAATAATGACAATAATTATCAGCCAGTGAACCGATTTTTATCTTTACAAATCAAAGGAAAAAAAACACAAACTCAATATCTTACTACTCAGTTGAACAAGATAAAAAATACAATATCTTTCACTGCTTTCTAAGCCATATAAAAACGAATAATATAAAAGAGGCAAATTATATGATACTGTTTTAGTAATCTGCTAATTTTAGTACTATTGCAAACTAAATTCAAATCAAAATCTGAACATTTTTTTTTTTTTGAAATTCAATTGACCATTGTACACAAAATCGCATTACCTAAATTGAATAATGAATGAAGTGAAACAGAAATGAAATAAAAAATAAATTTTGAATCGGGCGTATGAATGTTTCTCTTCTCTTGTGTTCTGCAAATTCTTTGGAATTAAAGCTGTAAGTGGTGATTGAAATTTCAAAGTGCAAGTTTTGGAAACACTACGTCAATTCTATTACAAAAAAACGAACTTGCTGGCATTTTTTAATTGCCCGCACTCATTGAGGAAATGTGTGGAAAGGTTTGTAAATATTTGCGCTTACGAACAACCCGAACATAATATATTTTATTCGCAAAACGTTTAGGTAAGTCTTACAAATCAACGTTTAGGTAAGTCTATTCGATGCATGAAAAATGAATAACAAAAAGAAATTATATTGGTTTTTGAATACGGAAGCCCTCTATAGATACGCACTGTATGAATCGAAGTCCATTCATTGCACTCTTTTATTACATGAGCTATTTCATAATGAATTCATCAAAAGTCATTTTTTACAAAAATTCAGACCATATACTGAGCATAGATATTTATCCGAGATATTTTGTGAGTATCCGATAGTTAACGCATCACTCCATGCATTATTGCTCCTTCTAAACGAACTGTGTGTGTACAAGACTTAAATCGACGTGTTTGACTTAAACACAATTCGTTTGAAGGAGTAATAATGCACAGATCGACGTTCATGCTTACACACTAACTCATTGTTTTCCTCGTTTGTCTGCGACATTATTACCCCTTCCATCGTGTTGTGTTTAAGTTGCACACGCCAATTCGAGTCTCACACACACTTCTTTTAGAAGGAGCAATAATTCATGGACTGCTGCGTTAATTATCGGATTCTCACAAAATATCTCGGATAAATATCTATGCTCAGTATATGGCCTGCAAAAATGTATTGATTTCTGTTGTTGAAAATAGCAGAAATGGGAACGCATTTGAAAAAAAAATGGCCAAACGATATGAACAGAAAGCTAAAATACACTGAAATTGAATTAAAATTCCATTTTTTTGTTTGAGTTGTGCGTCTGTTTTTCGTCAGTAAACTAAAAATGTGATCTATGTATAGTGTATATTCACAGAGTGGTGTGATATAAGCAATTTCAAGTGATTTGTTTGAATATTTACAAAAGAAGAAATTAAAATGTTGAATATTTTCTGACGTCATGCAACACTTTGGATTTTAAATACAAAATATTGATCGATACCCTAATCGATGTTTTGAAATGCATCAACGTATTTGAAAATCCAATGAGAACCTTTCTATCACTTTAATAGTGTAATCGCATCGTGTATGTGTCCGACGTTTTTTTTTTATTTACGCATTCGATATTCAAAATGTATACATCGAAACAAATAGCAGATAACCATCAACTCTAATATCAATATGAAGTCTTACAACATTTTTTTTTTCACTTCTTTCGAAGAAATCGGTTTCGCTTCTATTGTATCAATATGTAAAAAGAGGCCAGTTTTAAGGTCATATGATGTGTCGAAAACAATATTTTTTAACATTTGTGGAAAATAATTTAAATATTGATTTTCAAGTCGATGCATAATCAAACCGTCAAGATCTATGACATAGGGCCACATTTGCTTGCCTCCTATCTTTAAAGTGTCATTTTGCAATTTAAATAAAGTAATAAAATAGTCTGATGTGTAAAGTCGTGCAATGTTTTGCTTTATTTTCTTCTATTTTTCAGCGATTTTATCGTTTCGATAACCATAACTCGTTTTGAAATTCCACGTAAATTGTCATTCTTAATACATGTTTTTCTTTTTGTGAGAAACCCCAAGCAAATGAATTTTGAATACTTTGAACTTTGTAATAAAACATAGTAGGTCATTAATACGAAGAAATAATTAAAATATGAGCGAAATTGTTTTGTCTACAATTATTATGATTGTTATTATTATTATTATTATTATTTTTTGTCAAGAATGTATTCATTAATAACTTAACAGATAACTTAATGCCATTAAGTTAATGGGTATTTCGAAATCTTTACATGTTTTTTTCATCAGGTTTTAAGTGAAAAACATTCAAAAATCATAAGCATGAAATAACCAATTAGAAATTTAAAAATATATTCGCTCAACATTCGTAAGACCAAAGAAAATTAAACATATTTAGATTAAATGAATATCTAAATTCAACGTAAAAATAAGAATTTATGCTATTTTTTTGATAAGACACTTTTCAATTAAAAATCTGTCTTCATCTAATGATGCTTTTTCCTAATACTCGAGATTATTCAAAAGCGGCTGCTTTTAGTACCAGATAATAAGATGCGGCTGTCTTAAGTATCTGAAAGAAATCGAATCGATCAATAAATGAGTATACAAATCAAATTTAAAAAAAAACTGAAACACATGAAATCGATGTCAATGAAATGAAAAATAATAATACACTATTCATGATTTCATTTCCGTGTATGATTCATTTGTGCAATGCATCCAATTTTCAACGGGTAAAATGAGGTGTGTTTCATTCATGTGATAAAAACATCGTTTTATTTTAATACTTTCAAAAAAGTTTCAAGATTGAGAGAGATGAGTTGGAATCCATCGTAGGTCATCGGTATATTACTGTTTGAAATCATCAAAATGAAGTATCTTGTATACAAATAGAAGTGGATTTAGTCGCGTGCATCGAAAATTAATAGAAAAATAGTTTAATAGCAATCAATATACTATAGTTATGGTTTCACTTGATTTGGATTGGAAAATTACTTTTGCAAATTGACCGGCAGAAGATACCAATTCGATTGAAAATAGTATTTCGGAAATTTTTCAAATTTTCGGGTAGTATAGTCACCAAAATGACAATACATATACAAATTCCCAAAGCCTACACTAGAGCTGTAGAGAATCATACCTATGATAAATAGTATAAATTATTCTATTAGCTAGTAGCAAATGATTTCTATATAATTACCAATATCTGGACCCGGATCATTGATCGACTGAAAAAAAAATATTGATATAAATTTGTCTGAGTGTTTCTGCTTTGTTTGATAATAGGTTCACAAACCAAATCCATGTTCATAATATTTGACGACATAAATACAACCGCCAAAATAACTTGGACAAATGTGTATCGATTGAAAACCTCAGCCGCACTCCAGAAAAGTCTAGAAAAAATGTGTAGATTTGTTAAAAAGTCGATTCATTTGTCGAAAATTCCTCACTCTTTAACATTCACATGGAAGTGAATTAAGTTAGATAGCATCGATTGAAAATCGTTATTGGTGCCAGTTTGATCAATTGCAATGCTCAATTCATCAATGAGACCTTTCAAATATATTCGAAATGCGTTAAACTGCAAACTAATCGATATGAAAAAGGACAAAAATGACGTTGTGACGTAAACAAAGATAATCGCCTGTAATGCACAAAATACAATCGTAAACCACCGTCCTTCCAAAGTCTGTTGGTTCCATGGTGAACTTTAATAATAATAAAATCAATTGATTTTTTTTTTCATATCTGATACTGTGCTGACGCAAAGCATAACTCACGAAAATTTGTATGGTGTAAATAAACATTGAGGGTCTATGCGACTGTCACGACGATAGCAATACATTGTGTTTAGAATACCTTGTATGATCGAAATGATTATATATGCAATGAGGAATGTTTGTACCATTGCCTTTGTCAGTTTATAACAAATGTCGTCAGCTGATTCGAAACATTTGGCAAACCCTTTTCCGTAATCGATCACTTTGGCATGAAAGAAGAAGAATCATGTTTGAATAGAAATTAATCAAAAGTTGAAATGCTTGCCCACATTACAATTTTTTCGAATGTGTTTCAATTTGAGAAAAACAATCAAAGTTGAACCCGGTTGAAGGTATGCTGTGAGAAGCGTGTACCATGCAGTAAACTCCGCGGCGATTTGAAATATTGCATACAATGCATTTCGCAAATCGACCTTCACATACTTGATGATGAAAACAACACTTGAAATCCAACCAAACATCAACAGAATTATCATTATTATGACAATTATATGACGACGTAGTTTGACTAACGATGTCGTGTTTTTTGGTGGCGAACAAGCGTAAATATATGTGAAAAGTTCACGATTCAATTGCAACGGCTCCATGGATTTTCAATGTTATTAAACAAACTCTTAAGAATAATTCAAGGGACGTTTTCAACTCTTTTAAGAAAAATAACGGTTCCTATTATGCTTTACGACTGACTCAATTCATTTAGATTTTCGATCTTTTATAATAGCGAAACAAGGCAGTGTATTAATTCCAGTGTAGGTTATATGCACCGAAAATTACAGTTTATGGTCGTCAAGATTTTCCGATTTTCTGTCACTGCAGTGGATAACTTGGCAATTTAATTACTATTACGAGAATATTTTGATCGAAATACGCTTATTTTAGAACAGTAAATGCAAAACGGCAACGGCAATCAATGTCACACATTTCTTAACATAAAACCGTCGAAAATGATTTGATGGTGGTGACATTTATAATAACATAGGATTGAATTTCCTTGAAAATGCCTGATCTCTTCTGTAAAATAGGTCTCAAAAGCTTTAATTGAAATAGTCACAAGTTATGATATTGGTATGTAAACTGGATGTTTTGGCATAATACATGAGGGGTTCCGAGGAAAAATGTTACGTAGAAAAGTTCCGCGGAAAAATGTTCGGGAGCTAAATGATATCATTTAGCAAAGCTAATTGGTACCAAATAGCTCAACTAAAACTATTTGGTATCAATAAGTTAGGCTATTTGGCACCAATTAGCTTTGCTAAATGATATCATTTAGCTCCCGAACATTTTTCCGCGGAACTTTTCTACGTAACATTTTTCCTCGGAACCCCTCACATGATATTAAAGATATTTTGATACGTCCGATTGAATGTGGGCGTGTCATTACTGTTATTGGAAAGACTTTTTTTTCGTTTTTTGTCCAGTTTGAATCTGTTCCGTGTTTTCCTCAAGTATTTGGATAGCTTAGCTTCTGTTTTGGCAAATCAGTACCTTTTCAGAAGGAATACATGCATGATTTTCTGGAAGCATTAAGATTAATGATTTGCTATAGATTTTAGTTTTCGAATAAATGTAATTGACTTCCGCTCTAGACCATCAAATTTTCCTATGTGAATTTTGGCGAAATCGATTAAAATAACAACGATAAGAATAAAAATAAATCCGAAGCCAAAGCTTTCGTAGACAGCAAGCAGACGAATATTCAGTTCAAAACAATGCCAATAGATGTCACTACCGATTCATTGAGAGAATCACGAATGTGAATTGTTTATCACAAGTTCAAGTGTTTGCTTGCAAATAGACCATTATCAATACTTTGCAAAAATAGAACATTCTACGCACTTGAATATACATTGATAATGTATTTTAAGTAAAAAAAAAAACTCCAATTAATCAAAGAAAAAGTCAAGATTTGTTTTTTGTTTCATTTTAAATTTAATAAAAAAAATCATTTTAATGTGACATAATACATGCAATGAACAAACAATTGAAGAAAGTCTTTTTTTATCTAAAACAATTGAAGTAAATTGTATTTGTTTTTCCGTTATTCGGCTGGTGTGAATTTATAGAAAATAACACCTGCGAAAGATAAACAAGGAAATTTAATTATTCATAAAAACAAAGAACTTTGAAGGCTTTCTCACCTGATGGATTGATTCGAATCGAAATATTGTGATTTACATTGTAAACATCGTTGAGCACATTCTCTTCATTAAACAAATCCTATGTGATTGGAATTAATTTAAAACGTTTATTTATTAGACCTTCAACCATTTCTGTGCGATCACTTACCGTAATTTTATAGCCTTTAGCACTTGTTAATCCTAAATCACTTAATTTAACTTTTGTTGCATATGGTGAACCATCATCACGTTTACTAGCCCAAGCAACAGCATACGAATGCAATCCATTTACAACTGGTGTTATCGGTCTGACCCACGTCTGCATGGAAACAATTCGCAGAAAAAGAAAACAAATACGTTGAAATTATATCAAATATATTCAAATCAAATGTTGACTTCAACATGATCGAATTGGCTTTCATTTTCAAATGATTTTAAAAGTAAAAAAAATATATTCGGATAATTTACCTCAATTTTTCGTTCAACCTTGAGCCGTTTTCCTTGAATACCCAGTTCATCTTGATTCACTGCAATCACTTGTGGATTAATAAGAATTTCACGAAATTCGGGTCGAATATTCTTCAAATCATTTGACATTAAAAGTGGTGCAGCTAAAATTGCCCAAATTGCCATCTGTGATTCACTTTGGTCCACCGTTAGTCCGTAGTTTCCGATGAGTAACTATCAAAAATTAAATGAATTGTAATATTTCATGTGAAATTACTTTCGAAATAGAAAAAGATAATTCAAATATTAAATGTCAATTTTAATTCAAACTTACCATATCGGGATCGTTCCAATGTCCAGGCCCGGCATGCGGTTGAATTCGTGATGCATTCACTGCAAAATAATCACTGATTTTGTTGAGTGATTCATACGAATCTTGAATATCATCCCAGTTTCGCCATAAGTTACAATGTTTTTTCAACGCTTCATAGTTGGGCTGAGAATGGAATAACAAAAAAAACAGCAAAGAAAGTTACCATATATACTAACCATTAAAAAAGAATCATGAAAAATAATGGAAATGTAGAAAAGTGTGAAATAGACCTATTTCCCTAAAATAATAATTGGTTACATACCATAAGACCTTTCTCTTCTTGATAAACCGGCCAACTGCAACTGTACACCATGGGGCGTCCTGTTGCATTCAATAATCGTCCAAACTCTGGATATCCCTTGTCCATGTCATGAATATCAGCGTAACATCCATCCAATTTGACATAATCAACATCCCATTTGGCGAATGTTTTTGCATCCAATTCCATGTGATTGATGACGCCAGGATATCCCATGCACGTGTGCGTGCCATAATCTTCATAAATTCCAAATTTCAAACCTTTTGAATGAACCTATTTGAAATTGAACACTTGATTAGCTATTTTACATTTAATTGCACTAAGTCGCTCTCTTTTTGATAATATTTTCTTTTGTTCAAATGAATTTCACTTATAAATAATAAACAATGTGTAGATTTTCAATCACTAAAATAAATATTGTGTAAAATGTGCTCACATAATCGGCCAAAGCTTTCATTCCGCTGGGAAAACGTTTTCGATCGGGTACAAGCTCTTTGGTGTTTGGATCTCTTTCCATTTCCATCCAACAATCATCAATTATAACATATTTGTAGCCAGCCTTCTTGTAACCATCCTCAACAATGCGATCAGTTGCATTTTTGAACAGCCATTCACTAATTGAAACGCATACAATAGCGTTAAATGAATGTTTTATGTTTGCCATCAACTACAATTGACATCGACATCTCTCTCTTTGTAGTTTGATTGTAAAATTACCTGATGCATTCATCTGGATATGTATCACAGTCGGTGATACATCTATAGCGTTGCCAGCTCATCCATCCCATTGGCGGACGTAACGCTAGACCGTTATCCAGTGCATTGACATTGCTGTACTGCAGGCAAATAATTGCCAAACCAATATAAATCGTACTCCACATTTCTATTTCTAACCGTGACAATGAACCACAAAATACTCTAACCAAAAACGAAAAAAAATACAAAAAAAACACACAATGCGTTAGTTATTGTTCTGTACTCTTGGACACGCGTCGCCGTTCTATCACAGACGTCGACTAATTGTAATTAAATAAACAATATGAAGTCGATTCCATTTTATAGAGTGAACGACATTATTTTATCTATCTTCATTTCTCTTTCGTAGCGACCGTTCTGTTCTCGCCGTGATTGCCCATTCTATATTCTGTTTTATTATACAATGTGTATGATTATGATGTCAAGTAGCTACATTTCATCCACTTAACTGATTAGAATTTCGGTATTTATATTCCACATTTTATTTTTTTTCGTCCGTTCTCTCAATATGTTTTCCTCTCAACTTTTTATCATATCGACCAATTGATTTATATAATATAATCATCGTAAAATGAAGACAGGTTTTTTTTTTCGTCAATTAATATTTAAAAAAAAAAAAAAAAAAACAACATACACACGCCGAACGTGTATCTCATTTTTCCAATTGGGCACAAAGAAAAAAAATCCTCATCCGCACCACGTGTTAGTAACAGTCTTGTTATTGCTGTTGTTATTATAGTTCGTTTTTATTTTTATCGAATGTCGAACCAAAACAAGTTTCAACAAATTTCTTGCTGTGCATCAACCTCAAACGCAAAGAGTGTACACAATTCACTAACACCAATTCCAGAAATGCGATTTCCGATGAATTTATCAGCAGGAATTTTGCATGACTGTTTTTTATACACAGGTTTATTTTGCATATCGTCTACTTAATAAAATCTTTAAACACACAATTTTATGACCAAAATCAATTTACGGTTAGAATGATGCTTGAGTGCTGAAAACTAGTTTAGACTAAATCTATCGACAGAAAATATGCTTTCGATTCTTATATGTGTTTATGAAATTTTGCCGACTAACTGTCAAACATACACAGTTTGCAGATTTTTTTTTTTTGATTTCAATACAATGATGTGACATAAAATGTATATGTTTGCAATCACTTATAATACAGCTCATACAATCAACTTATGTACGTGCATAAGCTGCAAACGAAACAAAAAGAATCAAAACATCCAGTGTGAATAATGTCAATGGCATCGGCCATAGTCGGTTAAATGGTATGCTATCAGTGTTAGTGGGTCATTGTCCTTGGCGTTAGTCTCTCCTTCTATTCAAAACACGGGACAATAGCACGTCAATTCCCATTTATAAGCAAAAACGTCTTCTTTGTGAGCACAACGGACTGTGCTCCAAATATTAAATCAGTTGGTAAGACAAGGACATTGACCAATGAATTCGAAAAAAAAAGAGATTGTAAACAAAAGCCATAACATTGGACAACACACACCCATCACGAGAATTACAATCAACAAAATCCGATCAGTCTACATGGCGGAAAACATTTCAAAAATTAATTAAATTTCGATTTGTTTGAATGTTTGAATGAGCATGTATTTGATTGCTTACGCCATCTATATGTTTTTATGTGTACGTTTGATATGCGATGAAGGCAATGCCGTCTACCGTAAAATATGGTAAATTTGTTGAATTTTCTACAATGATATTAAATGTCATGTGACACAAATGGTGAATTTACTGTGTAAGCATTGATAGAAGAGAAAAAAAACAACACCACTTTGAGTGTGAATACGTTGTATGTGTAAATTGTCGTTCTCGTGCAAATCAGGAGACCAACAACTCAAAGAAATTCCAATCAGTTTTCCTCGTCGAAAATAGCCAGTGTTTTTATTTTCGCTCAAAAAATCCAACCTTTAAAAACCGTAAGCAAATTTGTTTCCAAATATCGTATCGTAGAAAATTTGTTACGAATATTTTCAGTGTTTTATGTGCATAGAAATAAAAAGAAAAGTTAAAAAGCTAAAGGGAACTTTTTTTTCAATTTGAATCATGGGACTAAATCAATGCATTGAAACTAAAACTTCTGTTTGACAGCACACAGATTTTATTTTATTGGTTTAGTCTTGTATATCGTTCTCTTTTCGTGTTTCAATGGCAGTGCAATGGCCAAGACAAGGATGGACACAATACGAAAGAAAAAAAAATGAACTTGTGATTAAGAAAAAAATAATAATGTTTCTCATAGAGAATGAACGAACGAGCGAAAAAATGTCATGTATGATATGCATACATTTGTGTGTTTGATTGTTTGATCCTGCGTACAAAATGAAGAATCTGCCAAATTTTCTATTTTTCAATCATGAATGTTTATTCGATTGTACAATTTGCAATGCAATTTAAATCGCAAAATAAAAAAAAATCACGAAATTTAACGTCGACATTGGCCGAACGGAGAGAGAACTACAGAGAAAAAAAAACACAACACACACATATACTACGATATGTTTTACATATATGGATGGCATCACAAGACTCACAAAACAACATCAGAACAGAAAAAAAAAAAACAAAATGCACTGAAAATGTTCGATTAATTTAATGCAATTGTAAAAACAGGTGATTTATCTCCATAATCCGTGCAAAACGTTTCGATTTAAACCACATGATATTCACGAGATTCATTGGTTGTACCAAAACACAGTATCATTTTTCACCATTGCAAATGTCATGTGACCAGTGAGTAAAACAGCTGACTTCAATCCAGTGTTGGATATTTGAAATTGGAATTCAATTAAATTTCCAATTGAATTCAATGGGACTTCTAGTTTTACTCTTATTGCACGATTTTTCGATTTTTCTTTGTAACTAACATGTTAATTTGATGATTTATCCACGGAATTTCATTGAAATTCAAATTTTTGGGTATGTAAACCTTTTTTCGAACTTCAAATTGCACTCGACATATAATTAAATTTAACAAACATTTTTTGTGCATTTCAGACGAAAAAATGCCCATCAAAATCAAATATTATGTGGAAAATGTATGTGTGTGCATGTGAATGCCGTCCAGTGGAAAAGACATAATGTGTCGAAAATGATGTGTCCCGTTCAAATAATGAATGTCGTTAAAAACCTCTCCATCATTCGACCATAATGTTAACGATTCATTAAGGAATTGATTTCGTTAGAAATTTTAGCGGTTTTTCGTCTGATCCGTTTTTATTTCTGTACCACAAGGGATTCAAGACAGTGTATGGCGCAAACCATTGATTTTCGTTGACCTTTTGACAACAATTGAAGCCTGTATATTTGTTATGAAAACAAGTCACGCGGTCTCTCGGTGCACCGTCAAATGATTAAACCTTGTTCAAATTTGAATTGCAATGTAATTTATCGTTGGCAAATATTAGATCAAATACCTAAAATCATGGCTACATAATCAATCTATGGAATTTTGTGCGAAAGGATAACGTAACACAATATGTGTTTTTGGAGACCACAATAACCAAAAAAAGAGACGAATTATGCCCAAGATAACTAAATTGATTAATTTGATCTTGCCGAAATATTTCGGCGACGCTATAAAAAAGAGGTGGCTGCCACAAATAAATCGGATAGCTCACGCAACGGGCCCCGTTGTATGAGTGAATCATGCATGATTTCATGTTTGACATTTTGACGTCGAGGCATAATCATTGAAGAAAATAAAAGAATGGGAAATCCTTAACAAAATCTAGATACGCCGGCTGACGTATTTTCCGCTTTCTTGAATTTTGAGTCGAATTTTTTTCGCTTGAATGCACCCCTTCAATTTTATCTGAATATTAAACAAGAATCAGAAACACATTAACAGATGAGAATAGACTATGTGTCGTTACTAGTAGCTAGATGATAACATTTATGCGCGGAAATGGTCATCAACCATCATGAGACATGATTGAATACTGTAATATTGAATTGAAAGACAGAATTATGACAGGCGCGTCCCTGTCAAATGCTTGTTATCATGACATTAACGTCGGCTACCTCAATTTTTTTTCCCCATTGTTACGCGCTCGTTTGAAATCGTAACGAGATTGCAAACACACGCATTCTAAAAATGAATTATAAAAGAAAAACGTTCAGTTACGTTTTTTTTCTTCATCAAACAAAAAGAAAACAATTGTGAGTACACACTATCATAAACAACATCCATTCACCATTCTATTTCAATCGATAGCCTTTTCACTTCGAACGAATATTAAATAAATAACAATACGATTTTGTGTGTGATTATGATTGTGATGATGTGTTTCTTTACTTTGTTGTGGAGTTGAAATAGTGCGCACGTGGAAAACTCTTTTTTCATTCCATAAAAAAAAGTTGGTATTGTGCTTATGTTTGTACGACAACTTGGAGTTTGTCCAACGCCACATCGAAGCACAATTATTCTATCCATTTCACGGAACAAAACAGCTGGATTGCAATAACCGCTGACGGTATTGGGCCAACTCATGTACAGTCTTTGAGAGTGTATTGACACATACAAACACACAAAGATTGAGACACACACATACCGAGCGTGTTAACAGTCGACAATTGTTAGTCGCATGGTTTCGATTCAGTCGAGTGTATGATGTTATTCGCATCGGTTGAATTCTTCGGAACCAATGTTCTATCACTCGCTCTACATTTCTGTTTTCGATTTCAATCGAAACAAACAGAAAATTTCAAATTAACCAATAATAATAAATTTACGACTTATTCAATTTACACACCACACTTTGCTTCGAAATTTTGAATATAAAAATAAACGCCAGAAATAATTATCTTATAATAAAAAGAATTCTTTTTTTTGTTGTTATAAAATCAAGCGCAAACGGATTTTCTCCATCCCGGCAATAAAAATAAAATACTCAATCGACCGAGCGATTTTAACGATTTTCATTTATTTTACGAATTACATTCGAAATTCAGTTATTTTAATGATTTTTTCGTTCATTTTCTTTATTTAATTTTAGTACTTCTTTTTATTATTTTCAAAATACGTTCGAACAAAAAGAAAAATTTTTGGTCGATTTGTGCGTGCTTGTGTCATCATCATAAGAAGCATTTTCCATTCGGGAATCGAAGAAAACATAAAAAAAAAACGAAATTTAAATTTAATGTGTTCGTGGGAATCGGGCGTTTTTGTGCGTGGAAAAGTTCAAAAATATCGCTATTACTTGACTATTGTTCCTACTTCGTATGAACAACATTTTATACCACGTTTTAAACATGGAGTTGATATGTTTGCTTCCCCAATCGGTCCAACTAATTTCCAAGAAAATCAATTTTAATGATTGTGATAAATTGGTGAAAATGTGTGCTGTACGGTGATTTTCCAATTCGATCGTCGTTATCGTCGTTTGTATTTTTGTCCCCATTTTTGTTTTGTTCATCGTTGATTTCCCAGCGAAAAATTATTCTTATTAGTTTTATTCTTTAGAATTTATTTATTTTTTTGCTTCATTCGTTTCCGGTTTATAAAAAAATAACTCACATTCACCATAGTGTAAAATATTTAAATCGCAATTAAAATCAATTTTTTCCTCGATTCAAATTGTGTGAGTTTGTTTGTGCCAGAATTCAATTATAAGAAATTCTTAATTCTAAATAAAACGTATTGAACTTAAATCGAAAAGAACAAGTCCATTTGCTAGTTAAGATAAGCAAATGCCAAAAAAATTAGAAAACGAAATAAATTAGAGATTTAAAAACAACGGTAAAAAATATTGAGACAACTGTGTGCTGTTCATCAAATCGAAGATTTAGTTTTCTAGATGGTTTTGTTTCATTTTTGGTTTACGAAACAAAAGGAATCTCTGAACATTTTTTATTTTTAGGCGTAATATTGTTTGCCAATAATAGAGCCAAATTCAAGCAACATCGATTCGCGACGACACACACGCACTGTTCTGTGGAGCCAACAATTTAAAAAGCAACTGAAACAGCCGATTTGTTAAAAAAAAAAACAAAGAAACAACCAAAACAAGATTTTACAATGGCCGAATATTGGTTAATATCTGCACCCGGTGACAAAACAATGCAACAAACATGGGAAACCATGAACAACGTAACCAGCAAACAGAACAATCTGTGCGTCAACTACAAATTTCATATACCGGATTTAAAGGTGAGCATTTTTCATATTCATTTTCTTTTTCTAGTTTTTTTTTTCATTTTATGTGCGCTTCATTTTATCACTCTTTACAAATTTTCTTTTCTGCTTAAATTTACATTGATTTCATGAATCGCATTACATTATGTTGCCGCCAGCGTTTTGCACAATTGATGCTGGCGACGGTTAACGGCATCTCGCTGATGGATCGTTGAGTCTAAGTGTTCACATTGAAAATGATCCATTTCCATTGATTGAATTGAGTGCATAGCAATTATAAAACGGCAACAAAAACACGGGAATAAAGCTGCAGAGAATTATGTCACTATCTTGGCTTTTTTCACACTTCTACCCTCTCTCATTTGCTCATTTTCACATCACTGTGCAATTAGATTTTAAATTATGTAAATGAGAATTGAGTTCGATTGGATTTCATTTCAGTGTTGTTGTTTTTTATTTGTTCGCTCTTTATTTCTGACAACTTATGGCCGATTTATATAGTCTGTACAAATGCGGTCAAATACATATATATACACAAACATTTTGTGTGGTTGTTTTTCCCCCCCTTAAACAACATACAAATTGGATGGTGTTATGAATGATATTGAATTCCCGATTTGCACGCCAACGGCCTATGGTGGTCGACGTTTGTGGAAATATGGGCTCTTGACATTCTGGAATGAAAGCGAAAATTATTATGGACGAAGAGCGATGATTTTTCCTTTGTATGGGTAGATAGATGTGTATGTATGTGCGTGTGAAATCGCCACAAACCTAATGGTTCAAATGGTAGTGCAATGTATTGTATAAAGTTGATTGACCGCCATTTTTTTTAATCAGCGTCACATTCGTTTCAAATTACAGAGTGTGAGCTGAGGAAAATTAGCAAGCAATGTGCTAGCAAAATTAGTTAGCAACACATATTTGCACAAATACGCATACATTTTAGAGAGGAAGGGAACGTTTTTTCTACCGGTTAATTCATATCTATATGTATATTTGTCTGTTCGCGTATATTTTTTTGACGCAATATAGTCGCCACATTGATCAAACATTTTTCGTTGGCTTGACAAAATAATGCTTTTGCCACTTCTTCTTTCATTCACGCTTTGGGCCCAGCACTGAAGAGATGAAAAGAGTATTTCAAATTGGATAAATTCATTGAAATGTTGGCATTCATTAAAATTTACATTTTCATTGTAATGACGAGAAAATGCGATGATTCACGCGCTTGCATTTAAAATTGTTTCCGTTCGCGGTTGTTTTGTATTCGATCCAATATGATAACATTTCGGAGCTAAAGAAAAAATATATGTATCAGCAACACGTGTTTTTCTTTTGTTCTTTGTGTGTTCATTTCGGGGTTAAATATAAATCATATGATAATATATTGAGTAATTACAATTTGTAATTTATGGATTTTCCCCGCAAGCAAAAAAAAACGACGCTTTTTTGTTCATGTATTATTTTATGGTGTAGATGCGCGCACGCACACTGTTCAAACGTTTAAATAACATAGTCGAATACTCTCGATGGATTTGAATACATTTCGAACCGTTTATGCATTATTTCACTGCAAACACCCATTCATTCCAATTTTATAATCTTATCACATGTTCAAAATTATTTCATGACAACAATGTTGCCACATCGCGATTCATTTGAAGGGAACAGTTTCGGGTGTCGAATATTTTGGTAATTGTATCGATCATCACGCTTTCAGCTGCTGTTATATATTCTTTTTTGCGTTGACACCTTATCATCTTCCTAAAAATTATTTGTTCGCCCATCATACCACTTTTAAAGAGCATAATTTATTAATTCGTCGTTTACTTTGCACACAAGGTGACAACCACGATATATTGAACCGACAACATGGCAATGTTCTTATCAATAGACGCCACTGCTCGGCAGAGATATCCAATTATTAAAATGTTGGATGAATTTTTTTTTTGCATTTTTCTTTTCAATTAATCTATTCGCATTTAGAAAGGTCTAAAATTAGCATTTTCAAACAAACAGACGGTAAAATTTATAAAGTTCAACAGACACTTTATCTATACATTCACACAAAATGTTGCCATTCCTCTTGCTGTATATTTTAGTACAAAAACAGAACCATTTGAATTTATTAATTATTGGATCAATGTGTGTAAGCTGATGGACATATGATATTATTCTTTAAAAAAAATGACGAATGAACGCACATTGAACGAAGGAAACCGTGTGCATGTTGCTCATTGTTACTCTACTGTTGCTGTTATTTTCCCAAAAAAAAAAATTATGTTGAATAATACATACATTAAATGAGGCGAGCCATTCTTGAGACATACATACAGTGGAATGGGGAAGAGAGAGAGAAAAGGGCGAATACGCTATTTGTAAATCATCATAACGAAAACCACACCAAAATAAGGTTGCAAATGCCAAGTTAAAAGCTTCCATTTTTGCCGTTCACAAAAAAGCTTCTGTTTATGTATTTTTTGTTTGGGTTTCCGATGGCACATCGTAAAACTTTCTCGGCCAACCAAATATATTAACTGGGTCTTTCTCTGGTCATTTATTGTAAATGACCAAGTGTGAGAAAGATAGATTATAGTGAAGTATGCTTAAAATGTGCCATAGTTTAGTGTGTGTGCGCGACTTGGTCGATTACTATGTCGTAGCTTTTTTTCTATTCTAATTTTGTATATCACATAAATATGTGACAATAATCGATTGATTAATTTATTCATTAGCGGAGCGAAGGACATTTGTGGCATTGGTTCACGGTCAAAACTAGTATATAGTATCATTCAGAACCATAGAAGTTAAGAGAGAAAGAGATAGAGAAAAAGAAAACCCGTTTTACTCGACATCAACAACAAGATGAAAAAAAAAAGCATGAAATTCGAATCATGTTGTCCGAAATTGTAAGCGCGTATGCGTGTTGGCATGGCACGCGCCAATATTTATCTTCATGTTCATGCATTCTCACTATCAGTTTGATTGCCATCATTTTATTTGTATAATTCGTGATTCCTTCCGCCAAATACACGCATACACACATACGCGCTAGCACAAGCAAACATACACTTTTCGCCAGATGGTTGATTTTATTTTTCGTCATTGTTAATTTTTGCCGTCTCATTTTACCCGACGCCTTGGCTCTGTTATTTCACGCTGGTTGCGCGTCTTGTTTTGATGGATGTTGTCGTTGTAGTTGCCGTTTCATTGTCCCGTTGTTGTCTTTGTTTTCTTGCTTATAATTCGACACTATTTTATTGCTATGCGTTTCGCATGTCAGTAATCAATAATCCCCAAGACGAAAGCGTGTCACATGACTAATACCCTTATAAAAAAAATTTGAAAGCTTTGTATACGCTTGTCACACATAAAATAGTATATCCAAAAACACTATTTAAATCTATATCATTCATTATATAAACTCAAGTTGCCGCCACGGCTGCCGCCTTCTTTTCAAATGAATATCATCTAGAGAACACCGCCGAGCTGAGGCTCAACCAAATCCACTGACACCAACATTTTATGTGTTTATATCTCTCTTTTTTTCAAATGAAAATAGCAAACATCAACAACATCCGAAATAATAATTCGATGGAATAACGACAAGTTACACATCGATTGGTAATTTTCCAAGCAAAATTCTTTGGTTCACTTTGGATATAGAAGGTCCTTTCGTCAAATGTTACATCAATAAAATACGATTTTTTGTCTAGTAAAATTTTCCACACAAAATCATTCACTCAAAAGAGCCAACAAAACAAAATAATTTATAACACACTCACACATCAATATGGTGAAAGAAAAACTTTGCTGTGATTGACTACTGTTTTATCAATGCATCATTTTAATAGATGTCTACTGTAAAATCGATGTTCATTACATGCTTTTATTAAATTTATATCTGTGTGGCTAGAGCGGTATTTGAGCAAACGGCCAACATTCAACAAGTGTGAAATCCACACGATGGATTAAAGGGCAAAAAACTTGTGAGCCCAATGTCTGGAAATATATCGCTATATGTTTTTAATGTTTTATTTTTTTCGACCAACCACTGTGCATTTGTAAGTAAATCCCGGCTGATGTATACACTGGACTGGATCAGTTGGTGTGAGGCAAATGCACAAAAAAATAATCTTATGTTTAGTGGTCGAATATTGTATATTCGCTATTTCTGAAGTAACTATATCGCAAACGCTCGTATATGAACATAAATTTATCTCTATAGAGTAAAACTATGTGAAAAAAACGCACATATTATTATCTAATGTGATTTTTTGGTGAAATGAAGCCTGATTGCATCATACATACTACATTATTAAAAAGGAAGTGCCCATTATAGACAGTAATGGGAGAGATTATTATATTGATAAATGCCATACTGGAATTACTCTGTTTGACTTAATTACATTATTTGTCTTTGCACAACGTGTCCGTAATATTGATATTTCATTTATGCATGTAGTTGTTGTAGTTTTTCATTTGATACATTTATTGAATTCATTCAAGGATACAAATATTATGTTGACTATTCTTGACAATGGCAACGAGCAACGATATCCTAATGACTACACACTCTCCCTCTCTCACTCTAGTCATTTTTAATCCAAAAGAAGCTTTCCGTCGTGTGCCATTCTTATCTCAAAAACTGATTTTTTTCATCCTACGTCTTCCAAATTCATCAAAATTACTCTCAATAAAATCCCCCTGTCCATATTTCATTTCGATGATAATTTTTCATACCGCAATCTATTTATGTCCATCATGTGCTGTTGTAAAATGAGAGAAAAATTGCGGAAAAAAACTCTCGCAAAATCTGGATTTTTTTGTTTACGGAAAACCATTTACATTACCTTTATGGATGACACCCACATTTTGTTCCCCTGTTTCAATTGAAAATTACATTACATTGACCAATTACGATGTGTTTGTACGTACAAAGTTTTCCGCATTATAACAGAAAATTCATCAACGGAACTTGCATTATAATTGAATCACAAACAATTTTCATGATGTCTTCTTCTTCCTGAGTATTTCTAGTGCTTTCATCTCTCTCTCTCTTCGAATATATATTTTTATTTTCTAAAGATGTACACATCGTTCAATATACGAAGTGACAGGACATATATTGTAAAAGTCATTGTGAAATATGAATGTGTACAATGTACATACATATGTTGAATTAAGTAACACCAACAATGTCTCCTAGATACTCTAATTTTATAATACGTGTTATTCGATTCCCAGGAAGTTAACACTACATATAAAGGCGAAAAACGGTCAACTACAGATTCAAGGGTATCTTTTTTTTCGATATTCGAATGAAGATAATCTGGTTTACTTACACACTCCGACACACACACACACACAATCATTTTAAAAGAAGCAATCGAAATAACCGAAAACGATTTTCGATTTTTCGATCAGGGAATTTGTTGGGATTCATGTGGGACTATTGACTTTGTATATATTTATAACGTGTGTCGCCATCGGTGTGTGCGCCAGTGAAATTAGATAAATTTTTGTTCGGAATGAATAAGTCATAACAAAATCGATTGAATTTGTTTTTTTTTCTATTTGATTGGAATTGATTTGGGCTTGAAATTGCGTGCTTAAAGATGTTCTTTCAATCATCTTCATGCAACGCCAAACTTTGAATGTTTGTATATGGCAAAAAAAGGGAAGAAGAAGAGCGAATTCCAAAGTGAAAACAATTTGATCGAATTGTAGCACATAAACTAGACAAAATAAAGCAGTCAAAATTTTATAGTCGCCTCTGTGCCCATTGTCATTTCGTGTTTATTGTTGTTTCGGTCTCGTCCTCGTGCTTTATATTTTATAAATAAAAAAAAACAGTAACATTTTGTCATCATCGCGCACCGTTTATTTACTGAAAGATCAAGAGATAGAAAGTTGGAGGGGGAAAGTGATAGAAGTAGAGATAGACTGAAAGTACTGAAGCAAAAACAAAACAAATGTGTTTCAAATGCGAAGTAAAAAAAAAGCAACGAAACTTATCGATTCCAAAATTAAAAATAAATGTCAGTTCATTAAATATTTGATAAAAAAGTTGCTGTGGCAATTTCCAAGTTGTCCTTGACTTTCATTCGTGTGTTCATATTGTACTTACTCAAGCCGCGCATTAGTTCGTTTGCGATATATGCTGTACGGATGTGTTTAGTGTCCTTTGTGTGCCTTTTTTCGGAGGACGTGGAATCTAATTCTCCTTCAATCGCTACTATCTCTTCAAAAATAGCCAACCATTAATTTCTATATAAATTCATTTGCGTATTGGCCACACTTGCCATCTTTTTGCAACTATCTGTGAACACAAAAGAGAGAGAGAGAGAGCGGTGTTGATTACGTCACGGTGGTGTCTAATGTTGAAGGGAGAGAAGAAAAAAATTATTAAATTATACAAAAGCGAACTACTCATATTATATGTGAACAACAACAATGACATCGAAATGGTTGGTTTCGCTTGTAATAAGAACCTGTGGTAATATCGCAGATAGTTAGCATTTAGTATTGTGTATTATCCATTAATGAGGTTGAAATACGAGGCGGATAATGTCGATATTTTCTCTACCCATTCTTCTGTCGCTTTGCCCGTCTATAAATAAAAACCACTCATTTCGATGGTTTATCGCTTGCCTCATTATTATCATCATCATCGGTTTTATAATTTATTCATTCATTTCATTCGACATTCGTTAAATGTTTATTTTTGGTTTACAATTTCTGCTGGTTGCTTTTTTTCCATCTCATCTATATTACTATTTCATTCCATTTTTTGTCATTGGACATGATCGAATTATCATACACGCACCATTCTTAAAACATTGAATATACGTCACACCATTCATTTCCATAAGATATCAATGCAATTGAATTAAAAAAACAAAAACAAACTCCATTACAACTCTGATCAATTCGGTGTCTTTTCTTTTCAGGTTGGTACATTGGATCAATTAGTTGGTCTTTCCGATGATTTAGGGAAATTGGATGGATATGTTGAATCCATCACACGTAAAGTGGCTACGTATTTAGGTGAAGTACTTGAAGATCAACGTGATAAATTGCAAGAGAATTTATTGGCGAACAACAGTAAGTAGAGTGTCATTTATTTTTTGTTTGTGTTAATTTATTTCTGGTTTTTTGTGTTCACTTCGTCATACACAAAAAATATGGAATAAAAACCCGAAAGAAATCCACTTCGAATGCAAGCATCGATTGCCTTCTTGTTCCTAATACACATCTAATTTGTTATTTGTTTATCAAAATAAATGGACACTTAAAATCCATCCTTACACCATTGAAAATGACACATTTTTCACATATATATACTCTGTTACGGTATAGTATATGTGAAAAAACACCATTATTACCATTATACTTCGTGGGTGAAAGAATTTTCACATTTTTGCATCAAATCAAATTCAAAACAATTTGCTACATGTATTATACAATGGTATTCGAATCATTTAGGTAATATGCACACTCTTATTAACTAACCATATTGTTAAGAGTACGTTTTATCAGTTTTTTTGGAATTGTAAAAAATCTTGCTCAATTTTTTTTTGCTTGTTTGAAAATGAGGTGAAGATATGTTTTCCTTTCAATTTGGTGATTCCAAAAGACGTTCTGCATAAGAAAATGTAAGAAAATTAACAACTGCAAATCAAATCGAAGTCCATTTTATTTTGCCTGTTGCTTCCAATTTATTAATATTAAGAGTGAATATGTAGTATGTGTTAAGTTGAATTTTGTTGTCAAGTGAAATAGATAAATATCCAGAATTTCTTCCATGAAATCGTTTCTTGTGAAAGTTGATGAACTTTTGACGAATCTTTATGAATTATTTGAACTTATGTGCGAGGGCGCCTTTCTTGCTCACGTTTTATCTTTTCTTGAAAATTCAAGTGTTGCTTGTCGTTGTTACGTTTATATAGTTAACTTGGCAGCCTTAAATTATTATCCCATTTTGATTAAACTGTCAAGTTTCAAGCTCTATTTAAGTATTTTAATTAACATTCAAGTGCGCTTCGCACCGGAATGTAATTACAGCTCAAAAAATTATGGATATTGCTTTCATTTCAATGGATACATAGACAATGTGTATGTGTACGCATACTGGAATGGTTTGATTTTCTCCATTTTGTGCATGTGATAAGAAATATGAAGCAAAAACAGCTTTAGCAGAAACGAGAATGTTTATTAATGTATATTGTTAAATTCCAGGAAAACTGTATTTTCAAATTAATATGCATCCCATAATTATGAAGATTTATTGAATTGGAATGGTGCCTTTTTCCCCTTTTTTCCATCGAAATACTTGTTTTCGCATCTCGCTTGGTCGTCCAGAAAATGTCTCTCGCAAAATAAATTTCCATAAAAAAATGATATACATGCATCAAATGCTTCATATGTGGTGTAGTTTGCCGCACATTTACACCGAAATCATTTGTAAAAGCAAAAATGTTTAATTAGTTTGAAAACAGGACTGTGTGAGCTGCATTTATGTGGTGATGTTATAAAATACTCCTCAAATTTTGTGCGAAAAGAGAGACATCGATGGATACATGGAAACAAGAAGAAAACTCGATTTTTTGTTCATTTTTGTTATTATTGACTTGCTCTTAATCAAATTTCAATTTACTTTCAATTCATTCAATGTCGCACAGCAAACAAAAGAGTTTCGGAGAAAAACTTTTTCAGTTTATGGTGTGTATGTGTGAAGTGAAATTGTTATTCTTGCACAACTGTCGACCATCATAATTGCAATCGTAAATTCTTGAAAATTTATTTAAAAAAATGCAATTAAATATCCTTCACCAAAGCGTTACAATCAGGGTTTTTTTTTTAAATCAGATTTAAATCAGCTTCCTGTCTTGCTGTTGCCATCACTTTTTCTGTCACACTATTCGCTGGGATACACTGTGACATTGTGTTTCATTGCAGATAAATGCTTTTCTGCTACTGCTGCTGCTGATGCAGACACATTAACAGTATAGAAAAAAAGCGAAAGCGACATTCGTGAAATGTTTGCGGAAAAATTGGCGCCAATCAGGTGGCTAGAGCCAGCAAACACACATACGTGTACGGAGAATGAATGAATACAGTAGCAGGGAAAAAAGATGAAAAGAAAAATATACGCATCATTTATGTTCGCGCTTCGTCGTAAATTCAAAACATCAAACTCTCTCTCTATCTCTTTCACTCGATATATGCTAGTTTTCCTATTTTGTTTTGAGATTTTCTGCGTTTTTTTTTTCACTTCTCGCAGCCACAGATTTGGATTCGTGCCAACGCTTCGCTCCACCAATTCAATTTTTATTACGTAAATGCAAAGAAATCAGTTGGAATATTCTTGTCTAAGTTGGCCATTGTTAAATTGTTGGCATCTTGTTGTTTATTTCAAGGGAAGTTTTTGTTGCCCCCATTTTGTGTGTCCATTGTTTACACCAATGTTGATTGATTCGAAATGTTGATATGTTATTTAGATAAATTGTAGCTCATTCCGTCACATTTGCAATACAATCAGTCATAGGACGTACCACAATGTTTCATTTGTTTTGTTCGTCATCTTCTTCTTTTTGCAAGTAGTTGCACATAAAATGATCAAAACGATAAACTTTACCACCGTGAAACCTTGGGCAAAGAGGCGATTTCGTAACGGCAATGCAACCTAAACCCATGCCCTTTAATTGTGTCTTTAGTACCTTCCGAATATAAAAATAGAATCGATGAAAATAGAAATGTTTGCGCTAATGGAATATGGTGACAAATCGTTACATTTCGAATTCCCAGGACGAGAGTCAGCGTCATTTTATATAAATATATATTTATCTATAGCGAATTCCATTGGGAAATTTTTGTCAAGTTGTATTGCCATTGAGCTGCTAATATTCCAAACAATTACAGTGCCAGTCATTTCCGCATAAAACGCCGCAAGATATTTGCTTGATTAATTTCAATTCCGTTTGCTCATCATCCGATTTTTGTCGCTCTCTCTCTCTCTCTCTCTCTCTCTCTCTCTCTGTCTGTCACACTCTTGTGCCCGTCATCCATATTCTATCTACGTCCATTGTCCATTGGGCCTATTGCGTTGTGGTCTCCTTTTCTTCTCACACTACCTCGTTAAACGCATTAATTATATCACATTAATTTATGATCATCGCGACATTTATTGTATGAGCAATTTATGGGCAATTTTCTCACGTATATGAGACCATAAACATGGAATTTTTCCTATTTTTATCAATTTAACGTTACATTTTGATTAAATCAAAGGTTACGCATTCTATTGAATGTTGGCTCAACCCGAAATGCTAACGATTTTTTTTCTTCTTTGAACACATTTTTCACCTTGATCTGTATAATTTTGGCACCGAATCATATTATTATCTGCAATTGTAACAATAATCATTCATTGCCAAAGAAGTTTTTAGTCACAAACAAAATCGAGATCATTTGTTACCTCGAAGAGAACAAAAATCAATTTGTAATAAGTGAAATCGACTCGAGGACGTGGTTCAACAGAGAAAATGGAAACAAATTTTCTTTTCATTGTGCTTGTGTTGTTGTGTATTTTTTTATCGATTTAAAAAAAATCGGGTGCCAAATGAAATAAGATATTTGAAACGGAACCGTCAAAGTAATGACGTCAAAACATTTCAATTAAATCTCATCCTCCCGGAAGAGACGAAAAAATAAAATAAACAAAAACCAATCATAAATAAAGAAAAAGAGTGCTTGCACCTCAAGGTTTTCATTTCCATTTCAATTCGGGGTACGAATGGAGGTTCTTTCGTTTGTATGTATGATAATAAAAGCTCGATTAAAAATCATTTTACTTGTTCAATCATTACATAACAATCTGAATGGGTCGAAACAATAGAAAAGACAACCGCAACGATGGTCAATAGCAAAATAGCAATAGAGCAAAGCCATATGAGTTTAATCAGTGATAGAATAGCAGATAACGCGCGTTGCTTGTGAAGCGATGAGGTTATTGAATGAAATAAAAGCTCAAACACATATAACAATTTTTTTTATCAATAAATGCGCCAAAATGTTGTTATATGATCGAAATACAGAGGAAAAATACTAAATTGAAAATCTACAAAATACATATTGTGTCCCATATATTGTCCAGTGAGCGTTGAATCATTTGATGGTCTCGTCACATTTGAACAGTGAATAATCGATAAATGAACGCACGAAAATGTTTTAACATGTAAATGAATTTCACGCACGCAATCGATCCTCAACACACACATTCTCGTTAGCGAGCGCCCGCTTACTCCATTTCAATTTCATATATGTCACAAATGGGATACACGTTGGCGGTGCGTGGTTTTGATATGATTTCTATTAAACAATGAAAAAAATGCCTTTATTAATCGCATGCTTTGGTGATAATGAAAAAAAAAACGAAAATCAGTTTGCATCTATTTCAATGTCATTCGGCCACACACGTGCCATTCCTTCGATGTCGCAAAAATTTATACGATTCACCCACTTTTTCTCTTCGAAACTGTCGACTCTATGTAATGACCGAGATTTATGCTATGAAGAAATACACACACACACAATTGTAATAGATTCATCTAATTATGAAAATGATCGCGAAACCTGCAAAAAATGTTGTGCCATTGATCGGATTTATCATAAATTTATGTCGAACTTAACAGAAATCCATTTTCTCAGCACACTTTTAAGGGCGTTTTTAATCAGCGTTTTTCATATTATTCATATATACAAAATACAAGTTAAAATAAATGGAATTGAGACAACATATTAAGATATTTTCAGGCAGCTAAATCAGCTCAGGAAGCCAACGCCAGGCGCCTAAAACAGAGTGAACAATAGCAGTGATTATTATGATTATAAAAACACTTACATTGCTGCAATAACAATCACTTCTATTGTTTTCACAGTGTTTCAGCGCTTGACGTTAGCTCCCTGAGCTGATTTAACTGGCTAAAAATATCCCAATATAATGTATGATGGAATTAATAATTAATGTTATGTGAGAAACAAACTTGTTTTGTAATTCAAAAAGAAACATACCAATTTTTCACACGCGCAACCCAAAAAGAAAACCAGAAGAGCTTTTTGAAGGCCAATTCATTTCATTTATTTTTCAACTTGAATTCGTTGTCAAAATGCAAGATTATGTTCACATGTGCATATATAAAAAGTTAAGTTGTTTACACGTTCTTACAACCGATGGTTTTTTTTTTTTTTTTCCTGATGTGTCACATTCAATACAATTTCTTTTCCGTATCTTTGTTGTCTGTGTATTCCATTTATCAAGCGATAAAGATTTTGACAATATTCACACACACACACGCTCGCGCGCCTAACCAACGACAAAAAAAGAATCGAAATGTAAAGTAAGCGGAAAAAGGCTTCCACCACAATTTTTTTCCATCGTTTACTTGGAACAAGAATATCATAGCACATCAAAACATAAATGTGTCTCATATACTTTTTGTTATGCGAAGATTTGTTTTTCTTTGCTTGTGTAATAATAAATGGCGTGTGTAAATGAAGCATAGCACAGGGAAGGATGAAAACAAACAAAAAACGACGAAATGAGGATAGAAAAGAGACAGGTCGTTCGGCATTTTTCTTTGACAGAAATTTCGAATAACAAACGATACCTATACATATAGACATACTTTATGTTGATTTTTCACGTATATAATCTCATAATATATATTTTTTTCTAAATCGATCATGTAGCGAATTTATGCGTAGAATGGAAAATAAAGAGCGCTTATTATTCGCATCGACATTTTTGAGAATATGTTTAAATAGATGTATTCACGACGTGATATTGGGTTGGTGCATTTTCATGCTGTTTCGAAGATTTTCATATTTCGATGGACGACAAAATATCGTTCATATTCTCTCTATCCTTCGTTCTCCCTCCATCTATCTCTCCAGCATATAACCACATCAAAAAGTCCTTTTTTTTTTTCTTGATATTGTGTTGTGTTGTGTGCTTTCTTGCGCTCGCTCGTATGTTGGTTGAGTATTTTGCTTTTTCGTTCTAAAAAAAATTAAATGGGTAAATGTGTAAGTTCACGTCCACTTTGTTGCACTCAAATGGAGAGCAATGGCGAATAAAAGTGAACGAGCGAAACGAAAGGAAAGACGAAGAAAAACAAACCACACAATACACAGCAGCAACTGAATATGTGTATATTATATGTATGGAAATAATACGCCAAATGACGCGACGTCTCGACTCCACCAAAATAAATGACCAAGAATCGGTTAGTTGAAAAATATATTTCATTTTCACGATCGGCATGTGTTTGTGCATTTGCTTCAATAGTAAAATGGTGTTCGGCATGTGATGTGTGCGTGTATATGGTGTTGTCGTGAGAATTTTTTTTTGCGCCGCGATATTCGATTACCCAAAGTTCTTAACTCTTCGCTCTCCGTTTTATCATTCGCTCTTTGGCTTTGTCTCGTATCTCTTTTCACCGCTTCGCCTTTCGTTCTTGTTGCTCATTTTTTTTTGTATTTTTTTACTGATGATTTCGTGCCATTTTATGGACAATGTTATGTGCTATTTTTTCATCGATAAGCCGTGTGTATCGATGTTAATGTAATTGTGACCATTAAATGTGTGCGTGTGTGCACAATGCGGGCTCCTGTGCGAATACTGATTTTTATTCCATTTGTTTGCTTCTCCTATTTATATCATATCTTCTGCTTTTTTGTCCGTGCATTTTCTCTAGATGGTTCCACATACATTTATAATTTGCCATATTTTGCAATCGTAGCGTATGACCACATTTATTTCTCTCTCTCTGACCACTGTGACTCGATACACAAATGGACTTTTTTGTTTATCCCTCTCTCCTTTTCTTATATTTTCTAACGGTCACTTTTTTGTAGTTTTCTCCGATTTCGCTTCTACACTTTCCCAACGCTCTCTATCTCTCGTTCTCTTTCTTCAGCTCTAAAACAAAACGAAAAAAAATGAAACAGAATACATTCACCACTGCTCTGGCAAAGTTCAAAAGAATTTGTTCAAACGCGTACTCCGCGCCCAGTTTTTCATTTGAACCGCGTGTTTCTGCTGTATTTCATTCGAATAAATACCGCGGCAATGCATTTTTTTTATCCATTTTGCTATTGTGCTTTTTTTTTGCTTTTCTTAAGCTCGTTTTGTCTTCAGAATTGCCTTTGTTCTTGTTCTTATTCTGGTCGTTGTTTTTTGTTGTCTTTTTACATTCCTTTTTGTGGCTTTGTTCTAATTGGGTTCAATGCTTGTGACAGCCCAATAAATTGTGTAAATGAATCTTTGCAAATTGGCGGTTGCTTGCCCTATAGATCGGTCGCACCGGTGTTCGGTAGCTCAATCAGCGGCAATGGCTACCACAATATGCAAAAATCGAATGCGCATAATAATTTATAAGTAATTAGTCTAATTTTTTTCTTGTTCCGTTTCGAATTATTGAATTAATTATTGTTTGAAATGGAAATGTGATTTGATTCAAACATTCATTTATGACCATACGTGCTTATGTGTGTGATGAGTACGAGCGAGCTTGCATGAACTACAACAAACAAACATACAAAAAATTCCTTTTTTACAATTCAAGATTCTAGTTTCACACTGACTGCATTTCAATGCAATCTAATAAATCACCAACAAATGATTTCATTCGAGAAACTATTCTGCAATATATATAAAATTCTCACTTTTCTCAGCAATTCGAATAAACATGTTTACGCCGTTTCGACCATGATAGAATTTCTTACGAGTTCTCAATGCAAAACATTTGATTGAACGCACAAATATCGATCATTCTTTGAAACATGACACTTTGTGGATTGTTTCTGATTGAGTTCTGTTACAGTTTATTCGTAGAAAAAGTAATCATTATTATTTTGTTTTTTGTTTACGATGCTGTGATTTGAACGTTATTTTAAGTTGGATTAGAAGTGAATTTGCATTTAGATGAACGATTAAATAGTATTTTCATTAGGAGCTTTTTTTTTTGTTTGAGCTAGCTCTGAAAAGAAATACATTTACAAATGAATGGGCGGAAAGATGATATCTGATCACGTTTCAACAGATACTGAATGTAAAATAAATTCCTTGAAAATGTAATTAACATACAGACAAACACATCTTCAACTTTAACACACATACATACACTCATACACCAATTAATTACTATTATGCAATTTTTCTGTTTTCTCTCTCTCTCCCTCCTGATGATCTTCCAAATCATTTTATTTTCACGAATTCATGTGCAGTTTACACGAGAGATTCACTGTTTTGGTTTTAGAATATAAGAGTGAAAAATGAATCTCCTTTGGTCAGTGACAAAATCAAATGGCATTTTTTTTCGGTTGACATGATTACAGATAGTGATGAGGTTTTATATTTCCACTGCACTGAACCGACGATGAAAAAACATTTTAATTGAAATTTTTGTTGTCGTTGGTTTTGGTTTTAATTTCGGGATTCGTTTTTTGCATACGAAGCAGATTCTTGTTTGTCAGTGTCAACGATGTATTGTCGATGTTGCATCATATCTTGTATGCGTGCGTGTATCGTGCGTTA
>NW_022198581.1:6096304-6126832 GCF_009176525.2 Contarinia nasturtii
GTCGCCGTCGCTAGTGATAATAAGGAACAATACAGTGGTGGTGGTGGCGGCGACTCGCGACAAGGAAGTTTAAGTTCTGAACGTGATTGTGATTCATGCGCATGTAGCGGCAATAATAGTGGTGGTAATGGCGGTAGCGAAACAGAAAGCCCAAATGAAACATATACACAGAGTGCTGATAATGATGTGTTTGATTGGTGGTTTCATAGAAATAGAAGTTCGAAAAAAAGCAGGTAGAATATCAATACCAAAACAAAAACACACAATACCTTCACTATTTTATTTCTTTCCACTTCAATGGCGCGTTTCAGTTTCGATCTCTGATCCGTTGTTTGTTCTTCTGCACTCTCAAAGGCGCTCGAATGTAAAATAAAAACAGATATACATCAATCGACAATTCTTTTGATCATCTCATCTAGATTTTTCATTTTAAATTTGATCCACCACCACTACCACCTGTCAATTGTTAATTTGCTATCCTTTGTAGTTTCTTTGGTTGCGTTACATTGTTCAGATTCAGTCCTTTTCAAGAGTTTTTTTTTCTCTTCTTGGAAAAAAAGCTATTAAGGTTTAGCAAATTGAATAAACTCGAAAATGTCTCGCTAAATTTTTTAGACAAACCAAATAACTTTTGATATAGAAAACTTGGTCAACATATATATCCGATTGAGCACGCGCACACTCTTACATTAGCGGACACAGCAAAGTGACATAAAACTGTTGAACAACATGCTCACCCTTTCGCATGCACAAAAATTATTCATAAAATGTTTAGCATTTAATGTTGCGAGTAATCCAAAAGTAGCCCTTGACACACTTGTCGAACGAATCGAAAATCAGTTTGACAACAAATAAAAAAATGCTGATTTTTAATTAATTTGGTCGGTGCACACAATATGACATTTTAAACATACAAACACGCACTATGTGTCCTACGACACAACGATTCATGTTTAGGTCACCCCCACTCTTCACAAATGGCATTTTCAATTTACCAATTTTGGTGCTGTTGCCATGTGGTTGGGTGTGCGTGCTCTCTTGGTCTATGCGGTTTCATTTTTTCTTTCATTTTCATACGAAATTTGGACTGCAATGCCGTCGAGATCGTGAGATAAAAACAACAGACAGAGACAAAGCTTAAGAAACGTATGAAAATGCGAAAGAAAATGAATAGATGAATCATAATAAAATTAAGCACTGACGAACAAGTGAAAAAATAATCTCTGTCTCTATATAACTCTCTTGAATTCTATTATCTACTTTAAATCCGGTATTGGTCAAATATAAAAATCGTATACACCACCAAATCAAAATACATTAGGAGTCGATCATCGAGTCAATTATACTATAATGGCACTAATTCAACGTATCGATCATCGCCTGTAAGCAGTTGTTGCGGTAGTAGTCAGGGTCGTTCAAGTCCTGAAGTTGATTTAGATGGCGAAACAATCGGAGAACCACCACATATGCCTTTGAGCCCAGGTTAGCGCTAAAACAGCCTTGGTTCATACACACTCTCTCAATCTCGTTCGTTCGCTCGCTCTCGGCTTCGTTCTCTTGTTATATCCGTTGATATAGTTATTTATTTTTTTATGTCATTTTATTCGTTCTCTCTTTTTTTCGTTATCCATTTTCTGTTCTCCAAGATTTTTTTTTGTTTTTGTTTTTGTTCGTTTCTTCTTTCATTTGCTGATTGCGTTTTAAGTTGATTTTTCATTTCGCAATTCTATTTTTATAGTTTATCTTTTTGATTGATTCAATTATTTCGAACTGGAATGAAAGTGTTGAGTGAAAAAAACTCAAATTGCTTTTCATTTCAACACATTTTTTCGGTGCTTTTTTCGGTCAGTTTTATTTTTTGGACATTAAAAAAACAAGGACATACATGTCGCTTCGCAGAAATCAAATAAATTTGTTCAAAGGGGTTATTGCTTTAGGTGAATGGAAAAATGGCAGATGACACAGGAATTGTGATGGGTGCGTTTGGCAACGGAAGTGTCGTTTATTTTTTGGTTACTTTTTGAGATGACACACATTTTACTTTTGATTTGTTTTTGTTTCGATATTGTACTTAATTTTGGTTGCATTTCAATTTGAGCACATTATTCTTGTGCATATTACCCAATTGCACATCAAGTCTTAAATTCATTTCAATGCCCACTTAATATTAATGCACTTTCTTCGCAAAACCACAAAATTTCCCCAACTTATAACTGTGTTTGTTATTTGTTTTTGTCGTTGTTGTTGTTATTCAAGATGCACTCTCCGTTCCAGGTGACGAACGTATACACAAATCTCTTATAATGTTAAAATAACAAATTGCACTTATTGTACATGTGAATTCAAAAACTTACAAAGCACTATATATTGTGATATCATTTTGAACAAAGGAATTCCGTATTTCTAATGCTGATTTCGGTATTTTCAAGCCACTCAATCTCTGTGTTTTTCAAATCCAGTATTTGATTAGATATTTATTAACTCTCCTGTAGAAATTAATAATTTTCTTCACATTGTTTCGAAGAGTTATCGAAGATAGGCTCGCCGTGATCTCGGAAGCTTCAGAAATTCCGAATAGGCAAAAATGTGTAAATAAAAAAGTGGACGATAACCAAATACAGAACAATTTTTTTTGTATAAATACTTTTTTTATTCATTTGAGTGAAGCCTCATGAATGGTCTAGAATTGATGGATTCACGAACATTACAATGGATGTCGTAAATGGTGCTCTTACTCTGAAGATGAATCATCCCACATAATCTGATGTGGATACTAAACAATTTTATGCTGTACAAAGTTCTAGCGTATAATGGGTGTGCTCTCACTTTGCAAAAAGTTATAAAAAAATTATTATGGCTGAAGTTTGCAGTAAAGACTGTTTTGTTGGGGTTTCTTTAACAAAATATGAAAAAAAAAAAAAAGATATATTGAACTCGTAGAAATATTTTTGCTCTCATCTTGTTGTGTTTGTACTCCAGATGGATTTTCATTTTTATAGTTTCATTTCGATGACTTTCTCGTTGCCAAATTTCGAATTGAGCTTTTTTTTACATTTTGACATTTTATATCTGTGAGCTGTAAATATTCAGTTTGACTTAAATAACTAATGAAAAAACCTACATATGCACGCCAAATAACAGTAACAGCTATCAAAATTCAATGAAATAAGGAACCGTATATCCTCCGCCAATATAAATGTCAAATGATTCAGCATATTTCGGATGAATAAATGATTTCAATCCAAGAGAAGCATCGAAAAACCCTCATTTAAAGATGCCACCAACGATTCCATGAAAATAACAATCAGAGATCCAATCAGTTTTTGAAATACGAACATAACACACACACACATGCACATAAATTCAATGTTTCAGTTTACAATACATACACGGATACACTGAAATAAACAAATACATATGATACACTTCCATTATGTACACACTCTATACATTTTTTTTTGTTTTGATTGAATTACAGGCATACACAATGGGAAAATAAGATTCAGCTATACCCATTCTCGTCGATGTATTTGTTTAAATTTAGTTCAGCCATTGTATTTCTCTTTTAGTCAATGCCAATCATCATATGTAAATGCATTCTCTATTATAAACTTAATAATATTCTATCAATCACCAACTATCACTACCGTTAGTGCATTCGACAGGCTGCATAACATATGTCGAAATAGATGATTTTCAAAGGACAAAATCGTTTTATCCAGCCCACGTTATGAATAGAAATATCATCATAATCATCATCGTCATCATCATAATTATTATTGCATGTGATTTCCCATATAAAATGTTCATTAAGTCAAATAAAAAAAATATGCTTGATTTTTTGTTCTTTCACTGGTATTTTGTTTCGTTTCGTGGCTCTCACTTATGATTTCAGTGAATCTTTTCTTTTACAAAAAAAAAACATCATTTCAATTTTTTCCTTCTGATTTGTGTATTCTTTATTTGACGCATTTTGTTTTTCTTTCATTTTTATTTTATGTTTGAAAAGTCTACAAAAAAAATCCCTGCCAAATGCCCATGACAGTTCTTTCTCATTTGGATGAAAAAAGACAGAAAGACATACATACAAATCTATGTGCATGCTTTCACGTCCAACCTATCTGTCTTGAAAATATCCTATTTGCATTTTTTTTTGAACCTCGAATCAATATTAATTTTACTAACCCGAACTGTTGCCGGACATTTTTCCGATTCTAGTATTATATAAAAATGGATAGTGTTTAAGTTGCAAAGAAGAAAGAAGATTGAATGATATCATTTAAGCTTATTTACTTATCACTAGACGTTCGTAGAAATGTTGAATTGCTTTTCGTTCTCTAGACAAGTTTGACGTTCAGGTTTCAAGCATAAAATTAATTTTCAACAATATTAATAAGAAGATATTATTTGAAGAGAGAATAAATTTGAAAGCAATTAGCAACAGTTGTTGAACCGTTATTTATACAATTCTCTCATTTTATTTCAAATTAATGATATCGTTTAAATGTTGAATGATTACTAATATATTTTTGTTTCGGCGATTGTGTTGGGTGCGTCTTTGTTGACGTACTCGGTACGATTTCCGGTCGTTTTCTTTTGCTTGTATCATTTTAGCTGATCTTCCATCGTACATTACCCGTTTCTCATGGGATATGGCGAAATACCCAATCAAGCAATCGTTGCGGAATATTGCTGATATCATTTCCAAACAAGTTGGCCAAATTGATGCCGATTTGAAAACCAAATCGGCCGCTTACAATAACCTTAAGGGAAATTTGCAAAATTTGGAGAAGAAACAAACGTAAGTCGATTTTTTTTAAGCAAGTGATTCAACAATTTATTGGCGACCATAAATACTTGATAAGTTTTCAATTGAGACCAGTGACCGGTTCGCGCATATTTCTATGCTTGCCTAAATACGCTAGGTAGCATAGATATGCCAAGCATAGCCGCAAACGCAACCGACGCATCGCCGTTCACTCTATATGAACAATACACATGTTCGTTTATGCAGACGACCGCGCGCATACAATATAGCTCGAATCGAATGCGTGCGTTGCGGCTTGCGTCTCCGCTATGCTTAGCATAGCTATCAGGCATAGAAATATGCGCGAACCGGTCACTGATTGAGACTGGTTGATTAATTGATTGCAAATTTTTCGTAACTATTTTTATAGTGGAAGTTTGTTGACGCGCAATCTGGCGGATTTAGTGAAAAAGGAACACTTTATCCTCGATTCGGAGTATTTGACCACATTGTTGGTTATTGTTCCAAAGTAAGTTGATTTGACAGTTTTACAATGGTGTTTTTCTCTAAACTTATTGAATAAAGGTGTCAACGAACCACCAAATCCTGATTCGAGTTCGTTCGATATGTAATTAACGAATTTGTTTTCATTGATGTTTAACTGGTTCGTCCGTTTTTTTTTTAAATGAGTTTGCTCAACTAAATGAGCAAACTCGAATCAAAAAGGAGCATAAACGTTTGTTGACACCTTTAATACTGACATTGAAATCATTAAAAATCATTTAATGTGACATTTTTTGTTTTACAGAACAAATGTGAACGATTGGACCCAAAATTATGAGAAAATCACAGACATGATTGTGCCACGTTCATCTCAATTGATTACCCAAGATACTGACTACGCACTCTTCAATGTGACACTTTTCAAGAAGGTGCGTGTGCATGACTCAAATTAATTTAATCAAATCCACCCACCTTTCTATTGTTGCCCGCCCTCTCACATCATTTCCAATTAATTTGATTCAATTAATGAATATTATCACCTGATAATTACATACAAAATGTTCCAATTTTATTGCAGGTCGTTGAAGAATTTAAATTGCATGCTCGCGAAAAGAAATTTGTTGTTCGTGACTTTACTTACAACGAAGAAGAATTGGCAGCTGGCAAAAGTGAAATCACCAAACTTGTGACCGATAAAAAGAAGCAATTCGTACGTATTCATTCAAATGATAAACATAGATTTGCGAATAGACACATTTCTCTGTCATTTGATGGCATATATTTAATGCAAATGTGGTGTGTTTTTTAGGGTCCACTTGTGCGATGGTTGAAAGTGAACTTCAGCGAAACATTCTGCGCATGGATTCACGTCAAAGCACTTCGTGTGTTCGTCGAATCGGTCCTCAGGTAAATGATGAACTTTAACATTATATTTCTCTATTTTTAATTCGGTGAATGTGTGTGTGTGTGTTTAGGTACGGCTTACCTGTCAATTTCCAAGCAATTTTGATTCATCCAAACAAGAAGAGCGTCAAAAGACTGCGTGATGTGCTCAATCAATTGTACAGCCATCTGGATGGCTCAGCATCGGCCCCATCAAGCAACGCTGATGTAAGTGAATGTCAAAAATACAATTTGGAGTAATTCAATTCAAAAATTTAAATAATCATTTTTATGTGTACATTTTCTAGAATGTCGATATTCCCGGTCTTGGATTCGGTCAATCCGAATATTATCCATACGTTCATTATAAACTAAACATCGATATGGTTGAATCAAAAATCTAAACAAAATGGAGTGGCAATAATACAAAAAAAAACACACCTCCAATGCGCCCAAAAACGAATCCAATACATTTTAAACCATAATAAAAACAAAAAACACAAAAATTATTACTTCTTACTTTCACCAAGCCAACACCGTAGCGAGATGTGCCACTTTCTTTTGGAATGTATTCAATCATCGATACAATGGATGGCGGTGTAACAACAATCGCATACACCGCAATCATTATAAACGGAGGGAAAAGAAATGCACATCGAATTCAGAATGAAAATAAAAATAAAACACACATAAAGTCATTGACAAAGAACAACAGAAAACGCTCACCAAATGACTTATTTGATGTATGAAAACAATGTTTTGTCCCTAAAATTAGTTATATGATTAGTTCAGCCAATGGGCAGCAAACACGGCAAATTGTTTGCATTCAAGCACACACACATATATACAACATTTATTTTTGAAACGTTTAATTTTCATTTAATTGTACTCCGGTGCTATCTATTGATTTTTTTTTAAAAAAGAAAATTGATTTTATTTGAACAATGAGAATGAATCGATCAAGGTCATCAATCCATTTATTTATAAAATCCAATAAAAACGAGTGACATTTCATTGTTAATTTTATTAGTGCAACTACGATTAAAACCGGTGGTCAATAGTTTTTGATAAAATATTTGCTTTAATTATTGAAATCAGTTTTTCTTTCTTTTCATCGGAAATTAAACGTTTCGAAATGGAATTTGACTATTTTTTTTGGTTTGGCGCAATGACTTTTATATTCAACCAAAATATACATCAAAATAATGTATTGATACATACAACAAATGCATATAATGCTCATGTTTCGTACGATAACTAACACGTATATTTGAGATCGAATATGATTTAGGATATGCCAATGGTAATTCAATCGTTAATAGCACGTCCATGCAATTCTTTTGGCTATTCAGTTTTAAGTAGACGCATTTTTCACTCCGTTATACATTGCTGCACCCTCATTTATATCATGAGCTAATTTTTTTTTTTGGCAATCACGAACAGCCAAAATAGTTTTTTTGCATCAAAATGTGTATGTGTGTGTGTGTGGAACACTTCATTGTTTCATATAGAATCGATATGTGTTTTGGCAGCGAACAAATAAAATGGTCGGTGTTTTTTCCATAATATCCCTGTAAAATATCACTTTGATTGCAATCAAGGCACAAACCAAAAGAATAAAACACATTTACTTTTAGGGGCAAACAAACAAATGAGAGAGAAAGTAACCGAAAACCACAATTCCTTGAGAGGACTTTCTTCTATTTCTTAATTTAATTCTTTATTGTATATTTTATTCACTATGTATCCAATACTTTTGTAGAGAAAAATGTTTTAAAATGATTTCCTTCTCTTTCCTCCCCATTTTTTGCGTCTTAGTGTACACAGTAATATAATTTCTTCAAATTTATTCTTTTAAAAACTTTTCATTCTTCTTGATTTTAAATTGTTTTCTTGTTCTTCTGGTAAGAGTTAAGATCTTGGTGAGGTCGCAAGAAGAAAAAAGTCAACACACAATCTACTTATTGAGTTATAAAATATTAACGAAAAAAAAAAAAAACGATAGAAAAAAATGATGAGCATATGCAAGAAAATCAATTCGAATGAGAACATGTAAATGATATATAAACAAAATATTTAACAAGGATTATATAACGTTGTAAAAAATGAATAATTATGTAAAAAGACAGTATTTTAATCGATAGTGAAAATAAACGGATAAACAAAATTTGTTGTGTTAATAAAAAAAATGTTAATTTTTTGATTTTTTTTTTCTATTTCAGTTTTTCCATTTTGATTTGGTCGTTTTTTTGTTTGTTGCGCAGCACATAGATAATTTTCCAATTTTAAATATGTACATTTATATGGTCATTATCATTTTTTTTAATGGAAAATTGCCACCATTATCACTCCGTTGTCATCGCCGAAAAGTAGCATTAGAAATGGTTCTCATTGAATTGATTTCAGGTCCATCATTTTTTTTCTTCATATAACTCAATCATTGTCAAGCCCACTTACGATTGCATCGTATTCGGCTGGTGAATCGTATTGAATATTAAGGAAATATTTAAGAATTCAGTGCACATAAAATAGACAGAAAGTTAAAATACAAAAACAATCATTTGGATGTTAAATGGGCCAAATTCAACATACAAATAAAAAATAATAATGAGAGAACAATAAAATTTTAAAAGAAATGCTAATTTAAAATCAATTTTTTTTTCTGTAAATTTCCAATTAGTGTACACTTATTTTATTAGCTTAAACGAGCAAAACTACAAAGAAAATCATCAATCCAATTTATTTTATTAAATTTAACAAAACGTTAGATGATATTAATAGTTAAACAAAAAAAAACAGAGTTTTCAAAACTATTTACGCAATGGAATTATAAGTTCAATGTCTTTTAAATGAAGAAAAATTGTAAAATATTATTATAAATATATATATTTATCATCAAATGGCATTGAAAACACAATGTAACAAAGATGAAATTTTTTTTTTATCTTTACTGAAAAGATCAACAGATGAATGCTCTTGATTTTCCGAATAATTCAAATCAAAACATTCCAATAAAAAAACCATTTCTTTCCAACATTTAAACAGTATATAATATACCTTAATATCCTGATTGATGGACATTTTTCAACTCATAATTAAAATAGCAATTATTTTGAAGTATTTTCAAATATTCTTTTAATTTGAAGAAGTTGAAAACTAAGATCAATACGAAATGAAAATCAACAAAAGAAAATTAAAATTTTAAAATTCATTGATTTTCAGTTCTTCTTAAACTCGTTCAGTTATATTTTTCTAAAAAAAAAAAAAAATATTCCGTCAAATCAATTAAAGTGGTTAATATTTAGTTACCATAATCACACAATAAAATGATTGGAATAAGTTATATTAAAGCGCAACAAATATGCAATGTCATACTTTTCTTCATTTCCGTTCTCATGCAGCAAATCGATATAATAAGAACTTCATATTTTTGATCTTGTCTTTGAAGCAAAACTTAGTTAAAATAGTGTGTTCAAGGTGGATTTTTGTTTTTATTGTTTCTTTTCGTTTGAGAAAAAGGATGAAACTTTGAATCCTTTGTGAATGCGATCGAAGAAAAGAGCAGATAGAAAATATCACAATGAACTGTGAATGCCATTTGATAAAGTAAGAGAAAAACAAATGTGAACGAAAAAAAAGAGAAAACAATAAAGAATTGTGTTTATCACCTGTTGTTTATGCATAATAAACGATATTGATTTGTTTTTATTTATTTTCAGCGCGTGATCTTGATTACCCGCACATATTTTATGTGACAGTTTCGCCTTTTTGAAAATTGTTAATGCTTTCTTTGGGGGGGAAGGGATGTAATACCGGCTTTTTCAATTATAATAAATTCAATGTTACCTGATATGTGAAATACGAAAAACAAATCAAGCCTGTACACAAAAATAAATAGCATCCACACGTCACTTGTCGTCCAAACTGGTTATAAGCAAAAGCAAACAAAACTAATGATAACTTTACCATTGGCTATCAGAATCATTGGTTAGCTTTTATTTTCACATGAATCGAGACACAACTTGTTTTCTGATTTCATTTTCAAGGCCATTTAAGTGCGCGCACGCGATCACATCAAATATGTGTATATGGAAAGCGCTAGCGCGTACTTTTCCCTTTCTGCAAAATAATCATGAGAGAAATAAAAAATGAAATTGCCCATTTTGATGGCACTAGGTAGTGGTCAGCCATAAATGCAGTTGAACAGTCGCGATCTGTTGACTTCAACGTGTACACACAATTTGTAAATGCAATGGAAATGTTTGTTGCCGTAAAATTTGTGATTTTTATCGGTGCATTAGCATCACTTAGTGGTACGAATTTTGTTTTTTTTTCTTCTCATTTTTGGTATTGTTTTGCTTCCTTATGTAAAGAATTTGATACATTTTCTCTATTGTGAATGGAATTTCGGTTCCAAAAAAAATTAATGGAATTACTTTGATCAGATGCGTTTCAAACATGCCCCGGTCATAAGCATTACGAAGAATTGAAATGCACACCAATCAGAGATAAACCAGACGATAAATGCCCATCACGGTAAAATATTCGGTACTTTTTGGGTGATTTTTTCTTTATTACTAATTTATACTTATTTTTCTCGTGTGTATGCGGCGCTAAAAATCATAATCATTCAGATATGAGTGTCCAGATTTCAAAGCGCTCGATCGATCCGTGTGCCATTTGAATGGTAAAAAATATAACATTGGCAATAACGTTTCAACCAGTTTACCAACATGCACAAAGTCTTGCAGCTGCGATGGGTAATCAATCAAAATATTCAAATAATCATTATTATTTCACAAATAATCATAATACTTTCATTTTGGTTATTGAACAAAGTGCTGAAGATGAATTTGGTTTTTCGTGTGAATTCGATGAATGTGCCGAGGCAAAAGACAAACCAAAATTACATTGTGCCTATCAATTTACAATTGACAGTTGTTGTTCAACAAATACAGTATGTGATAAAGATGAAATTGACAAATTACATCGATGCTGGCACAATGGCCATCAATTTGTTGAGGGAAATTTAATTTATCCAACAAACGCTCCGTGCTATAAATGCCTGTGCGACAAGAACTACGACAACAATACTGATGTATCTGAAAGCAAAAGCTGTAAACCGGTCGATTGTGGTATTGAATTGCATCAGTTAAACTATTTACAATTAGGTTGCATTCCGGTTTATTTTGATGATGGACTCTGTTGTCCATTCGAATTCAAGTGTCGTAAGTAGCTTGTATTCTTTTTAAGAATTTTCTCGCATCATTTCTACTTGAATATTATTATTCCTTTCTATTTGATTATTATACGCTTTTAATTGATGGGTTTTCTCTTTCAATTCAATCAAAATAGCAATTGAAACCGACTTAATCGAAGAAATTGGTGTTAAGTCAGAGCATGTCTGTAAATATGCTGATCGATCATTGAATATTGGTGATAAAATCAAAACAGCTGATCAATGTTTGGAATGTTCGTGTGAAGTCCCGCCGATGGCCCAGTGCATTCGTACAATAACAACCGAAAAATGTCATTAAAATTCGTCTAGAAAATCGATTTCGATACGGTTATCTGATCTGAGTCATAATAAAAGAAATAGAAAAAATGAATAATCAAATAAACATATGAAATAACAAATAAATCTCTAGAAAAAAATATGAATTAAAAAAAAATCTTATGTAAAATGTATGTTTTTCTTTGCTTCGTTGCATAAATTATTCAAATGATGTTCATTTGAATTTGACTGAAGCATTACAAAATTGTGCGAAATGCTGCTGTTGTTGACCTTCTTCGATTGAACGTGCCAATTGTGTCATTTAATGAACCATCCAGCATCAGGTCGCAACTTTGTGCTAATTTTTTTTCAATGATTATTCCACATCAAAATTGGTATTGAAAACGAGTTTTGTAGGTACAAAAAAAAACAGCCGATTTAAGGTAATATTCTTGACATTTACGACGAATGAAATTATTAAATCAAAAGGAATGAACAAAAATACTAAAAAAAATTATTGGAGCATATGTACGTTAATCCTGGCAGTGTAAGCGTATTTTTTTATATTATTATAGTGTAATATTTACGTATAAAGTCGATATTTAAAATAAAATGCATGCCCACAATGTGTAATTGTATGCATTTATATAATATTTCAGTTCAAAGGCTGTGCACGAAGGAAAGATCCAATTAACGATACTTTGAACTCTCTCTCTCTCTCTTGCTCTCTCTTGGTTTGGATCCAACGATTCCGTTAGTAAAAAAAGGGCTTTATTAATAAAAGTCAGACTCAACTGCGACTATTGTGTACATGCTTTTACGGCTATGAAGGCAGAAATAAGCATGGGTCTTATTACACTTTAAACTGGAACATTGTTCTTATCGGAAGTTATAAATATATGGAGAATGCATAAAGTGCACTACTATAGTAGTCACGTTGTCGATGTTACTGCACAAATGTGCAGTGCAAAAGGTTGTTTATTATTTTTGTTGTTTCTGCTTGTTTTGTATATGGTTTGTGTTATTAGCATAAATAGAAATAGGAACGTTTCATTTGTATGCCGGTGTATGTATTTTATGCAAGTGACATGTTAAATTTCATCCGAAAATCATTCGCAAAATTGCATAGATTTGCACATTGAACAAATATTGAATATCGCCACCATCATGGTTCGTAAATTGTTGCCAATGCTAATCTAATAGATATATTATGTTTACTCTAATATGTTCGATGATTTGACAATGAAGATAAAAGGTACCATGATAAAATCATCATTTACAGACAATTCATGTAAATCAAAAGGTAATTTCATGCTTCAAATATTCATTGCTTTACAAACAATACGATTTATAATCGTAACGAAGGTAATACCCGCATTCCATGTGCACAATCGTACGACCATAAATAATTAGATTTATATAAATGCCATGAAATGTTTGCCAGCATCGAAAATCAACCGAGAAAATTGGTAAGCGGTGACACTGCGATTTGCAGAATAGTGTGAGCACTTTTCAAACCAATTGATGTAGTTTATCGCAAAAAAAATAGATTTATTCAAACTTAACGCCAACGACAATAATTGAAATGAGCACAAACATGCATAAGAACGAGAGAAAAACAACTTTAATTTAGATGAATGTGTATTTCGGTAGTATCTTTTGCGTTTCATCCATTGTAATGGTGATTTCAATTGTATCGTCAAGTACCAGCATGATCTCTTTCACACTTTCCCGGCAGTAAGACAAGGAAAAGAAACAAAACTCACGCTGCCAATGTAATCATCATATCTTCGCTGCTAGTTTTTTTTTTTTTCATTATTGTTGTTGTTTGCTTGTTTATTTTGTACACGCGAACAAGGGACGGACAGTGAGAGAGCTTTTCGCTTCTGTCTTAAGCACATACAGAACATCGAGCATATTATTCGTGCGAGCTCACTTGTCTTCATCTCGTAAATATCGTATTTTTAAAAAAAGCTCTTGAATTTGATTTTCATTGTCGATCGAGAGAGCTCGTGTTTTCTTTTCAGTCGTTGTGTGACAACTTTTTATTTGCATTCTCTTCGGTCGTATACCATATATATATTCAATTGCAATTGTAAATTGCATTCGTGACATAAAAACCAAAGTGAATAGTTACGACTAAAATCAGTGTATGGTTGACTGGAAGCGAGATTGGATTCGATTGGAATAACCGTGTGTATGGTGTATTGTATATGTGTTTTGTTGTTATAAAACGTTCGATTTGCACGATTTGTTACGGAAAATATAGATAGATTCTTCAAAATTGGCAGACGAGTGGTAGATAACGTGTGATTACAAAACATAAAATGGTTAATTTACTACTAATAACATTATTCGGTGTCATACTCATAAACGGTAATATTTTTGCATATATTTTCTCCTTCCCACTCTCTCTCTCTCTCTCTCTCTCTCTCTCTCTCTCTCACTAGCTATCGATTAATTGCATGTAAACATAAATCTGCATGTACATGCAATTGTCCAAACAGCATTTCATTAATCCGATTCTTTTGCTGTTTTTCGACTAAACACGGAAGCAAATCAAACAACTTGAACATTTTTATTTTGTTTACATTTCATCACATGCCCGACAACACCATAACGTTGGTTTTGATCAATTCGTAAGCTAATGTCAATGGTCAAGGATGCGATCACAATTGTAACGAGCAAATTCAGAATCATTATTATGAACTCGGTTGTCGTCCAATTTACAATGAAACCAATTGTTGTCCAATTAGGTGAGTTAAAAGAATTTGCTGGAATTGAATTATAACGTGGGCGTGTATGTGTATACGAGCTGTTGCGATTATTTCATATGGTTAATGGAGATTGTTGTGTGCGGATTTCTATGTTGCATATATATATTTTGGTAATCCATATGTGTCATTGCCAGATTTGAGTGTCCAAAACTAGAAAACGATGGAAAATGTCATGTTAATGGTAATTCATACAATCTCAACGAGAAATTATCGGATAGTGAAGAACCATTGTGCTCTGCCGCTTGCTATTGTGCTAAGACAATCGTGTGAGTGTCCATTTTTTCTATTTTTCTTTTTACTCATTGAGAAAGGGAATTTTGAATTTAAAAAGAAATCTTAAAAACTGAAATTTACTCATTTTCGGCTGGTTTGAAATTCAATTTCTTAGAAAAATGTAAAAACTTATTCCTATTTTTAGAATTTTATTATTTTTTGTTATTATGATAAATTAAAAAAAAAACTAATTGATCAGTATTGATCGTATTCAAAATGTTGAAAGTCATCTGGTTCACGGAAATTTGAAGTAAAATCGTTTTCTTTCTGAATTTCTTCGAACATGTTCGCCGTGTCTAGTGGCACGAAATTTCGATGTGCAAGCATTGAATGCCCGGAAGTGTTTAACGGACCTAAATTGGAGTGCATCTATCAAAGTCAATTCGATCGATGTTGTGGCAAGTATGAGTGCAGTAAGTGTAAAAAAAAACCAATATATGTCAAAACTAAAACCGAATAAAAAATGCAAGCGATTTATATGGAATTTGGCGTGTGTCTTTCTGTCTTTTGGTGTGCATAGATCGAGATAAAATCGTTGAATTGTCACGTACACGATGCTATTTGGAGAATAAAGAATATGTAAAAGGCCAAAAGATGTTTTCGGATCGAATTGGTTGCTATGCATGCATATGTGATGAGCATTTTGATAATTCAACCATTGTTAACAATCCAAACTGTCAAAAGGTGAAATGTAACATTGAAATTCATTATGCAGATCGTTTGATGGCCGGATGCATTCCCATTTTCTATTATGGCAAATCAAATTGTTGCCCAATCGATTGGCGATGTCGTAAGTAAAAATATTTGCTGAAAAATAAATAAATGCCAGAGTATAAGTTCGCACTTGCTTAGCAAGCGCAATGTCTCAGAAGAGCGAAGTAAATTAATCATAAGTCAGGAGCCGCTTCTGAGTTCGTATTAGTGTATAGCGCACACTAATACAAACACCGTTAATCACACTTTTATAGCTAGGAGCTGCTTCCAGCAAGCGCTAATTTCATGCTTTGGTAAATGCGGGTTCAAAATTTTTCGCTCAATAAAAAAAACGCAATCTATCTTTAATTCTATTTTCGTACAATGAGTTTTTCATGCCGTGTGTCCAGCGTTTATACATTTTCCGAGTTTAACAAGTAAAGGGTAGTTTACGACATTCCCGAAGGGTATAGTAATCAAATTTGATCTCCAAAAAATGTGCAGAGACAAAACGGTTTCCAGTACCCCGAGGAAATGGGTTAATCATCAAATCAAGTCTTGAGGGAGGACCCGTCTCAGTCTTCTTCTTCTTTTTTTTTTGCAAAATGTTGCGTATAAAGTCCGAATTAAGTTCCGCATTTGCTTGTAGTCAACTTTCATGTTGGACACTGTATAATATTTCAAACTGTTGATGTTTTTCATGTTTACTGTTTTCCAGCCGAACCAAAAGATGAAATAATTACAAAGAATTCGGCATCACAAGTGGCTTTCAACGACACAGAAATGGTATGCAAATTTGGTGCACTGACACTACGAATCGGCGACCAAATTAAATCAGAAAAGTATTGTGTTGAGTGTAGCTGCTCGGTTCCGCCAATGGTGCATTGTGTACAAACAGGACACTGTTGAGCACGGGAGACGATGATGAATGATGATGAGAAGAAGAAAAAAACCGGAAGGCAGCTTATTCTATTCTAAATGCATATTATTCAAATGCGAACAAAATCTACGTGTAAATGATTTTCATATAATATATAATTTGTTAAAACGAAATGAAAATAGCGAGAGAATCTATAGCCCACTCATATTAGCTTAATAAATGGAATAAATTCAAGCAAATATAAGTTTTAATTCTAAATCAAAATTGATGCATTTTTATTTGCATGCATTTGGTAAATGCGGCCCCAATTGAAAATGTAATGAGAAAAAAAAATGTAAATCAAATCAATAACATTGAAGGAAATTGAAAAAAGGTAAATAACTCACAGCAAATAAAGCAATAAACGAAAGCGTTGGCCATAAATTTGAAGAAAAAATAAAACAAAAATTGTGAAAATTAAATTAAGTGTGCATTTTGTGATTGTTTATGCGACACATAAAAACATGTCATGGGGTTCGGTTATGGTTCTCTTCAACCGCAAAATCCGCGATTACATTACCGATTAACATGGAATAACAAGTGTTCGAATTACACCATAACAACAACATTTCACAAATCATTGATGGTCATGATTTGGATTCTGATTGGCACAGCTGATCGACCTCAATTCAGACGGAACTCATTTTATCACATACACAAAATAACAACGATGTCTGCTTACATAAACATAACTATCGAACGTGTTATAGCGCGAAATGAGTCGCATATTTTACAACCATTCACGATGTACATGCGTTTTAATACATAATCGTTGGCATCTCAACAAAGCATCCGATGTTTTTAATATTATATATATATATATAAAGAAGCGTTCATGTGCGAGCGATGTGGTGGAAAAATCATCGTGAAAATCTTGTTGGTACATGTGAGTAGTCTCTCGCATACAAGATTTTTTTTAGTGTATGTTACGACATACATCATAATACATATGACAGCCAGTTGAGAGAGAGCACGTGTGTGTTGCACGCGCGTCTTTCTTCCCATACATTTGATGGTGCCACTTTGGTCATTGCAGCGATTTCACAACACAATGTGTTGACTAAATGGGATAGAAAACTGATGTTGGTATGTCACATGGTGATTTTAAAACTCGAATCTATATAATGCATATACTTGAAATATCAAAGATCGAAGACCTCTTGAAAACAGGGTGATCCAGCAAATATTCAAATGCGATTGAAGAAAAAATCTTATCGACCCCATGGTTTGAGTCAACATCACTTACGAATTCTAGTCTAGACAATTCGGGATTCTCTTTGACATAGAAAAATTGATTTCCCGATGTCATCTTTAAGAGAAACAATCTTGTTATTATATTGGGGAGTAAAGCAATAAAATAATAAATGATAGTCTTTTGGATTTCAGGATCTCACTTTGAATAGGGGTTGTATGTTTATTGTGTATAAACGTATCCAATATATTCGTTGGAGGGTACACATAGCATGTCATCCTTTGAATGTTTGATAATATTTGTTTAGTATTATGTATTGTTGATATTTTTTGTATAAACTCATGAATATATTTTTCGGATAAAAACGATATCAATGTGATGTGCCAATGTTATGGAATAAATTGCGTCGTCTTTTATATATTCAATTCAAATTTGTAAAAACAATTCAAAGAGCATGAACCAAAAGAGTTGAAAAGGGAAAAAAAATCGCGACAAAGACGACGACGACGGCAACAATAGTAACAACGAACATCGAGATCTTTCAAAAACGTGTGCACCGTATGCGAATACACATAGCACATTTCTATATACATAATCAGACGAGCACCATCCAATTCGTATTCACATTTGATGGCGTTTGCGAACATGGAGTCAACCATGGTTCTGTGTGTAATATTATTTTTGAGCAATAGAGTAGCAATAGAGAGAGAGGATACCGTATAATATAGTACATTTTTACGAACTGTAGCAACGAACACAAATAAATGCGGAAGACCTAAATTTCGCGAAATAAAAACATGCTCATACGGATCGGGAGGCGCTCGGCTATGAGAGCGAATACTGTGTGTATTGCCACTAAGAGCATGTTGTTGGTTCGGTGAGCAAACGAGACTCGATTCTCTTTATGTATATATATAGTTTTCGATTCCGTTGAACTGTTATTATTCTGTGTTATTATTGTGTGCTATGCTGGTTGATGTATTTCCATCGGTCTCAGTGGCCCAAAACCGACAACGAAAGTTCAGTTCGAATTGAACCACCCAATCGCACAGTACTCTTACAAAATACTGCTGCTAACACACTACTTGTTCTTGTTCACTCTTTAACACTTTATTTTCGTGTTCTTGCCACTCGTAAAAATACACATCAAATAAAACAATATTTTGAATCCCCCAAACGACAACGTAAACAACACCGTGAATCCACTTGACTGTTGAAAGCCAAACATTATTTACGAGAATAATAACTGTGTGGTTTACCTTTATTTGTGAATAGAAAAAAATACAAATTTTGTTGAGAGAGAGAAAACATAAATTAAGCGATCGTTCCACATTTTTTTTCTCACGTTTCTCATCATAAGCGCATTTCCAATCAACAAATCAATTTAATCGTCACGAAGCGAATTTTCGATGGTTGTAAATAAACATTGTAGAATAATCCACATTTTTCGCTTCTGCATGCAAACGCACACACACGCACACGCACACGAAAAGAGTATATATTCAAATAAAATTGGCCGCTTAGTGATGTTCTTCAAATCGTTTGACCATGCTTGCAGTTCATACTTGTAATTGTATCACAAACGCAATGTAAAAAAGCTTCATTTTCTCATTCAAACAGAGAGCTAGAGTGAGTTCGTCGGATGGTTGAGTGAGTGTTGATTTGGTTGAGTAGTGTCTCGTGTGTGGAAAATGCGTATGGTTTTTGACGCATAACTGCATAAACAAACCGCATTTAACCCATTTATTCGACTTTGTTTCTTCGCCCGCTCATTCGCGCGCGCTATCTCTATCTATTACATTTCGCTCGCTCTCGCACACTCATTTCGTACCGAATATTGAAGAACAGTTTTAAGTGCAATTGAAATTCATGTGTTTTTTTTTTTTCAACGTACTACAATTTAGGGCAGTTTCATCAAAGTAAAATAAAAATAAATGTCGATAACATTTTTTATTGATAAACAGTGCCTAGAATGTAGATAAATTATGTATATAACATTTTAAAGGTGAAAAAGGGAAAAGACTAGACAAGAAAGATAGAAATAAAGCGTTTTTTTTTTATTTCTGTCGTTGCTTTCATCCTTAACGAATAACAACGTTAGAGAGATGCCGCAATATTCTGAATATATTAGATATTTGACAACACATCCACGTACATATGTTGTTGACATAGTTTGAAAGCCACATAAATGTTCGATTACGACAAGTAAATACATAGAAACGCCATCAAACATACAATCAAAACAAGAAAATATCTACATAGAGCGAATTTTAATCAATTTCCGGACCGTTGCTATTTGAAAATTGACATTGCAATGGCAATTAATACAAATTCAAGTGTGAAAGCATCAGCACCATCATCTTCATCGGCAGCACCATCAACTAGCACAAATGATTTAATTGAATTGAGTATTCTACAAAAGAAGGCGCCGGGTACGGCCGTTGCTGCTGCTGCTGCTGTAACCACAACAACAACACCAATTCTGAAGCGAAAAGGTGGGGGCGGATCAAAGCGTCTACAATTTTCGACGCCTGAATTTAGTGTTACACCAATTGCCACCGTTCCGGGCATCAATACACGGCTAATACCCAGCCGAAGACGGTAAATTAGCCTCATTTATTATTCTTGACTCTCATCGTCCCATCTTTGTTTTATCTTTCTCGGTTTAATCAAAGTCATTTTCCATCGAAAAAGTTTCTTTACTTGAGTTTTCACTTTTTGAAAATTTACTTTTTACTTTACCATTTCACTTACCAACTTCCGCAACATGAATGCAAAAGTAATGTGTTAAAATGTGGTTGATTTGATTACAGCGAAGAGGCAATTGTGATGGCCAATTTACGAAAACGTGTTGCAGCTTGTGATTTAGAGCGTAGACGACCCGTTAGCGCAGTTAGCGATGCAAGCCGAACTAGTGAACCAAATCAGGATGAATTAGATAATCGACCGTTGTTATCAAAGGTACATACATACTTATTTAATTCGGTATGCTGTTGATGATGTTACCAATATCTTTACTTACATCAATTGTCTTTCGAAACTTCTTGTTGCTGAAAGGCATGCCAAAAACATAAATTGAATCTGTTGAGTCTCGGTTAACGTGTAGAACGAATTTCATTGTAACACAAACAACAAACGAGATAAAATGCTTAATCAGCAAAATGCAGAGATAAAGAAAACACTTCTTTCTCTATCCTTTCATTTCTCTTATAAACTAATCTGAATGACACACACTTTATTGAGTGAACACATTCAGACAGCCAATAGTTTCTGCCTGCGAACAGAGCATGGTTGAGCACATTTAAATTATACTTATTGTTGGAAGTGACGGCAGAAGTGCACGCAAAACAAAAAACGAAAAAAAAAAATCTCCATATATGAAGCACACACGCTCTTTTCTTCATTCTTTCTCGGGGTTTTCGTCGCGTTCAGTATTAAATTCCATCGTGACATGCATACTTTCATCAAATTGTCACATCACATGACCTATCACAATTTATTTTTCATTCCCATGAATCTCAGTTCATTAGGTCTCTACGTCTATCTCTCAGCGTCTGTATGTCACTCGCTCTCATTTCCATTTCTCATTTGATGATTGTTACATACATCATTTGTATTTAACAGTAAATTTGATTATGTGTGCATATTGTAAATTTCCACGTGCTGAAAACTGATGTCAACACCATTCACAAATTATCACCGTTATTTATTCAGCCAGTGCGAATGGGCAACCATCTATCCATTTTCTTTCATTTGAAATAAATTCGGATTGGAGATGCTGAGAGCACGTCGTTTTTGCTGTACATGATTCGCAGTAATAAAACAATAAGATAATATAACAAATCGTTCTGGATACACTCCAACAATAGTGTATCAAGTGTTTTGCGGAGGTCCCTTTAGAGTTCTTAAAGTACAAAATACATTAAAACACACACACTCACGCTGCGTACATTTAAATTGACTCCATAACCATGGTAAAGCATGAGCTTTGCATTCAAAAGGCATTTTCTCCCCCCCTCTCTTTCTCTAAAGTTGAATATATCTAACATTGAGTTCGCTGGTAGCTTTTCTTACAAAAAAAAAACGATGAAATGCATTCGTGTATTGTAAAATATATATAAATTAAATGGATAGAATGAGCTGCGAACGCGATTGGACAAGGCATTAAATCAATTTATACATTTATAAAGTCCGATTTCATTACGCATTTTGTTTTGTTTTTTCAAAATGGCAATAAAATCCAATTGAATGCCGTAGAATTGGAACAGAGAGAGAGAGAGAGAGAGAGAGAGAGAATGAGTAAAATCAAAGTTTCTCCATAAATAAATATCATTTTGTAAACCAATGTCGTGGAATGGCAAATTTGATTAAGACGTTCTCCTTCATAATGTCGTTGTCAGAGTAGTTTTATTTTTCGATTTCTTCGTTCCCTTCCTCTATGCCATTGTCGATTTTCATTCCAATGTTAAATTTTTTTGGCCGAAAAATATAAGTAACAGAAAGATGTGTATTTCATCTAGTAATTCATTTTATGGTTTCTTCTATATTTTAATAATTGGATTCCGCCTATGGAGCGAATATATTCATCGTAAATGAATAACACTATCTTTATATGCATTATATTCGTTTATAGCCCCAGTGGGTAGCGTTATTTTGTGCCAAAAATATATATCTAGCTCAAACGCGCGCGCGTAATCACAACTACTTCCTTTGATACATATGCAAAACACACAAAAAATAATTATTGAATTCACTATTTCATTTGAATGAGAATGAAAAGAAAAAACAGCGAATGTAAAAGAGCCCAGGGGAAACCAGAACATTGCACCACATTTTCGCTTACATTACAGTGAATGTAATGTTGTTGGTAAATGTGAGAAAAAGTAAAAAAACCTACAGTCTCTTAAGAAAAATGAAAGGTTCCACCAATATCATCAACGAAGCACGTGTGTGATGTAAATTTTTGTGTTTTTCTTTTCTTCGCGTTTTGTATTTTTTGTTGTTGTTGATTTCGAGCAACCCCTGGTTGTGCGCTGCGCATAGACGACAACGATAGGTACAAAACATTTGCAGTTTTCTATACTAATAATTGCTATTTGATTACTATTCACATTATTATTGTTATAATTAAATTTAATTTTTTGCCATTCATCAACGTAACACGTAGTTGTTAAATGCTGTTATAATGCAAGCCAACACAAAAAAAAGTATACAAATTCGGAATACATTGTCGGTTCGAGCGATCGAGTCGAGGTGGCTCCTGCTTCTTAGCATGCACCATATATGCATGTATACATATAAAGTGTTAAAATGTCTCAATAACAATATTTAAAACGACCTTTGGCCTTTGCAATAACTCACCAAGTGAAATATCGAGTACTTGACGCAAAAGGTGCTGTATTTCACATTTTTCGATTTAGTCGTGCCATTTGATCGATCAACTACTCGTCGAAACGACATTGTTTTTGTTTGGTGTTGTTGTTGTTGTGCCGTTAATGCCATTACCATTCGACACATAAAAATTGTCTGTGGCAGTAGTGACGGTGATGGTGTTGAATCGCAATAAATTCATCTCTCGATTTTCTCGCTTGTCACCACCGTCGTCATTGTCGCCGTCTTCGTTGTACATATTGTGCATGAGCATTTTTTTTGTTCTCTTTCTTAACACCATGGGTAATTGTTCTTTGTTTTTGCTATCTGTTTCGGTGCGAATGCGGCAGACATTTTCAAATCGTGATTCATGCAACGATGGAAGTGTGAGTGGTGCCGGTGACGAAAGCCCCAAATCGATCAGCAGCTTTGTACAGGACAAGGATTTTATACTAGACTGTTTGTGTTGGCATAATGAATATAGAGCGCGACATTCGGCAAAAGCACTCACCGTATCGCCCGAAGTAAGTAGAACTTTATATAATACATAGTTAGAAAACCATAATCTCAACAAGTGCGATTTATTAAATGAGAAGCGAAAAAAAAATATAATACAAAAGACGACGCACGCACAACTGCCCATTAAGATTAATCGTCATCATAAAAAGAAAATGAAAATTATCAAAAACTTTGCGTGTGTGTACATGTATACGTGAGTGTGAAATGTGAAAATCCATTTGGGATTTTCCACCGTACTTTTCTCTCTCTCTCTCTATCGTTCATGCTTTCATCTTTTGCCAGAGAGAACAGAAACCGAAGAGAAACACAATAGAAAGAACAAACAGCAGCTTTTCAAGTGAGACATTGCTTACTTTCTATTGTTTTGTCACCATATCAAATAAGCATTTTTGCTTTGTTTTTTTCGCACCATTAATTGTTCTTTGGCTAATGGTTATGATGTTCCATTATGAATCGGTCACTTGAATGAAATATCATTTCAGCAGAGAATAAGAGTTTATTTTTTAAGTACAAAATAAAGCCAGTTCAGAGCTGAAAAAAATGCTCTTCTTTTATCATGGGCAAATTTTGCCAGCTGTGCGCTTGAAATGTTACTTGTGACTGCTTTTATGTCGTGTTTTCGCAAGATAAATCAATCCTATGCAATGAAATGTGTTTGGAAAAAACTGTCCGCTGAATGTAATAATCAAATTAAAAAAAAATTGTTTAGAGGTTTTATTTTCAACGAGATTTCTGATCATTTTAGTTCTCACCAGTTCAACTATGAACTGGCTGTCTCAAATATTGGAATAAAATTTAAAATATGATTTACGTATCTGCTTAGTTTTTCATTTTTTTAAGTGATAGTTATTTCCAATATTTCCATATTTGATAATAAAAATGTACTCCCGATTTATTGGTATTATTAACTTAACTGTTGATTTGGTTATGTCAAGAAGACTGACTTTATTCGGATTATAGATTGGTATTTATACAGAATAGCCCGCGATTTGTGGTTCGTGTCTTTGGCTTATGTTTAATAGGTTCCTGACTATAGAAGGCAGTCAGCAACTATATTTGATTACTTGCAACTATCATGACTACAGAAGTGGTCACGCTTATAGAATGCTGATTCGTATTTAACATGTTCAACTTTGTTCTTATACAATTTTATTGTAACGCGTACAAATTTGTTTCAAAAAAATCAAAAATAATAAATAACATGAAATATGCACGAAATTCAAGACGATAATCTATTGAACGAATTTTTCGAGAAAAAAAACACTACAAATATTAGGAGCAGGAAAAACACTAATGATTCGTTGCATTTGTAATCCTTTATTTGCTAAACTTAAATCCAGATGTCAAACCTTTAATTTTTTGCGCATTTCAAAATCACTTTGACAGGTTTTTTCAGAACATCAGTGACATCATCGTTCTGACATTTACATGTAAACACAAATTATAACTCATTCAAAATACAACTTGGTGCAAATCAAAGCAAAAATACAATTTCCATGTATACTTCAGTTTAATTTCATTTTCAATTCATGTTTCAATCAGTCAAATATCTAAAGCAAATATTCATCAAGGCACCAATTGCCTTGATTTAGTGTTAGCAAAAATAGAGTTTAAAGATATTTCACAATTGCAAAAAAATTCAAGACTAAGATAAGAGACTAACTCAAATAGTTGAGTCAAATTATCAACAATTTATCAAAAATGTTATTTTGGCACGATTTATATACATAAGTATATATAAATTGATAGAGTCGACAGTAGGATGACAATCAGTAACATAAAGTCTACTGAAATTTTGTGAATAGTTTAATTGAAAACATTTATTTGAACACAATGGTGTTAAAACTGCACATTTAATTCATAACGACGATGGTTGGACTCGTATCATGTAGTGTGAAAATAGCAGATATCAAGTTTTTTCTATACGATAATAAAGTGGAATCGGTCGAGATGAGAATGCAAATGGAATTAAAAAAACTCCATCGATCCTCAGTAATTGATTCTGGATTGGCAGCAGCAAGTTATTTACCAAAAATTGGTACAGCCATCTATTTAGCATCAGAGATACGTAATTTACTTGATGCCATCGTTGATGGTTACCAGTTGAAGGATGTGCTGATAGAGTCTATATCGGATGAAATTGAACGCAAAATCTTAGAAAATGACGTAAAAAAAAATGCAAGAATCAATGAAAACTATTTTAGACACTTTTATTTTGATAAAGTCTACCGATATTGAATTCGAGACAAACGTGGACTTATTCTCATAATACATAATAAATTAAGTGAGCACTGAACGTTTTTATGAATGAAAATTCTAGCTTCAGAAAACATTTATCGGTAGCTTTCACTCCATTATCTGCAATCTCACAACTGGTCTTTATTATTGACGATCTAATAAAACATTTTAATCCAAAATTGTCAAAAGCCACTTTCCTCTCATTGAAACGTTGCGCGAATACCGATTACATACGGTTTTCAGTAGATTGGATAGCATTGGTGCATGGCACCATAGTCGGCTACAATTAACAATTCCTTCAGTTTGTTCATTGACATCTCCATTTACTTCTAAATTTTGTGAAAATGAATTTTCATTGGCAACCTTAGGCGCTAAATGGCTGAATCCATTGCACATATGAATCGTTGCGGCGAAACAGTAGCTCTTATTTTTCTCCAAATAATACTGCAACATGAAGTTTTTTTCATACGGTTTATTTGTTGTAATACAACAAATAAACTATTCATAAAAAATTTATGTTGCAGTATTATTTGGAGAAAAATAAGAGCTACTGTTTCGCCGCAACGATTCATATACTCAATGTATAGCAATGAATTTGTATTGTATGATTTTGGTCCCAAATGGATGGACATAAAGAAGCAAGTGTCGTCAGTGATGTCATTCGAGCATGATCCAATGGGATACAATTATCATAGATCTAATGGTATGCTAAAATGTATGAATTTTGGATGTGATGGTGTTACTGATCAGCAAAACTCTGAATCAACGCTAGTCTGCATTGAAGATAGATTGCTTCAACAACAATTTGTGAGCGTAAAAAAAGACGACCTAACAAAATGTCTATTGGACTTCTTAAAAGTGGTCAGACATCGAATTGAAAAGCTGTTCGATGAGCCGATAAATTTATTGGAAAAAACATGTCCAATAGAAAAGCGACTGCAACAAAATATAAAATCAACAGGTATCAAATTGTTAGTAATGAATTTCATAGGATGATTTTATTGTGGTATGAAATTTTACAGGTTTTGGTGGTAATAGATTGCTGTTCGGCTTACAAGAAAATTAATTCGGACAAAAGTTGTGATCCACTTCAGTTTATCGGTGATGAGAATTCTAATTGCGATCCATATGTCGTCGTTTTCATCGACGGCTCCAAAGTGTATGAAACTCAAGTGAAAAAAAATCAGGCGGAAGTGTGCTTTTTCGAAAAATTTACATCAAAAAAAGTTAAAAAAGACGCTAAAATTCTGATTGAGTTACGCGATTCAGACATACGCAATGATGATTTACTTATTTCGTGGGAAACAACTATTGAAAAAATCATAAAAATGCCATACCATAGAAGTGGAGACAATATGCTGAAGATTAAATCGTTTTGGAGAGACGAAATAACAGATCATTGATAATTTTAATATACAATTCAAGTCTCAAAAACTATTTAATTTCTGTGTTTCTATGAATTATCAGCAATATCTGACTAATCTTTGTTTGAAATATTTGGTGTTGAATTTTAGGTAGAGATTTCATTGTCAACATTTTATTTGAGATAATGTGATTATTGTAATTTTATTTGGAATAAATAGAAAGTCATTTCATTAGATAATTAACTATACAATTACCTTTCATATTTTCATTATTTCGCTTAAATATATGAAACTCTCCGTCTTACAATCTTATCGCCGTTGCAATTGCTGTTGTATCAAACATTTGTGCATTATTTTATCGCGTCGTTAATTGTTCCAAAGTTTTTCTTTAGCTAATGATTATAGCCCATTGTGAATCGGTCACTTGAACGTAACAAGACATGAGCAGAGAAAGAAACAACAACATCAAAAAATAACAACTTTACCAACTCGATGAAAAAGCCATAGAAAAAGCGGTTTTAGTAAATGCAAAAGATGAAAATGTCTGGCTCTTTCAATTCATTGCAAAAGTTTGTTCGGAAATGTGCATTCATTTTATCGCTTTTGTTACAATTTTCTACAGAAATATTCAATTACTGAAACAACTGCTAGTGGAATAATGGAGATACATTGATAAGTACTTAAATTTTGAATTGTATTTCGAAATTTACTCAAGTCCATTTAAAAAAAGAAAATCATGAATATATAGTGCGCGAAGAATGTTCAAAATATTTCAAAAGTGAAGATTGAAAGGAACCCATCTGGACAGACGATTTATTTTATTCAACGAAATCTTCTTTCATATGCGAAGCAATAACTCCATGCCGACGGTTTGAATTGTATTTTCGCATATGATTTTTTAAGCATATGATTTTGTAGCGAAAAAGGATATATTTTTCTTATTTATGTAATCAACGGATATGCTCTTATCAACTCTTCAAACTGATTATGCGTCAATTCAAGCACACAAGAATGCTAACGCGCAATGCATTATGCATATTGAAGAAATTCCGTTTTTGAAAGTTTATTGCCTGCATGTTCGAACATCCCAAAACGGGCTCTTTGAAAGAAAAAAAATAAGATCTCATCAAAAGCATGCACGAATTGAGAAAAATCTTACGCAAACTCTAAACACCACTGTATGTGAGTAGTTCCATGTGTTCACAAGGAAGAAGAATTGAAGTTGAGCATAAAAGCAAAAAGAAGCGAGAGAGCGAGAGAGAAGACCTTCTTTCATTATAAAATTTGATTAGTATAGCAAATCGAGCAAGGCGACCGTGTAACTGTGAGGAATATCAATTGGATTGTTTCTTTTGTAGTAGACGACGGTGCGACATTTATGCGTGAATTTCATATGATTATGCATAAAAGAAATGTAGAAACCGTGATGATGAACATTATTACATTAAAGGCATTGTTGTGAGTTGCTTGTTCAAGGATATTTCTAGCATTGAAATTCGCGACGCTGCTAGTGACGATGAACAACGAACCAAAAACAAAAAATGTTCATTCAAAAAACGCAAACCAGTGCTGTTGTCGAGCCAACCATTATTATTATTACAAGAGTAATAAATGCTTAGGAAAGTACGCAAGCTTTTCGGATGTTTTGTGTATACAGAAAGTTTTATGTTGTTTTAACTGGATGGCGTATCACATGAGAAGTTATAGTTGTAGAGACTATATTATGCATGCATCTCTCTGTTTGTATTCGGTTAGGTTTTCGCGTTTGTTTAATTTTCAATTAAAGCCAAAAATGTTCCAATTTTTAATGAAAAAAAAAAAATGGATTAAAATTTGCATGTACAGTACCCTGGTGTGTTAATTGCCATTGATGAATAATGTGGTACATAAAGTTCATAAAACTGATTTTTCGTTGTTGTATTTCCAGACAATATATTTGGATTTTGTCATCTGGATATTTCAGCTCATCTGGATTACGTTAGGCGATGATACGAAATGAAAACAATAGAAGTGATTATTGTATTGTATAGGTTTAAAAATACTACCATAACTATAACAATCACTTCTTTTGTTTTCATTTCGTATCATCGCCTAACGTCATCCAGATGAGCTGAAACATCCAGATGACAAAATCCAAATAATTGTCTGTGTTTTTCGGTTAAAATGAACTGCACAGATAAGGTTATAGCGTTACGAGGTGTTAATTTGGAAAATGAGGTGATATTTGGAAAATAGCCTAACAAGATCTAGATAGTTCGGTCCGTAATATTCAACATAGCGCGTGTTGAACCACTTTGCCGGTAGTGAACTGTCAACGTGTAGTCGAAAACCAATTTTAATATGCATGAATATATGCAGTAATATTCTGCATAATTGGCGATAAAACAATGTTTGGAAAAGTAAAAGTTGTTTTGTTATCGTTCTATACACCGTGGAATGTTTATGGCACGAGAAATCCGGTTTGGAGAATGGTCGATTTTGGCAATTTTCATTTTCTCTTCTGTGCCACACATTGAAAATAAACACGAAACATGGCATTTTACCACTTTTTCGCACGAATCTCGTATCGATGGTGTGTGTGTGTGTAAATTGGTTTGATTTTGGCAGGCCGAAAACTTCACAAAGTAAAATAAGATTCAAAATTTTGCTACGCTTGTTATATTTTGTACATGGTGGTAAGTGATAGGGTCACGCGATCTGGGAATGACGTATGTATGCCAATTGTAATAACGCCTGGCAACGAATATCATGAACAAAAAGAATGAACACCGTGTGCATCGTTTGTTATCTTTGCTGCATTTTATCTTGTCGTTATCACAGCACTGTAATAAATCATCAAAATCGGTATATGCATCATAGTTTCGGTTTGGGTTGGCGATTGGCAATGGCAGTTTTCTGGCAAATATCAATGTGAAATCAATACAAATTCCATTTCAAATTAAAACGAAACTCTTTTGTTTGGCAGCAAAATATTCAGCCCTTTTGTTTTGTATGCTTTTCAATGCACTTGTACCAACATGCGGTTTTGAGTGTAATCCTTTTTTTCTCTCTCCCATTTTTTCGTTTATGGAACGTGTGTCCTCAATAACAAAACCTCGAAATAGACGAGCGAACCCCCAACCGAACACAAATGAACTCAACTCAACTCGATGGCAATTTTTTTTTTAGCCAGAACAAAATAACGAAGGAAAGACATCTAAAGATAAAATCACAGCAAAGAACTGGAAGGGATCCAAATGCATGTAGATACAAATTGCAACATTCACTCTCTTTTCTATTTCTCTCGACATCATTTTTTTCTATGAGGTTTTGTTGATGATCTGCTTATAAAAAAAATTCCTTTTAAATTGTATTATATATGTACCGTTTTTTATTTCACTTTTCCGATTTCATTGAGCATTAGTTATTTTGTCACGACATTTATTGCAAGTCTTGCTTCGTTAAATTTGATATGACATTCATGAGAGTTTTATTTGAGGGAGATCAGGAGCGAAATACAGTAGCATAGTAAGAGAGAGAGAGAGAGAGAGAGAGAGAGAGAGAGAGAGAGAGAGAG
>NW_022198581.1:6126842-6333398 GCF_009176525.2 Contarinia nasturtii
AGAGAGAGAGAGAGAGAGAGAGAGAGAGAGAGAGAGAGAGAGAGAGGAAAATCTCCCGCCAACGAATATATGTTGAAATTATTGGGATCTATTTGAAATGATTGAAATGAAAATTGAGTTTGATTCGTGGAAATTAAAATGCGCTTTTAATTTATTCAAAAGCAATAAAAGCTGTATAATTTGAACATGTACGGCTTAAATGTGAATAGTTGAAGAAGCCATTACGCTTTGATTCTTCACACAAGAGATGAAACCAATGCACAAAATATATGTTTTCTTGCATTCGTCCAACCTTTGAATTTAATTCGAATTACAAAAATAGACATTTCTATATGAAAACGATATGAATATAGATAAGTTCTTGACCGACGAACTGAAAATGGTTCAAGTTCAATTGGACAGAAATGTTGTGAAGGAAAAATAGCGATTCAATTCCCATGTGTCCAAATTATAATTGAAATGTATAACAAAATGCCAAATGTTACGTTATGTCCATATTTCACACTTAAGTGTCAATCAATGGTAAAAGAATATTGTGATTAAATAATTAAATGCAATTTTTCAACATGATCTATCACTTTTATAGTGTATTTTCATTTCTCCTATTTTCCTATGATTTCTTGTCTCTATTATTTATCTTATTTCTCGTGATTTATCATCCTTCGTATCGTTCCTTCTGATTATTACCCTTTTTTTCCATTAGTTATGTGATGCAGCACAAAAATGGGCCAATCATTTAGCAGCAACAAATGAATTCTACTATCGATCAGCGAAAACACTCGGCCAGAATTTGTTCTGTTGCCCGTGCAGCGCATTGGTTACAGATTTAACAGGTAAAGCTCTTTCGTTTTATACCAAATCATCAGTCACGGAGGCTTCGGAATAAAAACCGAAAAAGGCCATATTTGGCAAAAGTATATTTTCTAAATGAATAAAAAATAAGTTCAACTCTATTCGATTTATATTGATGCCAATTTTTATTCAAAATTTCCATTCGACACCAATAAAATAAAAGGTCAAGAGGTGGCTTCGTACTGGTACAGTACGGTGCGGCGATACAATTATTTTAAGGATATACGTCTACTGCACACCAATGTCAATGCTGGACACTTCACGCAAATGGTGTGGTTGAAAACAAAACTCTTCGGCATCGGCAAAGCCACATCACAAACGGGCAAAATATTTGTGGTCGCCTTTTACTATCCACCAGGTGAGTGTTGTTTTTTGCATCAATTTATTTGGATCAACTCAACATTTGGTCGACTCAACATAATGATGTTTCGACGTTGAAAATGACATAATTTTAATTAAAATATTGTTCAGATCATTGTGTTTGAAGTATAGATATTGAAACTTTATCATTACAAGAGCATATTTGAATAGATTTTCCAGTTTGTGAAGTATTGATTTTACGCCAAAGGTGGAATATGTCAAGACTTTTGCATTTTCAGGATTACCACGGATTATAAAACACGAAATTCAATCAAATCCCAATCGAAATGCAGTTCAAAAATTGTAACCCTACTGACAAATCGTTCAAGTCATTTTTTTTGTTGGATGGAAAGTTTTGACTTCAAACAGTGTAGTTTCACTGAGTAAAGGAACGGTACAATGCAAATAAAATGATGTCAAGTAACTTGGAAAGATGTACTTTTGAAAGGTTCCACCAAGTTTGTCATTAGTTTGAAGGCTTTTTTTATACAAGTAACTTTCATCGACCACAAATCTGTCGACTTTAACATGAGATCATTCGCATTTCTTGCTATATTCAAGTTTTACAAATCAAAACACAACTTTTTCTTTAGTTTCATCTGTGTTCGAATTTGACTGTTTTTTTTTTTAATTCAATCCATGGATGATCTTATAAATTAATTTCATTGATATATTCAAACCTTGTCATCTTTGTTGAGCATTAACGATTAAGATTGAACATGAAAAGTTCTGAAATTGGCATTATTATTGAATTAGTTAATGGAAAAGTCATCAATAGTTCTGTCGATGTATGGATTATAGCCGTGTTGATGACTCATAGTAAGAGAGTTCTATCTAACCTTTTTAATGCGTGCGATAATGTGTCTTTACAGGGAATATAGTTAATGAATTTCATCTGAATGTACTTCCACCGACAATGGATCAGGCGTCATCGTCACCAAAAACCGATAGTAGTGCACAAACATCATCAAAATCAACATCAAGACGCCCCAAATGAATGTTTCGCAATTGAAATTCATGGTTTGATCTCAAATTCATAGCAAATAAGGTTTATTATATTCATTTAAATGCTCAGCTTTTTTTCTTACAAAATCAAGCTTTTAATTTACGTTCGAAATGTGAACAAAAATGAAATCAAATGCCTTTGTTAGGAGAAATTAGCGATACTTTTAAACAAAAAAAAAAAACTATTTGCACGAATCATAGTCTCGCAATTTGCACACGCCTTATTTTCCTCATCTGAATACCAATTTGCTTCCAATGCATACTTTAGACCATTCAAAACTTAGTTAGACCATTCAAAAAGTAAATAGGAACCAATGTAATAAATAGAAAAAGTAATAGTACAATCAAAATATATATATATATATAAACGCTGAAAGAGTAAACATAATACCGAACAGCTGACGCTTCAATCAGACTACACATCGACGTCAGTCTGGGCAATAGATGAACTTGAAATACATATACATGAAAATCCCGTCCAAACAAACAAACCAACAAATAAAAAAACCAAAATTTACGTAGACATTACAACGTACTTTTTAAGATAGATCGTTACAAATCAAAGCAAACAAAACAATTTAACCAGACACGTGAATAAAAATAAACGCAAAAAAACATATAGAAAAAAATACCATAAACAACGGAAGTGGATCTGACACGCAAAGTGGATCAACAAAATCAGAAACTGAATGAGACCGATACCAACTACTCAATATATAGATATACATTTTTATCGATTCCAATTGCTTGAGAGCTTCCAATGAAAATGATGACAAAAAAATAATAATCATTTTTGTTCTTGTTTGAAAACAAAAAAAAAGATGTAGAAAAAATTTGCTTAGTGATACGCTTATTAATTCTTCTGTTCTAGCTGTTCAGTGTAATATGCACTGAATTTTCTTTTCTCTTCTTCCCGACTCACAAATAAAAACATGGACATGGTTGTGTATTTTTGTTAATTGTTGTTAAATTAAACATAAGTAGAGTTAATGAATTATATTTAAAAAGCATGGAAAACATTTTTTGGCTTGATAAATCGTCATTTGAACTCAAGACGCGCATATTTTTGATAGTTGTATGCCCCAACAATTTTTTTACAGGGATAATATATTGTCTTGACCTTCCTCACTTTCACCATTTGAAAGAAATACAACAACAATGACAATGTATTCCTTTTTAAATGCTTCGCCGATTTTGAGGCCCCCGCCGTTCACAACGGGAATATAATTCAAGTCTCATTTTTGACATTAATTTTAAAATGGCTAAAACCGCGAACGATCAAGATACATTAAATTCAAGGCCTCCAAATAATCTACTTGGGTCATAAATTATTTTTTAAATGAATTAATAGTATGGCATTAAGAATAAAGAGTCATTTATCAAATACATTTTGATAGCAATGAAAAGAGTACCGTTTTGTGTTTTCAGTTTTTTTTTTGTTTTGAAAGTCTTGAAGAGAGCCATACCCATTCTCATTCTGCCTGCAGAAGTATGCATCTTTGAAAAAAAAATGGACATTTCCATAAAGTCTGTTTAAATTTTTTAAAATGTTTTTACTAATATGAACCAATTTTGACTTCCATCACACATAGAAACAGAAATACCGGGCTTAACAAACTTCATTGAATTTTTAAAAATAATAGTATACTTTCACAATTTTGTGAAATGAAAATAATCCTTTGGAATCAATGTATACAATTCAAAATACGGCAATAATTGGATTCAAAAGAATTTCGTTTTTTTTCGGAATGGTTGGTATAATTTCAATTAAAACACAATTTTTCGAGAAAAAAAATTTATAATTGCATAAAATCGAATAGATATATAAGTAATAAGACATAATTTTGCATTTAATTTGACTATTTCAATCAATTTAATTGTTTTCCCCATATGAATTGTAATAATAATATTAAGTGCTTGGCAATCAAAAATGTTCAGATAATTTTTATGACAAAAAAGCAAAATAAAACAGACGAAGAAATAAAAAAAAAAACAACGACTGAACGAAAAACATACTGCTTGAGAACGGAAACAAATAACAAATGAATGGCTTCAACGAACGAATATTTCCGATTCCATTAAAATTGACAAGATATTAACCGCGACACAGAGAAAATTGCATCAAGATAAACACAAAATGAATTCATTTGAAATCTGAATATACCACATTCACTGGTGTCACATGTACGACACAATGGATTAAGTCTCGAGCTAGTTCTGTTATTATGAGTCTATATTTGCCTTGGCCAGTTCATGTTGGCAATAATCCAAGCGGAGGAGCTTCGTCAACAATTTTGAATAACGCCTGAAATAGCCAACGAGAATTCTGTCCATGCCAATGTTTCAAACATAAATAAAACGCTACCAATTTCAATTCGTTTTTGCGAAAGAAAAAAATTAGCACATTTCAATTATTGCGAAGAGAATGCCTTCGATAAGTTTTTCTTTATTTTCACACAGGCATACAATGAATTATACATTGAATCGATGTGTTTTTCTGTCGGACCCTTTTTTTGTATATAGCATTTGGGAATTTGGCAACACACAATGCGGGAAATAACTATACATATCCAAAATGATTATAAACACAAACACACGAAACATCTTGTTCCGAATCAAATGCTGGGTGAAAAAAAGACCATAATTTAAGCGCCAGAAAATTTCCAAGTCAAAATACTTCAAACTTATTTTTTTGTCTGTTTTAATATTTCATATCGGAAAAGCTTTTTATTGAAACTATAAAGTTTATCTTGGATTTGACAGCAAATTTATTTCATCAAAAATCCCATAGAAGATGATTTATTTTTTGGATTTTTTTTCTTGCTGTTTGCTTTGGAACAATGTAATGCAGTTATCTCAATCAATTCAAACAAAATGAAAAGAAAGATATTTCTCGATGGAAATCTTAACGAAGAAATGAAATTTATTTTAAAAGATCTGTGATTTACGAATATATAAATAAAACAGTGCAACGAAAAGATTATTAGGAATTCGATTGTTAAGTTACTCGTTTTAGTGGCTTATTTTGTTGCCATCGAGTGACGATTTGCCGAAAGATTAATCTTTACGTGTAGAAAATTTGCATATTTCGATATTTTAACGGTCAAGTGTAGCGAACAATTATTTTTCTCGATCAAAAGTAAGTTTAAGAAATAAACGAAGAATAAAATCAATGTTCAAGATTAAGCTTAACAAATGATTAATTGTATTTTAACTGGATGAAAAACATAAATAGAAAATTTACATTTTAGTTTTCACCGATTTTTTTTATTATTTTGATTTTATTTTAGAGATTTATACTTTTTATTGATGTATTTTGAGACGTCAATTCAAAGTTAAATTATTTTAATATAACGCAATAGAACGAAAAAAATATGTCTTGAAGCAAGTATGTATTTAAATAATAATATAATTTAAAATCGCTTGTATTTTTTTGGCATAGCATGATTTTATGAGTAATAAAAAATAAATTGAACCAATATTCAATGTGTACTTTTTATTCCATTCAAATCAATCCGCAAGTAATGAGAATCATTTCATATTTTATTGAACCCAAAGACTTTCAGCCAACAGTCAAAGGTAGGAATTTAACTTCGACCATACATTCATACTTTTCAACCATACCATTTGCAGTAGATGACTATATTGATGAATCATTGTTGCGACGAAATCAGGGATTGTTCCTCTGAGGAGGAGGAATGGTGAGGAGGAAAATGAGGAAGAGGAGGAGAGCGAGGAGGATCCTCCTCCTCAACTGAGGAGGAAAAGTTTTTTTTGCTCAAAGGGCTATTTTTATCACATAAATATCATTTTTTGCTAAAAACATTTTCCTCCTCAGTTGAGGAGGAGGATCCTCCTCGCTCTCCTCCTCTTCCTCATTTTCCTCCTCACCATTCCTCCTCCTCAGAGGAACAATCCCTGGACGAAATAGCACAAAGTTTTTTTTATAAAAAAATTCTAGACCATATTTAATGATTCTTTTGTCGTTTCATCGTTATTTTAAAGGAATCTGAGATTAAAATTTCGGTTGAAAGGATCCAAAATATCGTAATATTTTGGGGAAACAAATCTCAAGAAATACTGAAACATTCAATATACCGAGCTTCAAATCAAGTTACTTACAACTCAGTTTGTACAATTCAACGAAATTGAACTGTACGCGAAGTATGTCGAAAGACATGCCAAATGCAAGCTCAAATAATCAGTTTTATATCAAAACCAGGACGTTCATTGTAAATGTTTATTAGTTTTCCTTAATGAAATGTCTTTTTCATCCGGAAACATGTCAGAGAAGATGGTCCATAAAAAATTGCATTAGATGAGACGAAAAATGCTTACATATGAAGTGGTTTTCATATTTGATTATACCATGTTCATCATACAAATTGAATCAAATTGTCCATTAGTTTTGCACTGTTTGCATTTTTGACCTTGTCAGTGTGCTATCAATGCTATAAATATATCGAAAAATGAAACAACATGAAAACATTTCCTTAAAATTGAGTCCATTTAAAAGAAATAGTGATCGAACGAATACCGTTCATCCGCACAGATGAATTCACATTTTGGTGCATTTTTGTTACTACAGTAAAACATGTCAATAGCACTATTGACAAGAATTCCACTATTCCCAGGTTCCATTAATAACAGGTTTTCATGCCAATTCAGAAATGATTTTCCATTATTGGGGGTAAATTTGAAAAAAAGTAGAAATTTATATATTTTTATCATTATATAGCTAGCAAAATTTTTCAGGGGATGATTTTAGAAAAACATCCTAGAAATCAAAAGAAATTTTCACATGGGAAATCCTAGCAAAAAGAGAATTTTAATCGGAAAAAATTGACTTCCAAAAAAAAAACAGCTCAAAAATCCCTAGCAAATCGAAAGAATTTCTCTCGCGTTCCAGAAACCCTAGCAAATCAATAGATTTTTTCCCAAATTTTTTCCACTATTGGGGGTGAGCGTTTTTTACAATTTTCCACTATTACCAGGTCATTTTGTGTGGGAGAGCTCAACGGCGGAAATTTTTTTCCACTATTGACAAGAATTCCACTATTCCCAGGTTCCATTATTGACAGGTTTTACTGTACTTTTGGGAAATATTTAGGTACACAAATTTAGACTTCTCCGGAAATAGAAATCGAAACTCATAGATAAAAATGGGAACTACATTCAATAAATGTCTCGAAAATGCACCAATGTACCACATGGATTTATCTAAGCGGACAGATCCATCTGACGGTATTCCTGGACATAGTAATATGTTCGATAATTGGAGAGAGTGATGTCAATAATTGGTATGTATACTATAGAAGTACGTGATTGGCCGTAAAATAAATGTATGGTCATGTGAAAACTCCAGAAATTCAATTTCCCCTCGTTATTTTTCTTCTTCAAAAGTACATAAATGGTTCAAACATCTATTCCATGTAAAAAAAATGCACCCCGTGTTATTTCGTATCATACAGAGCACCATCTATTTTGGAAACATTTGTTTCTATATGTGTGTACTGGTCAAAATTCTTAATTATATTATTTTGGTAATATTTTCTCCCCTTTGCCATTTTGTAGTACGAACTTACAATTCGTTCCTCCGTTCAGTTATGCATGATAGTAATTGCTACGAAATAAAAACTCTTTCATCATTTCTGTCATAATTTGATTCATTGTTCACATTGTTGAGGTCAATTGTAATTCGAAGTTTTTATTATTCAGTTTAGATACATTTATAAATGCCAACGGTGTTTTTCTTTGAAGAAAAATTGTTAATAACATTTATTTATGGCTTTCCTGTCAGTGAATACATGTTTTTTTGACCATTTTGATCTTGTTTTCCAATCTAATTCGAATTTGATTACCGTATCAAAAATAGTTGATTTTGTTTTATTTTAGCGGATATTTTGACGAAAAATGAAATCAAAAACCAAAAAAAAAAGAAACTCTAACGACTTATACAACTGATGAACACTGTCATTTCAACATAAATAAAACATTCCAAGTATGATATTCAGAAAAGAAAAAAATATAATATTGAACTATCTAGAATGTTTATTACGTTATACGCAAATAAAATGCGCGTTTTACGCTTAACCAAAGGCTTTTTTTTATACAACAACGAAAAAAGCAATATAAACTTAAGTTTAAAAAAATGTATCGTTCGCTAAATGCACGCTGATCCTTATGCTGTTTTCTATTTTTCCTTCATGTTTGGATTTTATCTATTTGTTTGTGAATTTGTTGTAATTTCTTTTTTATTTGTTGCGGGTGCACGTTTTTCAAAAACAAAAACATTTCCACTAAATTACATCTTAGCTGATTATTATTTGTACGTTATAAATATGACTATATTTTTTGTTTCATTGTTTATCCGTTTGTGGTGAACTATTTTTGTTTTCTGTTGAAGTGTTTTCATTTCATTAGTATAAACTCGTTTTTTTCATAACCCGTAGAAATTCCTCTTCATTTACTTCACCATCGCCATCGAGGTCGGCTTCTTCAATCATCTACATTCAATTGGAAGAAAAACAAAATCAATGAAATGAAAATCATTGGTGAATCAACATGTGTGTTGTCGTACCTCTTGCAGTTCTTCATCGTTCAGATTTTCTCCGAGCTCTTTGGCAACACGTTTTAAATTTTTAAATGAAATTTTTCCGGTTTCATCATCATCAAATAATCGAAATGCTTTCAAAATTTCTTCATTTGAATCTTTTTCGGCCATTTTCACTGTCATCAGCTGTTGAAAATCGCCAAATGATATTTTACCAGTACCATCTTTGTCCACTTCTGCAATCATTCGTTTAATTTCTTCTTTTTTTGGTTCAAACCCCAATGCACGAATCGCCACCTTTAATTCTTTTGTATCAATTAAACCGGTGGCTTCTGTATCAAACAGATTAAATGCTTCTTTGATATCGGCTTTTTGTTCTTCTGTCAAATCGAATTTTGGACCGGATTTTTTTCGTCCTGAATTTCCACTGGCTCCAGTTGCATGGCTGGTGGTGGCGGTCGACTTTTTACTTGGTGCAACTACACTTGTTGCCATCTACAAAAAAAAAAAAAAAACACACAGAAAATTATTTTACTGGGACTAAGCAGGATACTTTGTTTTAACGGAAAATGAATGATTACTTTAATCATGAAAATCAACTTCAATACTGAGTATAAAATGCAAATCGAATCGTAATGCTAGTAAAAAGAACATTCCAAAGTATACTTGATTTATGTTTTCTTTGAATGTTGAAAATCAAATTCTTCAAGGTAATGTAAACAATATTGAATATCGAGTATGTTGCTTTGCTTGTAAGAGTGTAAATGGCAATTACGTGATGTATAATGTTTCTTTTTTTCATTTCTTCTACTAAAGTATTTGATTCTTTTGGAGGATAACACTACAACACTCTCCGCAAGCGTAAATACACCGAAGATTACGTTTATTTTACTTACCGTTCTTGCCTTCTACACTTTGTGTTGGAGAAAAAAAAATATATATATATCCCTTGATTGAATTTTACAAATCGGCCTAATAAACTAAAATGCAATTTATTTACTATTTATTAAACTATTTTGATGAAATTGACAATTGTAATTGAAAAAACAAAACAAAATTTTACTTTTCAATTCGATTTACGGTGACACGAACAAAAAATCTGTTATCGATAAAACTTTTCAGTCGTTATGTTCAAGACCATCTATAAACAAACAATATTGTGCACAAGCTTAAGTAGGCGAAAGCGCCTTTGAATGTTTGTAAACTGTCAACAAATGGTTTGTGACAATCAGACCCCACAGTGAATTTATTCAAAATACGAACGTATTCATTTGGCCATACAAATCAATCGACATATGGAGTAAAAAATCGTACAAAGCATGAGAATGAAAGAGAGAGACAGAGACAAAAGAAATAAAAATATATAAGCCTTTTATCCTATGTTTGAGTGACGTTTTCTTTGATTCTTTGCTGTTGATTGACATACCAAATAATATTGAATTTTATTGAGCAGAGTTTTTTTTGGGGTGACCATTGTTTACGTCTTCAAATTCATATGACCGAAATGTCTTCATTAAAATTTTCTTTTTTTGAAATCATTTTTGTTGTGCGACACAATTTTTTTTCCAATGACTTTTACTTGAAAGAATGTGCACATTTTTCGGTGCCGATAACTTTTAAATTGTAATAGAGACAGTATATGATTGTATCGGGTAACACAGCATTTGAAATTTAATTCGTCGTTAGATCAAATTAATCACATTAATTTGCATTTGTAATACGATGTAATGGAGCAAGAACTTGATTGAATGCATTATAAGGAAGAACTTGAAGTATGAAGCCAAAGATACTTGGAACTTTTGTAATGTAAAATCGGAATTGTCCATTCCTTTGTAACATAAAATTGCATCAAAGTTACGGATTCAAATATGACTCTTGTCAGCGGTTGATTTATTCCGATTCAAATTCAAAAAAAAATAGTTCATCGAATTTGTGCGCATTTTCTTTTATTGAATTCGATATTTCTTCTAAATAAAAGGCAATGGGTCGTCATATTTTGATGAAGCATTATTATTCGATTGTTTGTGTTTTGTACAAAGAAATAAAACTTAATAAATTCCATCACATAAAATGTTTAATTCAAAGCAGAAACCAATTGAAATACAAAACGAAATTAGGTGTACCAGCGTCGACATGTGTCAAAGGCTACGTGTGTGTTTGAGAAAAAATGTGCACATGTACACAGTACAGACATATACGCAAATATCAAAATGGCTGACACACCGACGACATAGTGCGTTTAACCTATTTGCTAAGCCATTGATTGTTCTTACAAAGTTTTTGGTTATGTGACGAAAAAATTGATTTTTTTGGGTGAACAAATTCAACGAAAGAGAGAAAAAGTAAAACGGTTTCCTAACCACAAAAATTGTGCAATTTTTTTTTAAATCAAAACAAAACACCGTCTCAATTTCCAGTAAATGGAAATTGATGATCGTGACCCGTCGAAATAAAATCAAGCGATTTGATATAAATGTATATATGTGAGAGCATTGGTGCTTAATATTTTTTTCTTCTCACATTTGACTTTCGCATTTCGTATTTTTTTTCTCGTCATTCGGCTCTGGTGGTGCACCAAATTAAATAGAAAGACATAGTGTTGTTCACTGAGCGCCTAGCTTTGGCATACATATATACATATATGATATATATATATATATTTACAAGTGCAAATGAATGAATGTGTGTTGAGTCCATAGTGCCACAGATATATACGCGGTACGAATTAATATTTCTTATTTGACCATATTAAAGAAATAAATACAAGTTTTGGGGAAAATTTTGATCACAAAAAGTAAAATTATGACATTTCAAAATTGACATTGAATTAACGCCGTATTTTTTTAAAAGAAGAAATACATATAAGTATATATGGTCAAGATTTTGTGGGAGTAAAATCAGCTGATTTTTTTTTTAAATATAATTTTACTTCTGATTTGGATTTATAATTCATGCTGAAATTTTGATTGGAAATACACCGCACACGATGCTTCATTGATTATTGTATTGATTAAAAGAAGCATTTCTACGTTAGCATCAGATAGACAAACGTGAATCAAGTCAAGTTTGTTTATGTTTTCGTTTACAAATGCATAACCTCAATATATTTAAAAATAAAAACAAATCTCTGATCTCTGGAAAATTGTATGGCCAAAATCCTAATAAGTAAAATGCAAGCGAAAAAAAAATCCAATTTACAATACTTCTGATAGGAATTTCAAGGTTTTCATTTTTCGATCAATAAAAATTCATGGTAATAATTCGAATGTCAGAGTACTATGAATTTGCTTGCAATTCGAAAATTATTATTTTCATCAATTTAATTAAGATCACGATAAATTTGATAAAACTAGTTAGGCATGGATCAATTCATAGAAAAATTAGAGATCATCTTTAAAAAAAAAAATCATTCTTCAATTTCAACTAAAATTTTGAAAAAATCAAACCGTTTAAACAATATTTTTATTTTCATTGCAGTTTAATATCGAAGAGTAACCAGACTCAAAAATGGATCAAGAGTATGGAATAGCTTGGGCCCAAGGGGTCCACTCTGATGAACATGGCCATCAAATAATATGTGAATCTGGTGCCGATGATTTAATTGAAGAAAATAATGACATTGAAGAGGATGAAGAATATTTGGTTGGCGAAGAGATAATCCCATCAACCGAAATTATAACCATATCGAATAGTTTGGATCAAATTGCTGCCGAAAATTTAATTTACATGGCACAGGATGGTAGCGTTGCGAATATGGGTTAGTATTATTTTTCCATTATGTTCCATTATATGTTGATTAATTTTCCATTATTTCCATTTTTTTTTGTGTGATTCACTCTCAGGTGACCTTATTGAAGAACAAGTTGATCAAGTCGACAATGCTGACTATAACGAGCAACAGTATTTTGAGTGCACCGTCACCGAAGAGGTCATCACCGATGATTGGGTGCAGCAACAAGGTGAAGATAGGTAAATGAAAAATGCATGCATAAAGCAGAATCGCAATCCAGAATCGTTATGAAATGTTGAATTTAATCAAATTTCAGAGTCGAGGTGCCTGTATATCAATTGGGAGTAAATGAACAAAATGAAGAGGTACTTGTGCCATTGCCAACCGATGAGTATACAACATCACGTCCATATCCATGTGATTTTTGTAGTCGTCGATTTCGTAAAAAGACCAATCTCATGAATCACATGGTTGCCCACAAAAATGTAAAGCCACATACTTGCAATTTATGCGGTGCACGTTACATTCGCAAAATAGATTTAATGAATCATTTGAAAGTTCATGCACAAGTACCAGATCAAAATATCGAATACAATAATGATGATAAAAGTGCCGATGAACAAGACGATCTTGAAGAAGATTCATTATTAACAACTCTGAAAAGTGAACCGGTGGGTAAACCACGTCGCCGAACTGGACCAATTTTGCAACGAAAAGTAGTAAAAATTGAAAGTGGCGGTAGAAGAACCGCACAAAAAAAGTTATATAATGAAAATGTTGGCACAAGTAGCCACTATGAATCCATTATACCCGATCATGTAACGGCAATTGATTCAAGTAAACCGTTCGTGTGTCAAGTGTGTGGTGTCGCTTTTAGTCGTGAAAAAGCCCTTAATGCACACGTCGCACTGCATGGCATTGGTAATGCGCTCGAGTGTGAAACATGTAACGAAGTATTTTGGACAGTGGAATCATTGCAACAACATCAGAAAATCCATGAAGTCGATGAAGAAAGCAGCGGTTCAGAATATGAACCAGATGGTGATAAAACCGCTAGTGACGAAGATTTCGATCCAAAATATGGCAATTATTATTGTAATGTGTGTGGCATGTCATTTCATCGACCCGATTTACTTAAACGTCATGCAAAAACCCATAAAAAAGACTATACTTCAAATAAAAATGACAACACAACCGAAAGTCATTGTTGCAATGTGTGCGGCAATACATTCGAAGAAGCATTGGATCTACTTGCACATGCCGAAATTCATACGAGAGCCTCAATTCAAAAGTTTGTAAATCATTGTGTATAAATCTCATTCGTATTGTGAATAAGATCATTTTAGCATAATGTTATATAATGCGATTGACTTTCTTTTGTTTTTTGATTCAGGTGCACATTGTGTGGCGAATCGTTTACACATGACAACGAAATTCGCCAGCATATTGTTAACGTACATGGCAGAGAGCTGACAAGTACAACGTGTCGAATGTGTGGCAAACACTGTAAAGACGAACGTACGCTAATGAAACATGCATGGGATCATTCCAAAGAGAAAAACCATTCCTGTACGAAGTGTGGCAAAACATTTCACAATAAAGCACGACTCAGACGTCACATGCAATCACATCGCAACAAATCTGTATCGTGTAATGTATGCGGCGAAAATTTCCCAGATGGTCGTTCATTGATGAATCATCGACATTCCCATTCAAATTTATCGGGTCGACAATTTCCGTGCCGTGAATGTGGTAAAACATTTGGATCGCGTAGCTCACAACAAATTCACATGAGAATACATACTGGTAATTGGAATTCAATAAAATTACTTTGTTCTTCTTCTTGTTTGTTTGTTTTTCTGTCAATTCAATTCATTGTTATTTCATTCTTGACATGCATTTTGTATGTGTGTGTGTGTGCATGTGTCATTGAAAATTTGTCATTTCGATGAAAATCGATTATTAATCCAATTTCGTTCAATTTCTTCAAATTCCACCAGGTGAACGACCTTATGGTTGTCGGTTTTGTTGGAAGGCTTTCGCAGATGGTGGTACTCTACGTAAACACGAACGCATTCATACAGGTATATCGATATTTTCGAATCGTTTTTTCTTCTTTGATAAAATTTCAATTATTTATTTTTTACGGCGTAATTTTTTGTTCGAATATTCACACTTTTTTGTTCGTTTCGTTTTTCCAGGCGAAAAACCGTATGCATGCCCTGTATGCCCAAGAGCCTTCAATCAACGCGTGGTTTTACGTGAACATATTCGTTCACATCATTCACAACCCGATCCAAACTATGAAGACTCATTGATGCCATACTATTGCACTGTTTGCGGCAACCTATACAAAACGTCACAGGAAATTATTCAACATTTGATTGAACATAGTGATGCAAATACGGTATCAAACCGCCAACCAGTTGTATGTATCGTCATTTAATTGTTTTTCTTTCTTTTTGGTTGAGAAAAATGGCACAAATATTGATGGCGCATTTGATTTTTTAAATAGGTTGGGCCCCGAAAGTACAAACGTCGACGCAAGCTAAAGCCAGAAGAGCTCGAAACGTTCCGCAAATCGAAAAATGAAACCACCACAACAAAAACCACATCAAAGAGAACATCTCGCAAGCGAGATGTATCTGAACAGAGTGACACGAATTATAGGTAATGGTTTTTTTATATTTTATTTTTTTACGCCATTCGAAAAAATAATTAATATTATTAATTGGTAGGGCAAAAACGGTTTTTTGAAAAAATAAATAAGTATATTTAATTATTTTGTACAAATAGCTCATCGTATGAACATCAAGAGGATGTGATTTATGAGTCCAGTCGAAATGACAATGATACAGATAATATTGAAGTGGACGAGCCAGAAATTCAAAGAATACACAGTGTTGGAACGCGTGTCAAACCGGAATCATATGATTCAGATCCTCTCTATACCGGCGAGTATCTCGAAGAAACGGCACCAAAACGAAAATCGCCAACTAAAAGACAAACAACTGGTGTGTTTTTGCATTCAATTTCTTTTCTTCATATTCATTTAATCTTTCAAACGAATAATTAATATTTTTGTTGTTGTTGTTAAATTCTTAGTTGCATCACAATCATCCACATCGTATTACGTACCAGTAGCACAAAGCACCAAGAAAAAAGTGGTGATTGAAACAAAAGGCAGTCGAACGACAACAAAAGTTAAGAAAGTCATAGCATCGAATCAAATAAAATTGACGCCACCTGAAATCGATAATGGTGGCACACGTCGATCGAGCCGTACCAAACAACCAACAAATAAAAAAATGGAATCATTGCCATCACCATCGAAGTCAATGACAAATGGAACGCCACGATCAAAATCACAAGCGAACGCTTTGAGTAATTTATATGGCGAACTATCATTAAAAAAGACAACAAACTTAAATCCAGATGTTGTAAGCGATTTGGAAGGAATTTTAGGTTCACCAATTAAAACAACACGTGAAACACATCGTTACGAACAAGTATCAATATCCGAGAATGTGAATGCAAAAAACGTTGACGTCAAACCACACATCAATGATGAAATAAAGCCAGCGACTCGGTCCAGTAAACGGTTAAGCAATCGTGTTCAACCAACCGTCGAATTACCGCTAAAGGCAAAAACGGTAAGAACCGCGAAAAAATTGTCAACAGCCACTGTTGCTGCATACCATGCTGATCACATAAGCGAATACAGTCAAGAGAGTCAAGACGATCCATTTGGCAATTTACAAAATAATATCAGCGAAGGTGTTGTGATTGTAAAACAAGAGAAAGAGGTTTCATACACAATGACAGATGATAGTACTAATTTACTTGTATGTGAAATGTGCTCAGCCGTATTCACCGATCGTGAACTATTGCTTGCGCATGTTCGTGTACATATTTGAACATATAAGAATTAATTTCCAACAAAATAGATGGAAGGAAATAAAACCAGGACAATCAACCTGCTTGTATCGATCTATTTCACAACAATTTCTCGAAAGAAAAAAAATTGTCTGTCTTATATTTTTTTAACGATCATTATCTCTAAGATTCACCACCAACATTTTTTTTTTTTTTTTTTTTGAAAATGAAGCAAATGGCATTCTCTACACTCAACATTCAATGAATAAATCTGTTGATTTTTTTTCTTACCTTTTCTTTTTAAACTAAGTTTCATTTGAGTTAAACAATTCTAGCATAAACGTAAGATTAGCTTTTCACCTTAAGTTGAGAAAACAGCAGTAACTTAGAATTTAACCATAATGAGAAAGAAACACCTACATAATAATCGTGTTTGATTTACATTTTAAGATTAAAATATAGAGAAACTGGATGGATTAGATCTTACATTGTTACAAATTAGAACAACGTTTTTTTTTTTGTAATTTCATTGATCAAAAAAAAGTAAATAAAATTTTGATTTTTGTTTGAAAATCATAATTGCATTTGATTTCATTCTCTACGCTCCAAACGTTTTACTAATCGATGAATTTCCAATTTGAAACCATATCGATTATTTATTATGAACGCCAACAAATTGCTATTTTTATAACTCACTCGAAAGAAAAATGGAGTCACGAACATGAAAGGCATTAAAATATCATCACTGTTCTCAGTGTGTTTGACGTATTATCGACAATGATAATTTATTTGAATCAAACAGAAATTGTGGTGGGCGTTTTGGACAAAATAATAATGCTATGTGGATAATCAGTATGATGAGAGATACTTTGAGATGTGTCTGTGCTTTATATATTATTATTTTTTTTTTCATTTGGAAATTGCCTTGAACCCACAAACATCTAAATAAAGAATAATCATAGCTTTGATTCTTTTCATTGCAGCGAAAATCCTTATCAAACTTTCTCAATAACTTGATTTTTTTTTCAATTTTTATCAAAGCAAGAAATACAGAAGGATAAGATAAGAGAAGAGAAGGGTTCGATGAAAATTGGGAGAGAAGTGTACGCCTCTAATATTTCTCTTTAAGACTTTGCTTCTATGGCAACAAATGTAAAAGGGAGACATTACGAAACATCCATTGGATTAAAAAAATCATTCAAAGAATATGCCTAATTGGAAAGCAAAATGAAAACCCGTAAAATATTCATGGTTTCAATCGTGATATTTTTTCTTGATCATCTTCAATGGATGGCTTTATTATAAGACCATATAAATGTAAAATAAGTAATACATGGAAATAGATTCATCTATTTTTGTGTTGTTTTTTTTTATTCAGTTTATAAACTATCGCTTTTCAATGAAATAATTTGTTATCAAACAAGATTCTTAAATATTTTTTTTTTTTTTTTATTTTAAATGAAATTAGTTATTTTCATTAATTGTTGCATTTCAATAATATATCATTTGTGGTCGACATCAAAATCAACATCTCATAGTTAATTTTTTTGTTTTATCCTCTTTTGCAAAATTTGTATATATGTGTTGGTTTTTTTGTTTTAATGTATTGAGTACAACAAATTGTTTATTTATTTTGCGAAATTCGCATTGTAAACGTCTCATTTTGCTAAAATCCCATCATGCTTTTTATATATGAGTCATTTTCACATATATTTCCGATAACTTCGTAAATCACCATTTAAACTGTCATCGTTGTTTTGTTCAATTGCGGCTGCAGCTGCTGTTTCGAATGACGGTGGGCTGGGTGGCTCTCTGGCAAAGAATAAACGAGCAAAAACAATGATTCAATGTTTTCTTTTCTTTTTTTTTGTAAAATGATTTTGGGGAATTGAATAATAAAACAAAAAACGAAACTATGTCGTACTTACAGTGAACTATTGTTTTTACCAGCAGCAGTAGTTTTGCGGCGACCACGTCGTGAACCACTGGCACCGCCAGATGCACGTTTGCGTGGTGTTTCTGTTGTGTGTAAACTTCGCTGTAGCTTCTGTGTGGCCGGTCGTCGTTTCCTTCGTTTCTTGCTACCGTACCGTGGATCATAGTCATATTCATCATCAACGGGTGATTTTGGCTCTTCCAAACCATCAATTTCATTCGGATATTCATCATAAAACCACTCAGTTGGATAAGGACGAACTAAAAATAATTATGACGCATTTAAAAGCGATGCCGATGGCAAATGAATAAAATGTACGACTTACCAATATCATCTTTGATGTGTTGACTATCCTTGCTATCCGATGTATCACCAGCGCCGCCTAACGATGAGCTTTCCTCCAAAAATGAACTACCATTAAAATCTGTTTCGGTTTCATCTCGATTTGGATGGTATTCAAGGCGTCGATGGCTGATGCTATTCGTAGCCGCACCATTTGTTTGAGCCGCTGTTGAAGTTATCGCACCAATTGAGCTAAACGGTCGTAACATTTTCGACAGATATTGACGTCGATGTTTTCGCCATCGTGCCGCTATAAAAAAAAAATTAAAAATGTGTTAATTATTTATTATCACATAAAAGCAAATGGAAAAAAAGAAACCCGACTAACATCAACCAAGCTTAGTTATTGTGTTATAAAAAAAACATTAAATTTCTCTCACCTGGATATGAATATATTTGTCCACTTCGAAATCCGGGCATTCGTTGTCGGCGTGCCATAAATAATGAGCAATGATTTTGAGCAACGCCAGTTTGTGGATCGAAAAATGGTAAACGTAAACGTCGTTCAATGCACAGTCGTGTATTAAAATTCGAACTATATTCAATATTTTCTCGATAAGCTCCAGCGTTCATGAAACGTTCAATTTTCTCCAAATTTGCTGTGTTCGCAATTTGAAAATCCATTGCTGATGCTGACGACATTTTTTCGCTCGTTTTTTTTTTCTTCTTTCGTATAAATTTTTCTTTTTCGTTTAATTTCTATTTAAATAATTTTCATTAAATTAAATTTAATGTAAAAATAAAAAAAAATTCTCTTGCACGGTATCAGGCGTAAATTTCAGCCTATAAATATTACGATTAATTTTCTGTCTTTTGAATTAAATAGATATTGATGATGTTGTATCATAAAATAGACACATACTTTATTTGTAATCGAAACAATACAAATAAACACAAATTTTCATTTTATTTAATATTCATTATTAAATCGCTTTCAGTTATTTTTGTAGATATATATTTCACCCTTTTTATTTAATATTTAATAACACGAAATGTCAATCGACACTAATTTTTATGTTGACAATACTTGGAATGAATATCGGGCTTGTATTGTTGTTGGCCGAATCTGATGATCCACACAGGCAAATTTTTTATCTGCATTTACACTGATTTTGTTTTTGTGTGTGCTTTTTATCTCAATTTCAATTTCTGCTGTTGTTATTTAACACATATATTAACTACATAAAAAGAAGCACTACGATTGCCTACGTCGCGTCAAGAGCACTTTTTTCCTATATATTTCGAAATGATTCTTCTTCTTTTTTTATCTCTCTCTCGTTCTTTCGCTCGTTACACAGCCGAATAACAACGATCTGAATGCCCGAATTTGGCAAACATTTTGTATGATTTTTTTTTAAAATGCCATGTTAAATTGGTTGTGGCTTTTTTCTATCTCGGTCGTGAATGATGCGATATTTTCACAGTCCGATTGACCGAAATGAATCCGACGACTGACCAGATATTCTCTCTGGTATGAATTGATAATCCAAGGCAATTTCAAAGCAGTAACAAAGTCAATTTTCAATTCTGATGTCGTGTGTATATTTGCTTCGTTATTGAGTGTGGCGACAGCAGTAGCAAAAAAAAAATTATTTTTCCTGATAGAGAGAGAGACGGTACGCGTACATTACCATTATTTCAAGCACACACATATACAATATTCCAACATACATGCACATGTACCATAAACGGACAACACGCAGGCAATTGCGATTTCAATGACAGATTGCATATGCTGTATGTATGTTGTATATGGCATTGCCTTCCGTCAAACATACATATACTCCTTATTATTCTTGCTCTCGTCGCACAAAAACTAATTACTCGATTTGTGTGCTGCGTATGTGTATGTGTACATATTCGCATGGACTATTTCGATTTGAGAATGAGACATACGGGAAATTGTCAAAAAAACATACGCATACACACACACACACACATTGCTACATGCAAGCGATAACGGCATCTTTTTTAGCGCATCGAAACGCATTCAACAATCGGTTTTTCTATGATGTGTCTTCTTTTCATTTCGTCCTTAATTATTCATATATGTAAAATGTTTTACATAAATTACGGATATTTTGAAAAGGTTTTCAATCGGACATTTTTTCTTTCGTCTTAAAATTATCATGACTGTAACTATGAAAAGAATGAATCAAAAGATATGTTTGACTGAAAAATTGTATGCCATTTATTTTCATATTCAAATCAAAGTCTCTAATTCATAAAAATTGACCTGAATCGAATGGTACGTTCAACAAATCAGTGTATGTGTATGTGTAACCAGTGTGTTTGGTTCTATCTCACACCATGAACCAATAATACACGCGAAATTTGACAGTTGTTGACAGTTGTTGAAGTTCGAATTTCGGATATAGGTTCGCTCTCCTCCGTTTTGACAGATCGAAAGCACATGCATGCTATTCAACATCGGTATTTTATGTTTTCACAACAATGCACGTTGCTTTTATTTTGATTATTTGAACAAGGTTTGATTTAGCATTGAAAATATTGACGGAGATTATTAAGACAAAATGGCCAACACATTTGAATCACTTGGAATTGTTCCATGGATTGTGCGACAAACGACCAATTTGGGTAAATAAAAGATTTTAAACGCATTTGTTTGTTGGAAATTAATAGCTTCGTTCGTTTTCCTATTTTCAGGTTTGAAAAAACCAACACCCATTCAAACGAATTGTATTCCACAAATTTTGAACGGATTGGATTGTATTGGAGCTGCCAAGACTGGGTAATTTCAACAGTTTTCTTTTCATATTGAAATCTAATGACTGAATCGAATCTAAATTTTTTTTTGTTGTTGTTAGATCTGGAAAAACGTTTGCCTTTGCATTGCCAATTTTACAAAAACTAAGCGAAGAGCCAACACATCATTTTGCATTGATTTTAACACCAACACATGAGCTTGCCTATCAAATTTCGGAACAATTTTCGGTTGTCGGCCAAACGATGGGTGTTCGTGTGTGTGTTGTGGCCGGTGGCACGGATCAAATGATTGAAAGTCAAAAACTACAGAATCGTCCACATATTGTTGTCGCAATGCCCGGTCGATTGGCTGATCATCTAACTGGTTGTGATACATTCGATTTTGATAATCTAAAATTTTTAGTTGTGGACGAAGCCGATCGAATGTTGGGCGGTGCATTTGACGAGCATCTTGCCATCATTGAAGAGCGTTTGCCAAAAGAACGTCAAAATTTATTCTTTTCGGCTACGCTCAATGATTTTCTTAAAGAATCAAGCATTTTTCCCATTTCCGATACGGCATTTGAATGGTCTGAACAATCAGAGGTGGCAACCGTCAACACACTCGATCAACGCTATATTTTGTGTGCCGATTATGATCGTGATATGGTTTTGATTGAAGCACTTCGAAAATATCGCGAAGAACATGAAACGGCCAACGTTATGATTTTTACAAATACGAAAAAGTAAGTGAAACGCACGCATTTTCACATTAATTTTTTTTTCACATTTTTCACAATCTTTTTTCTTTCATTTTCAAGATGTTGCCAGTTGTTGTCAATGACTTTAAATGCGGTTGGTATCGAAAATGTTTGCCTGCATGGATTTATGCGTCAACGTGAACGTGTTGCTGCATTGAATAAATTTAAATCGAATCATATTCGGACATTAATTGCAACCGATGTGGCAAGTCGTGGCCTTGATATATACAACGTGCAATTGATCATGAATCATCGTTTGCCAAAACAAGCCAATGAATATATTCATCGTGTTGGCCGGACGGCACGTGCTGGCCGAAGTGGTTTGGCCATTTCAATTTTTCGTTTTCCACGTGATTTGGAATTTTTATCGGACATTGAAACAGCGATTAATACAAAACTCACCGAACATCCAATCGATCAAAAAATGGTCGAACGCATTTTCATGCAAGTCAATGTTTCGCGACGCGAATGTGAAATGCAATTGGACAATAAAGATTTTGATGAACGTGCGCACAATTATCGACGCAAAAAGTGGATTGAAAATGGTGACGATCCGGATGAAATGGAAAACAAATGGAAAGTCGAACAAAAAGCCAAACAAAGACAACGAAAAAAGGCCGAAAGAGAGTATTTGGCGAAGAAAAAAGCGGAAAAAGAAGCTAAGGCATCGGCAAACAATGCATTGATCGATGAACGCTTTGCAAATATTGATAAAGAAAAATTCGAAAAAAAGAAAAAATCGAAAAACGTCGATACTAAGTCAAATGACAGTCAAAAGATAGCGAAAATTATGAAGAGTCCATTGAAAATTAGCACCAAATCGAAACAAATTGCAAAGACAAAACGAAAAACATAATTTGTAATTATTTACAGCATTTGGTAATGCTGAGTTTTTATTTGTTTCACTTACAGTAAAAAAAAAACAATATTTAAATAAAATTCCAATTTAGCACTTAGATCTTGTACGTTCTTCTGTTTTATTTCATCACCATTTTTAGCTGTCTCTGCTCCTCATTTAAGGCTGCCACCGTTTATACGGTTTCCTATGTTGATTTGTCCGATAAAATGTATAGTATTTTTGTCATATCATCATTCGTGTTTGGGGAAAATTCACATGAATCGAGAAAAAAATGTTATGGTGTTCAAGGCTGGCGTCTGTTGAATTTCTTTGCTATCATTCAATCACAGTATAATCGTTAGGGATTTGTCACCGTTCGTCCATGATGACTGTTTGCAATGCATCTTCTGGGTAAACCTCCAAGAGTACTTTGGCACCATCGTTAAAAGGATACGCTATGCTGCCATCAATTACTAAACCTGATGGTTACAAAAGATTAGGATACAAAAAAAGGATTATACACCTATATTATATACATATCGATCGACCATCAATTTTCATTAGAAGTTAATTCAAGAGATTATAGTACTTACTTGCATCAACACATCGAGACTTGATTTGTAAATTTTTGGCATATCCTTTTGACTCGAATCCCTTTGGCTTGGGCCAAACGCCAACACAAATTTGTTCGCGAATCGAATAGCACATTCTTGGATCACCTGACGAGAGAAATCGACAATTTACACAACATTTCCGAAATTAATTCAAATAAAATTGGTTTTATTCACTCACCTGGATTGAATTTAATGCGATCATTGTATTTTTCTGCAATATCTTCAGCGTTCAGATTGATGTTTTTGTCATTTTGTTTAATTAATTTCAACAGTTCTCGTACATTTTGTGTTGAAAGTCTATTAATACTGCAAATAGACGAATATTTCGAATGAATGAGTAAACCGAAATTGTGTTGATACTAAATGATGAAAATGAATACAAAATTCGAATCATTTTCGTTTACCTTGTGAGCCATGATGATGAACCGGTGCCAGTGCTGACACATAATCCAGAACTCTTTGTTTTATTGAGAACATTCTGATTGTCAATTTGTAAATGTAGATGAGAAACACGTGCCGATTGTGTTTCACCAATGAACACTTCATTCAATGCCAAATATGGTAAAATCCGTTTCACTTTGGCTCTGTATTTCGTCTGATCGGTTTCGTCTAACATTTCCGTTGGATATTCATTGAGTTCCATTGGTGTTGGTTCCAATTCTTGCAGATCAAATGATTTTGGTAAATTTCCATTCTGTCCAAGCATTGTTGTACGGATACGTGTTCGATATAGCCATTCAAAATCACCCTTTTAAAACAAATGGAAAGTCAATCTTTCAAGTGATTTCAACGAACCAAACAATCTTACTTGAATTAATTTTTGTACAGCTTCTTTTGGCTCATGAGAGTATCGTTTTGATAGCATCAAACGACCTTCCGACCGATCTGGATCCGAATTGAAACCGATTATCGGTTTGGATTGGCAAAATATTGGGCATGCACGGCTAGCAGTTAAAAGAAATGTACCGTCACCACCAATTGGTACTACAATATCAGCCCATTCAGTTTGTTTTGTTGACAATGTTACCCTGAAGAAAAAAAATCACAAAACAATATTTAGCCGTTCTCTTATTTTTTTAGCATGGATTTGAGGCATTTTTCTGATGCGCACTCAAAAATTCGTATCATTATTGTTTTAAGTTTTGAGTTTTGACCGTCATAAAAATGTAGTTTGAATCTCATTCTTACTATAAACAATACGCTAATGGTGTTGTTTTCATAATTTGTTGAATACTCTAATCTTATCAACTTGACTTATCTATTTATTGAGTAGCGTGCATTGAACGAAACGATGTGCCCACCATATCACATGTGTACAAAAACGTTATGTTTTTAATATTATATGTACATTTTGTGTGTGCATTTTGATTAATGCATTAATCCATCAAAAACACTTGAATATAGAAAGGTCAATGTAAATGGCTTTAAATGTCTACTTCAATTTTGCACTCGAAAAATATCAAAATCATTCTAACTCCTCGAATTCGGACGAAATTTGAGTGACGTTATCATCGGTTGTTTTTCATGTTTCCAAATGAAATTCGTGGAATTCCAATTGATTGATTTATTATTTATTATTATTAAAATTGGATATTTTGGCCATGTTTTCGACAAAGAGATATTTGGTTCATTTTCAATGGATATTATTACTTAATGCACTTTTTGTTTATGCGACTTGTTCCGGTTTGATTACGAAATATGCACACATGCAATAGATACGCACGTGATGCACTTGAAGCACACACTTGATAAGTTACAACCCCGATTTTCCCTAACACCCACACACACACAGTCGAGCGTCTGATAAAAAAATATAATCCACATTGAATGCAAAATTACCTGTTCACTAATTTAACATCAATACCACACTCTTCAAAGCAATTGGCCACCTTTTGCTCGAAATCCTTATGAACGCGATGATAATGTAACAGTAAATCATAGTCGGTGCCGCGATCACGAAGCAACTTTTCTAATTGGATCATGGTCAATTTTGGATTTTTATGCTGTTCAAACTCATATCGTGACAGTTTTGTAACGATTAAGGCTTTTTTGAATTGAAATTTTCGATTCGATTGGTCAAAGGTGGACGATCTTCGAATCAATGATGAGGTAATTTTTCGTTGCCGATATTTTAGCGGATGTGTGATACATATTGGTCCTGTATACAGAAAAGATAAGAGTTTATGATGTTGAAAAAAAATCCATACTTTTATTTTGGCTACAAAATACCCTTTATGCGTTTTCTTCTGAAAAATTTAAAATTCTAGGTTGAAAAAAGAACATTGCTCAATTCACATAAATCAACATAGGTTTAATTTGGACTGTTGTTCCTTCAATAGAAGTAATTTTCACTTTTAAAAAATCAAAATTTACCTGTTGTGAATTGACATAAAAACCGTGCCGGTTTAAACATCATTTTACATTTTTTTTTTCTTATCACTTTGCCGTTATTGGTTGCGTCGGGCCAAATTGTCTTATCAACCAATATTACTTCAATACGATGAAAAATTTCAAATGCACACGATTTGTTTTTGTGTTGTCAATATTTTTCGATAGATTTTTTTTTATCTCGTCCATTCGCCAATGTGTCGAGCTCATAAACTTTACGATTAATTTTTTTTTCAACGACAATTATACAATTCTATTGAATTGCCCGATATAATAGCAACGCATATATATTCAAGAAACTAAAAAAGATTAAATTAAAACGCAACCTCTCCTTCGTTATGTTTTGACAACTGAAGTCAGCATCAATCTGATTTGTACTGCATTTTGCAGAAGGCTTTGTTTTGCACGTACGCTAGCAGCTAGAAAACGAAAGAAAAAAAAAACAACAAATTTAGTACTTTATCACGGCTACTAGACCGACCGCGATACGACGAACGACAATGACACGCACGAGCTCGTTCCCGTCAACGTTTCATATGTCATTTTTAAACTGAACCAAAGTGCATGGAACGCACTCCTGCGTTGTCTTAGTAACGGCTTATTATCAATTATTCCGCTTACGGGCCACAACAAATGTTTGAAATCGATTTTTTGCTACGAAGCATATAAATAGCAAATTTAACATTTTAAAAAGGAACAAAGAAACAAACAATGAAAATGAGCGAAGAGCTAGCAAAGCATGGTTTATTTTTTGACTACTTATATAATTTGCGCGTTCTTGATCCAAATATAGCCAGTGAAACATCGGATTTAAAAGAAAAAAGTGGCGAATATGTAGAGAGTAAGAAAATAATTTTCATTTGGTTTCAAAACAGTTCAAGTTTTGTTGAATATTTTTACAATATAACGTTATGTGAGTAGAATTGCAGGAGTTCAGGAAGATAATCGACGAATTTATCGGCATCGCTGAAACAATTGTTGGTGATGTAGAACAAGAAAAAAGCCATGCAATTGCTGCACAAAACTTACTCAAGTCAATGGCAAAACAACGCGAAGCCGAACAACAAGACATTCAGGTAAAGACGAACTATATTAATTTGGAATGTTGGGTATTGTTTAAAATCGGCACCAAATTAAAAATGACAGTATTTTGATGAAAGGAACAATAATTTTATCGAAGAGAACTTACATCTTAATTATTTACCGATTGGTTTTTCAGAATGAAATCGTAGAGCGCGCCATGGAATTGGAACAATTGAAAGTTCAATTGCAATACCTACAGCGGATCGAAGCAAACCAACAGGAGTTGATCGAGAATTTTTTCGACAATCAGTAGAATTCCATACGTTTTTTAAAAATATTCAATGTATTTTGTTTTTTACTTTTTCTCTTGGTTGAAAATAAATGATGAATTATTTTATTTGTTTGTCTTCATTTTAGATTTCAAAAATGCACTTTGCATATTGTTTGTTCAGTGCGTTTGTGCTTACACTCGACTGATTCTTATTTCTCCAAATTCGCTTTCAATTTAATCAAAATCAAATTTAATGACATTTATTTTGTTTTTTTTTTCTTCCATACGAAATTGGTTTACCTTCTTTTTTTTCAATTTAATATTTAGTTGCTGTTTTTTTTAATTTCATTTTCTTTCTTCATCTTAATTAAATGTTATATGTATGTGTGTGTGTGGGTGTGTGTGTGTGTGTGTGATGCATTAGTGTTGTTTCATGCATCTGCGTCTTCTTCAGCGTCAGTCTTAATTCGTTTGGATGAGTCTGTGGTCAGTTCATCGTTGTTGCTGGTTGGTGAAGCTCGACGTTTCTTGGAGGTAATTAACTCATCGGCACAATTGTCTTCAATAATTTTCGCTGGAAATCGTTCCATTAGCAACGGTTGAAATTGAATTATAACAGCGGTCATGTTATCACATCCAGTACCATCGCCACATGTATTTGGTGCTAAGCACGTTGTGAACAACTGCGAAAGATAACGATTAGAAAATAGGTTGTGTATGGTGTTTCAAAATGATCGATTAATACTTACTTCCTCGCAAATGGCTGACATTTTCGTTTCGCCCTTTTGTATTCGAGTACGTACAAAATCAACCACCTCATCACTAGATAATGAATTCCAGATTCCGTCGCATGCCAACACCATAAATTCATCTTTTGGACTCAACGTTGCACGTTTCACGTCTGGCAATGCTGATATCATTTGCTCTTCGGCTTTCAGATCTTCGTTCTAAAGCAATAAAAAAAAATTGAGTTTTATTTCAAACATTAAATTTGATTGGATAAAAATATGATGTACCGTTTTATAAGCATGATCACCGATTGCTCGTGATAAATTCAAACCACCATTAACACGCCCATCCTTTGTAACACGTCCGCCCGCCTTACGAATTCGCTCCAATTCTTCGGTATCTTCTGGTTTATGATCGAAACTCATATCCATTGCCTTACCATCGCGACAAACCACACAACGCGAATCACCAGCGTTTGCAACATACAATATATTTTCATGTAATAATGCAACAACGGCAGTACAACCAGATGATGAACCAGGACCTACCACATCGCAACAGATCGACGATTATAGTTATTTTCTCTTTTTTCATTAGAATGTAAAAAAAAATGGAGTCTATACCTTCAATCATGCCATTCAAAAACTTATCATCTTCTTCGTATTCTTCACGATCCTCATCTGATTCTTCGTCTTCGGTATCAGCTTCATCTTCATCCTTCAAACAAACAACAAACAAAATATCGATTTCAAATGTGAATTCTAAAAATGAAAAGGTAATTTTATTATTGAGCATACCTCCTCATCCACATCATCCTCTTCTTCCTCTTGGTCTGATTCATCGGAATCTTCGTCCTATGAAAAAAAAAATGAAGATAAAAATAAAAAACACGGTAAGTACGATGTAAAAACTGAAATAAAATTCAAATTACCAATGAACTTGTTGAAGACGACTCTTTTTGATTCTTGCTCTCTTCATCTGAAAACACAATGCAAATACAAAATGATTAGCCCTTGTGATCGTTGGAGTAAAAAAAATTGTTGATTCACCCCGCAACGGAGTTAGTTGCGAGCAAAGACCGCAGCCAACTTACTAAGTTTCAACCGCCAGTGCTATTCATTATAGAATAGCAGTTACGATTGCACGTTTCAGTGGCATCGCGGTGGGTAGCTCACCTAAACTAAAATCAATATATACCAAACTCGCGAATTATAATTTTGCAAAAGTGAAAAATGTTTCATTAGTATCTGTACGACACAATGGATATAGTGACTCTCGTAAATATTCGAGCTTTCGCTATCATACAAGCATGAACATAATCAGCGTAAAAAATATACAGTCGCTTTTGAACTCATGTGTAAATTGATGTTTTTTTATGAGAATGATATCATTCTTTTTAAAGTTTATCCTTGATTTCTCTGCTGTGCAGCGTCTATACATGGATATTTACATGCATTCGGATATGTACGGTACATATTATTTGGTAGAAAGAAATAAAAAAAAATCAATCAAACCAAGGCAAACAAAATTCGACATTCAAAACGCAAAAAGAGATTGAAGCTCTCAGTGAAAATAAATTCGAAGTAAAAATGATCAAAATACAAATGTGAAGAACAGAAGAAGTTTCTTCGTCGATGTTGTTGTCGTCTTCGTCTTCAGCCATTGTTAGTTCAGTTAGTTCAATTATTGTTGGCAATAACATAATTAAAGACGAACCAATTATGGGATGTTAATTTTGATACCGTGAAATTTGTTTTTATTTCGATTTCAGTCGCATTTAATTTATTTTTTATACGATTAGGCAAGTGTGTTTATGTCAGCCAATAGGCAAAATATCACTGTTGCATCGACCGAATTAAGAAGCAAAAAGGGTGTAAATTTCTTGCGTACGGCTGTTGGCCAAAGAAAATGTTATTTTTATATGCTTACTCTGAGAAAATACAAATGGGAAAATGCAAAAACGTGTTCAGCAACAATGAAATATTAATATTTTAAAATATTTACCGGTTGATTTATTTGCATTTGACGAACTGTCTGGACTGTTACAAGAGTTTCGCTCGTTTGGTTCTGAGCTCGACGCACCTTCGGTGCTTGATGGACCATTGTCCGATGGACCATTCGTTACACTGGAATCAGAAAAAAGGAGATTTACAATAGTTACTCTAATAAAAGCTGCATACTTGATGCGTTTACCTTTTGGTAGTATCTGATTTCTTGTCAACAGTAGCGCTTGAACTTGAAACTGCTTCTTCCTCTGAACTCTGTACCGAAGCAACAAACAATAGTATAAATTATATCTTTATTTTCTCAATTCATACCAAATCTATTCATTATTTCTCACAATTAAAATATTAATTCATCAAATACTTACATCAAGTTTTTTTGGTGCAATGCTTTTGGTTGCATCAGATGCTGAAGAGCATTCACCATTTTCGGTGGTCGCACCACTGCTACCGCCAGCGCTGCTGCTACCCCCATCACTGGCGGCACCACTACTGCTGCTACCATTACGCCGGCCACGCAAGAATGGTGACATCGGTTTTGATGTGCCCGACGATTCACCGGCTTTTACTTTTGCCAATGGATCTTTTATTTTTTCCAATAATTCGTTTAAAGGCATATGGCCTTCGTTATACAATTCACGGATATTTTCTTCATCTTCATCGGCATCATCATCTGTGTCCGTTTCATCGACTTTGTCATCGGGTATAAGTTTTTTCAATTCTTCTATAACATCTTCATTGACTAGTGTTGCATCGAAACCAATGAATGCATCTTTTAGCGCTTGTTCAAATTCACCTTTTTTATATGCAGCAACATTTTTTAAAAAATCGGGCAACTTCTGTGAACAATACAACGCAACTTCGGATCCACCATGACCATCAAATACCGCAAATAATGATGTGTTTGTATCAAAATTCAACGCACAAATGTGAGCGTCCTGTGTGTATATGTGTGCGCGTAAGCAACAAATAAAAATATGTATATATATTACAATTGGTTACATGAATAACGGTCAGCAACAATGAAAGAGAGAATACACACAATTTTATGAATGTATCAATGAAATACATCTACATGATTTTGTCTGTAGTATTAATTTTCGATTTGCAAATGAAACGAAAGAGTGTGAGTGTGTGTGTGTGAGAGAGAGAGAAGTGAAATGCAAGCATATTGAAGAAAAATGTACAATTACTGTGTAGAAAATATTGTCCAAATAGGGGAATAAATGAAGCAAAATAAAATTATTGTTACGATGAAAAAACCGGCGTCATTGCGCGTATACGCAATCTTGAATTGCACACGTTGTTAGTGCAAGCACGACAACGTGGTTGTGCGAATACAGAACACGCCAGACATTTATTCCAGTAAACCAATGTGCTTTCATATCTCTCTGTCTCTGTCTCTCGCTCTTACGCATACTTTTGAAATTTTATGCATGCCCGCTTACCTCTTGGGACATTCGCCAGCCTTGCATTTGGCTCGCACCGCATGATAAATATTCGTTAGCCTCATCAGTAGACTCTTTATCAGTAAGTGGTGCCGATAAATATGCACCCATTGTGTCTGATAAATGCTGCTTTTAGTACTTAACACCGAAATAAAAATAAAATATATGAATGAATGAAAGAACGAAAGTAATCGTGAATTCTTTTGTATTCCTCACTTAAAAGAAACGAACAAAAAACCAACAACTTTTTTTAAACGAATCCGGCTACATGCAATCAATATTCACGTTTCTTTGATATTTTAGTGTAATTTACACGAACGAAAAAAAAAAAAAATGCCGAAAAAAATGCACACACAATTTATTGATTTGTTTGCATGTATATATGATTTGACGTTGAATCTCTCGTTATTCACGAATTTTACTAATTATTTGTTGAAAAGCACACTTAATTCAAATGCGAATCGATTGAACTGGAATGTATGCTAGTTGCTTTGATTGTTTTTTTCTCTTTTGCACAATTTTTTTGTTCGTATGTATTCTATTCTCACTTGGATTGTCTTACTGTATACTATTTTTCGGCGCCAGAATTTTTTTTCTTTTTTTGCATTCGCAAACATAAATACATACAACACTTTTTATACTGTCTACACATCTACAATATCTTAATATTTTATTTTGCAAAAAAATTCGATCTTTTTAATTTCAATTTAATTCAACAGTGGTTTTTTTATGATTCGTGTGTATGTATTCTCACTTAAGTTTTCGTTTCAATTGCAATGTCTCGTGTCACATTACAAATTCTATATTATATTGATTTTTTTGTCTTTCGCTATTTTCTGTGACCAATTTTCGTACGCTGTGTCGGCAAAATAAAATTTCATGGGTAAATTTTATCGAATGAAATGTGTGTTTGGTAAGTATGCTAAAAAAACTTTATATTGAATAATTTCTCTATGGTTAAACGTACACCGTTGATGTTATTTGTTTCACTCGTTTCAATTTCACTTTTGATTTCAACTACGTTTTCATTGAATTGATTGCTATGTATTTCTTGTTAGCACACGAGTTTTTCCCGACTCAATTTTGCTGCTATGAAATTGAGGTTGTTTCTTTCTTCTTTTTTCTCTCTCTCTCGGTTAGTTTATGTCCGCCATGCACAATTTTATTCGTAAAACTTTAAACATGCCTACTTGTTACAAGCCGATTTGTGACGATTACGAAAAAGATGGACAAAAATGAATAAGAAGAGAGAAAAAAAACCGAAGAAGAAGAAGAATTCACTATTTAGTGACTGGGTTATAGCAAAAAAAAAAATCGCACACATACCAAAAAGGCGCGCAAGAAGTATATACACATCACCCGGAGAGTTGTCGGCGAACAGCAACAGTAATGTAGAGATAAAGCGAGAGAAAGAGGGAGAGGGCAAGAAAAACCGATGCGTGATTCACATACACGAAATCAACGAGCGCAAAAAACGAGGGAAACGAAGCAAAGGCTTAGGAAATGGCAAGGTATACACGCATACATACAATTGCGAATTTTTGTTGTTTTTTTTTTTTGCACAAGTTGAGTTGCGGTTTTAAGTTGTAAACGATTGCTTTCATTGAACATGATGGGCGCGTGCTTTAGCATCTATATCAACATAATAATTGTAAATTTCCATTGATGAAGAAAAACAGCAACGATTCCAACTTTTTGCCAAGATTTAAAAAAAAAGTTTTTCCGAACAAGATCAATCCAATTGATGATGACATCAATTCTAATTGAAGAGTTGATTGATTTGAATTAGAAAGACGAAAAGCATTATTCTATGTTTGCAAAAACCGCACAACGAACCGCTTGTTGTCCATGTCGAATGTCATTATCATTCGTGACTCGACAATCACGTTGTTTGTTACGATTCAAGTGCAGTCAGCACAGTATCGGACCAGTTTCGATACAAAATACATTTATACTTCAAACTGGACAACCTTTTATGTCACTTGTGTTCAGTTTTTAATTATTGCATGATGTTATATCAAAGTAAAATGAATTGGAATGTGAAATTATATGCTTTTGATATAAGTATGGTACTTTAGATTTGAAAATTGAATTTTATTCTAAAAAAGAACGTTCATAAGATCCATTGTTTTTTTTGTCTGATTTTCTCGATAAATAAATCAATGAATAAATTCAAAACACTTTATTGGACATTGTATATTGAGAAATAAATTCAATCAGATCAAAACCATTACAAATTGGAATTTCCGAAACCAATAAGTACAGCATTACAAAGTACAAATGCCGATACACTAAATTCCCATTGACGTTCCTACTTAACTGTAGTTTGACAGAATGATTTTGTACATTGTCTATATGCCCAATTTGAATATCGCGTATCGTGTATGTGTTAAGTTGAGTTGTGTATGCATACCAACAAAGTTTCTGATATAAACTGACCCAAACCTCAATACCAATGTAAACACTCACAATCTCGTAGTCAGCAGCCAATTTGAACGCACTCACACACACATTTGGTCAATACACGCATTTACATTGGAACGTCCTAACACATGCACACATACACACGTATTGAAAATATGTGAGGAACACAGAGAGCGAGCACAAGTTGCTGAAATGAGAAGGTGTCGACATTTTAACAATATATAGTGACAGTAAAGTCAGCATATGAATATATACATATATATTTTTCATTTTATAAAAAAGTTTTAAATTATTTTTCCGATAAATGGTGAGTTTGTGCAATGAAAATTCGTTTTGAATGTTCGGTAAATGTGAATTTTGAATATCGGTGAATGCAAGAAAAAAGAATCAATTGAAGAAAAATGCATTGAATTGAATGTGAATCTGTGCGATCGAATGAATGTGTGATCATAATAAATCGAAAATTGCCTTGATGTGTTTAGTGTGTTTATATATATATGAAGATATACATATTGTGTGTGAAGAATGAAAGAGCATGTATCTTCGTCTCTGAATTACTTCAAATGAAAATGTACCAAACAAGAAAATGTTCTGTATCCTAGGTGCAAGAGAAGAAAAAAAAATCAATCAATGTGGATATAAAATTTGCAGATCACTGCATCCGATCGCTATGAATTTTTTTGTGTGTTAAATGCTTTCAGTATTGCAATGCAAAACATTGGATAAGTTAGAGTAAATATTGAAAACATTAAGTGATGACTTTGATTTGCTTAAAATTCATTGCAAATGCAAACGAAATAAAAGGGATAAAAATTTTTTTCGTAGTGAACAATTTATATTCATACATTCAAGCGGAGCATTGAGAGCTCTATTCGGATTGAAAAGAAGAAAAAAAATTTTTTTTTGTTCACAAATACAAGCGTAAAAAATCGTCGCGTGTACATACATTGCATACACACGCTACCAATCACGACTACACAGATGCACGTATACACAATACATTGACCATTGAATTTATGCATTGGAATGTTGAATCGGTTCTTGATTTTCATGAACGGATCGAATCAATGGCAGCAGCAGCCACAGCACCACAGAAATAGTATGTAGAAAGACGGGAGTGAAAAAAAACACACAACAACAACAACAACAACGTTAATAGTAGCAACAAAGGAGATATTATATTCTACTAATGCCAGAGAGTATATTGCCAATCAAATATGAAAAAATCAACATATGTACACTCACATATACATCTGCTCATGTTTCGATTTGTGTGCTGCTACTGCTAGATATAGTATTATTGAAAACCGAAACTGGTAAAAAGGGAGAGAGAGAAAGATACACAAATATAAACAAATTCAATTGAAATGAATGTGTCCAAGAATTGAGAAAAATTGGATGCACATCTCTCACTATCGCCTCGGCAATAGTATTTTTTTCTTTTTTTTCATTTCTTTTATTCACCTGATCCATCCAAAGTGCATATCGATTTTTTTTTTGCGTCAATTCCAATCAAAACAATATCGAATGTCAAGAAAATGTTTCATTGTTTTTCTTGAGATCGATATGCCGAACAAAATGAAAAAAACTCGATCGATGTGAGAAAAAAACATATCGGACCTTTAAACTCACCGAATAGCAGTTTAAAATGACTCGAAAAGAATGTGTCAAAGAATCAGATGAGCAAGATAATTTGTTGCACTTGAACGGTGACCATATCATTAAACGGACAAAACATAGAGAGTAATAGAGCAGTTCATGTGTATTATTCATATTTTCGCTCTCCTTTTCTCTACTGGTGCAATGTGCGTGTATATTCTCCTTTTTCTACGCTCTTACGCGACATGTATGCGTACGCGAAATATTTGTGCGATGTGTGAACATTTAAATATATATACATTTTATACATCACATTTTTTTTTCTACATTTGCATGCTTCATCACATTTTTTGTTTGTTTCTTTTTGATATGTGCACAAAATTCTATAAAGAATTTTTTTTTTGTTTTGTTTTTGTTCAGACAAAGAGCCTGAAGACGATCGAGAATAAGACGGACGACGACAACAAAAGAAAGAGAAAATGTACGTCAAAATCACCAGCAACACCAAAGTAAATGACAAAAAAATAAATAAATGAATCCTAATAAAAAAAAATCGGAGAATTTTACAATCGCAGAGGTGTAATCGCACGGAAATACAACGATTTCGCACACACCAAATAGACTAAATAACAAAAAGACAAAACGAAACGGAACGTGAATAATTTTGTGATCTATATTCACAGTGTGAATATTGTTTAGTGAATACGTGAAACCAATACAATAATAATACCATTGAGAAAAAGAGATAAAGAGAGAAAGAGAGAAAAAACAACAAATTTGCAATCTATTCAAGTGTCAAATCAAAATGCCATTTGTAAATGATGCGATCGACGTCACATTTTCTCAAATAAAATGACATGAAGACAATTTTATGACCAATCAATGTTATTTCCATAACAAATAAATATGAATTTAAAATAGCCAACCATAGGTTGTGCAAACATAAATTGTGTGCCTTAATATTGCCTTTAGAAATGATAGTCTTCTATTAGCAAAATTTTCATGTGAAAGATTCAAAATAAAAAGAAAAGAAGAAGAAAAAGTGTGCCTTGCCCGTTTTTGATAACGAAAATCCTGTCCATATCAACCGTATCAGTGAAATTTTGAGTTAATGGAATTTGTGTGTGTTTTATTTTCGTGTATGCCAATGCATAAATAAATGTGAGTTTTTTATGGGCCGCCAAATAGTGTTCAATTATTGAAAGAAAAATACGTATAACCTTGCAAATGTAATAAATCGTGAACGAAGTGAAATAAATGCATTCATTTTTTCGTGTTTCACAATCGCTCTGAAATGTGGATATAATACGCAAATCCATAAAACAATTCGGGTGCGGGCAACACAAGCACACGAGATCGAGTATGATCACCACCTCTGCCGTCACCGAAGCCACTGCCAACAATATTTGTGTGTCTGTGTTTGCTTAAATGTGAGTGATTCGTGTGGAGAACGAGAGAGATAGAACGAAAGAGAGAATATTTCGAATGCATGTGGCATTTTTAACATCGGCGAATCAATCATCGATCTATCGCGATTATTGTGATATGACAAACCGAAACATTAACAATGAATCAAACAGGCGGAAAAACGCCGTCTACACCAAGGCTCTCGGAATACGCGACAAATGCCTTGGAAACAATTCGCAAGGAATTACGAATGTTTTCAATCAGCGATGTGCAAAATGCATCCAATGCAACAAACGGCCAACAAATCCCAACGCATCAATCAAAAGTCGAATGCGATCTAAACCTCTTATTAGCACAATTAATGAATTCCGGCTTTACGGAAGAGCAAGCAATCACTTTTATCAAAACTAATGGTCGCAGCGATGGTTTAGAAAATAATAAACAAGTGCAACTACAGCAATGCAATCAACGATTACCAGGTGATTTCAAAGTTTATTTTAAACAGCCAAATTGAAAGTCAAATAAAAGCTAAGATATGTTAACTAAAAAACGATTTATATTTCATAATTTAATTTGGGTTTTCTTTTGTTCTTCTGTTTGTTTTTTTGGCTTTTGTTTGAAATCAATTTTAGTTTCAGCTCCAGCTCAACCACCAAAATTATTTCGAAAGCCGAGCATCGAACGCGAAATACCGCAATTTCCGCGAGGTAGTCCAGCCCTTGATTCGGGCGCCGGTAGTTCACGATCAAATTCAACAACGGATTCAGCAACAATTTACGACGCCAAACCCATTGAATATTGCAAGCAAATCGATTACTGCAAACCAATAGAATTTTGTAAACATGTGCCACTACAACAATGCAGTAATCAACGATTACCAGGTAAAAAATAAATGCATTCGATCGATAATTGGGTTTTGACACCTTTGCATCAAGCATTTGAAATGAATTTCAATTCAATCATTGTAATCATTTTTTTTTCGTCTATTTTATGTTCGAACAGTAATTCCAGCTCGTGGTACATCACCGGTTGTGCCGCAAAATGGAACAGATAAATGTCATTTAATGAAAATGCCTCGTAAACCTCACAATTCAGTCGAAAATCCACTTGCATGGCGTTTTTCTCCAGCATCCGATCAACAAGATCAAAATAGTAACGTACCACCACCACCATATCCAATTATTGCAACAGGTGTCACAAACTATTCACCCTCGATTCCAAATCGACAAAGTCCAACTAGTACAACAGATGGTAATTGAACAACGTTTTGTTTTTGTTTTGGCTATTATGAGCTATGATTTTGAAATATTTGTGTCATTTTCAAAATAAATTAATCATTTCGTTTCGTTTTCATCATCATTTAATTAGATTATCGCAAGTCACCGTCATCGGGCATCTATTCAGCAACATCGGCGGGATCACCAAGTCCAGTACCACCATCAAATTCAATGTCACCTCATCCGATATCTAGATCATCGAATGTATGCCAAATTGGTTCATGGCAACGTAAAACACATTCGCCAATCATAATGCAGTCAGTTAAGTCGACACAAGTGCAAAAACCAATCCTACAAACAGCCATTGCACCTCAAGTACCAACTACACTGTAAGTCATTTAACGTGCATTAAGACATTTTATTATTTGAAGAGAATAAATAAATGAAAACTTGTCATTGTTAAAGCACACCGTCGACGACAACCGCATTGCCATCATATGCATCGTCCATTCAACCTCATGTAACGAATAGCGTGACAACGAATACAAAACATCAAAATAATACACCACCAACAACGCCGCCAGTATTGAATTCCATACCGCCAGACATAGCACCGAAAAATAGCCAGAAAACACCACCGGTATGTGTTTGCGTGCAAACCAGTCGTTTAAAATAAAATCAAACAAAATAAATAATACTCACTTTGTCAAATTACAGATAAATGCAGTGCATCCATCGTCACCAGCGAATAATTTTGTACCTGTGAGTGAACCGCCATCGTATGCGAGCTCAATGGCCTACAAAGCTGCCGCAAAAACTCACATGGGTATGATTCTTATCTTTTTAAATATTTTGAACCATTGCGATTAGTTTAAACTGTCTTCATCTTTGGCTTACAACTGAAATGTTTTTCAATTATAAAATGAATAGCGTTGCCACCGCCGCCGCCATATAGCAACAATAATAATCGAGATATGTCTAGTTCGCCGGAAATAATAAACAATAATAATTTATCAATAACCCCGCCATTACCGCCAACATCATCGTCATCGGTCAAAAGTAATAAAAATAATAATGCAAAAACGACCATAGCAAATAGTACGATGACGACGACGACCGCCACAAAGAAATTAAATAAACAACCGGCAGCACCACCGCCCGGATCAACGGTAGCGGCGAAAAATAGCAAAAACTCTGCATCGACACCAACATCAACGTCAACATCAACGACGACAACAACAACGGAAGGATGTGAAAAGATAAAGCATGAATCACCAATTCCCGAACGAAAACTAGTCCCAAAAGATCAAGAAGAAGTGAAGGAAGGCCGAATCAAGCACTATTCACCGCAAGCGTTTAAATTTTTTATGGAACAACATGTTGAGAATGTGCTCAAAGCATGTAAACAACGAATGTTCCGAAAAAATCAATTAGAAAAAGAAATGGGCCGCATTAATTTATCGGAAGAGGCACAAATTCAAATGCGTCGAATGTTAAATCAAAAAGAATCAAACTATCTTCGATTGAAACGGGCCAAAATGGAAAAGTCCATGTTCACAAAAATCAAAACAATTGGCGTTGGTGCATTCGGCGAAGTGGCATTAGTACAGAAAATTGATACGCCAACCATGTATTATGCCATGAAAACATTGAAAAAGGTCGACGTCTTGAAACGTAATCAAGTGGCGCATGTGAAAGCTGAACGCGATATTTTAGCCGAAGCCGATAACGAATGGGTCGTTAAATTGTATTATAGCTTTCAAGATCGTGACAATTTATATTTCGTGATGGATTATATTCCGGGTAAGAAAATGATTTTCATCGACATTCGTTTATTCGATATTTTCTTTTCATTACTCACTTACAGGCGGTGATTTAATGTCGCTGCTCATTAAATTGGGCATATTCAGTGAACCGCTTGCTCGATTTTACATTGCCGAACTTACGGTGGCCGTTGAAAGTGTTCATAAAATGGGATTCATTCATCGCGACATCAAACCGGACAATATTTTAATCGATCGAGATGGTCACATTAAACTCACCGATTTTGGATTATGTACGGGTTTTCGTTGGACACACGATTCAAAATATTATCAAAAAGCCGGTTTGTAATCTATATTTTTTTGTAACCTAAAATTGGAGATTATTCATTCTAAATTTTACTCAATTGTTCTTTTATTTAGGCGAACATGCGCGACAAGATTCAATGGAACCATGGGACGATGCAAATGACGGTGTAAAACCAGCTGTTCTAGAACGGCGGCGTCAACGTGAACATCAACGATGCCTTGTAAGTATGCAAATAATTTTGACCAGGTTAAACTCTGTTACAGAGATTTTGGTATGAAACGTCACAGCATCATGAACATTTTTCTTTTGTTTCTGTCTAATCCAGGCGCATTCGCTAGTCGGTACACCAAATTATATAGCGCCCGAAGTATTAGCCCGCAGTGGATACACACAATTGTGCGATTGGTGGAGTGTGGGTGTTATTCTGTATGAAATGCTTGTTGGTCAGCCACCGTTTTTAGCGAACACAGCTGTAGAAACTCAACAAAAGGTAAGTTTTATTCAAACGAACTACAATTTATTGATTGCACACGAAAAACTAGTGCGTATGAACTAAAAAAATCGATTTGTTTTTGTTGCATACACAGGTCATAAATTGGGAGCAATCGTTGCATATACCGCCCGAGGCGAAATTGTCGCAAGAAGCAAGTGATTTAATTTTACGTTTATGTTCATCGGCCGACCGTCGCTTAGGCAAAAATGCCGACGAAGTAAAAGCGCATGGATTTTTCCGTGCCATAAATTTTGGTACCGATTTACGTCAGCAAAAAGCACCGTACATACCAAAAATTGAACATCCAACCGATACATCAAACTTTGACGAAGTCGATCCGGAGCGCATACAAAATTCAGATCAATTTGATGCATTCAGCAACGGTACGGCAATATCGTTTCATGGCTTTTATGGTTTCACATATCGTCGATTTTTTACGGACGATAAAAGCAATCAGGAATGCAATGATCAAGACGGACCCGTCTATGTTTGATTATTACATATACATTTCTCAAAAAAATTTTGTTGCTCCAAATGTGTATATTCTGGATGAAAATAGAATGCGACGATTCGACCGAGAACTGTTAACTTTAAAAACAAATAAATAGCAATATGTTGAGAACTTTCAAAAAGACAAATACTCAAAAATTGAACAAGAAATGGACAAATTGCATTGTTGCCGCACTCCCTCGAAAAGTGAAGGATTAAAGAGAAGAAAAAAAATGTTGGTGCTTAACATTATAAATTAACAAAAAGGGAAACATGAAGAGAGGGAGATAGAACTGGAAGAATATCAAAATGCAAGCAGAAAAAACTTTAAATGAAAGTAATCGTTGAAACGTCTTTTTTTCGTTTCACTTAACAATTTATTAAATAAAGTAGTGTGGAACTTGGCATACACACGCACCACGTCAATCATATCACGTCAGAGACACGAGAAGGAGATGCAGAAATCGTTAAATAAATGAGTGCCCTCCTGTGCGAGATAGTATTTTGAATAAATCGTATAACGGCCAATTGTAAAATCCATCAAAATAAATTCAAAAAAAAAGAACGTTGCGTTGATAACCAACAACATAATTCAAATACTCTCGTTTGGGCTTGCTTATAGAACTATAGTTAAAAAGCGAAAGAAGATAAATTAATCATTTAAATGAAATGAAAAAATAAATAAATAGAAATCAATACAAATAATATTTAAGATTTTTGATAGGTAATTTTTAAATAATTACAAAAAAGAAAGAAAATATTATTAATAAAATAAACACAGTGTGTCTTCAATGTGCGATTTATCACATAAAAATAATGTGTATATTCTACTTTTAGAGAGAGAGAGAGAATGAAGGAAAACGACAAATCAAAGCAAACAATTATGAAAATAAAATAGAAAAAGATGGATATACAAGAGAGCTAATAATGAACATATAAATAGAATGAACGAAAGAAAAATCTAAAAAGAAAAAAAAATCTCTGGTTTCGCCAAATTAGCTTTAACCAATCAAATTCAATTGAAATCGAATAAACGAAACAGCAAACAAAAATGCCGTGATATATCAAGCATAAAGCTTCTCAAATTATCGAGAGTGATTCATTTCGTTTATTCGTTTATTCGTCTCTTTCGTAAATTAGTAAACTTCAACCGCGAGCCACATAATGACAGTTAAGATGAGGTTCAATCGCTAAAAATTCAACAGGTTTCTCTCATAACTCAACAAAAGTCGTGTAATATTGATAAAAAATGGCCGGCAAAAAAAATCAAGTGATACATTTTATACAAATAATTTTTTTTCGAAGCCGAAAATGAAAAAGGAAGCAACGCGTAAATAAAAGAAAATGCAAAGACAATAGCACGATATTTGTTTTTTTTTTTGGAAAAAAACGTACACTCCTCAAAAAGAAAATGCAACTCACGCACATAGAAACACACACGCGTACATACATACATACACTCATAAAAGCACTCACAAACAAAATCTTCAATTAAAAGTAAAAAAAAATTCCAGCAGGCTGGAACACACACACACATCTTCATACAGTATAGAATAAATTAGATTGAATTTAGTATCCCTTTTGGTTCAACTATTGTTTTCTCAATATATTCGATGATTTTTGAACGCAAACAAAACAAATTCGGCTTAAATAGTTTTTTTTTTATTCAAATGAGAAAAAAAATGAAAATAATAAATTACAATTTGATGTTATAAAGCAAAATGTTTCCGGTTTTGTTCGAAACATTTTGAAATGCGAGTACCCAAAATCTATGTTATTTACAAACAAGTCAGAAAAATAGCAACAAACGATTATTTATTTTGCAATTATTTAACAAAGCGCGGTATACACAATTGCACACACAATGATGTTTAATATGGTGTTGTGTAAGAGAAAATATGATATATATTTTTTTTGCAGTTGAAAAATGTTAAGAAATGCTAAAAAAAGAGAGAAAAAAACAAACAACAATTTGACAGCATATCAGATGAGAGAAATAAACAAACAGACATCCATGTGGTGCTTAACAATTTTATTAGTAAGTTCGGAAATGGTATGTTATTAAAAAGTTTTTAGTTGAACGGCGTGATATCCAGTAAGATTAATTTATACTAAGATTTTAACTTTAAACAAGTAAACAAAGAGAGCCAGCTTGATGCATACGAAGCATATTTTATACAGAAAGATGACAATTCATTGAACCAAGACAGAGGCAATATTGAGTCTTTTCTCTCATATAATGTACAATTAACCAATATGATATGACTTTATTGTTGTTGCCACGTGTTTTTTTTTTAATCACCGTTATTTCCTGTGAGTGTTTTGTGTAAAGAGCTATGTACTAACCAATGTATACACCAACGTTTCAGTCGTGATGCTGATGATGGGACGCACAGTTGTCTCGAAATGCATTCAAGTAAGAAAATTTAATTTTCGTCAAATTCAATTTTCGACTCTTTGTGATATCAATTTAAAGTTAAAATTTTAGTATAAATTAATGGTACGTTATTCACACACTTTTCGTTCGTTTGCTATGCGTAAGTGATAAGGCATGGTGAAAAAATTGTATTCAACAAAGTTATTACAATATTGCTAAAAACAATTCTCGTTCATCTGCTACGCACATTTTACAGACAATTAATGTGTAACATTCGTTTTTTTTTTTTTTTGAATCCATTAATATATATTATTATTTAATTATTTATTAGCATCAAAAAATCGTATTTGAATTTTAATATTGTTTACGTAAAAAAATTGTGCAAAAACATTCAATCCACTCTGATGACGAAATTTAACATGGTTCTTCTTAAAAAGAATACGAAAAACTGCACCTCATCTAATATGTTGCAAATTGTATGAGAAAAAATGTGCGAGGAAACGTTTTTCAATTCCGCACATTTGAATCGTCAACATCATATGTTGAATTTGCTTCTGTTCTCCTCTCACTTTCATATTTTGTGTTATTAAAGAAGAAAAACGAAGAAGATTTTTTACGTGTTCATTTTTTTTCTCGTATCGGTCATAAAAAAATGTGTACAACAAAATATGTAAATACAGCTATAAACTAAACATATTTATCGAATTGAATAAATAAGAGAACAGCAGCAAAAATAAAATGCATAAAGAGCAATCAAACAATTGTAGAAAAAATGCAAAGAATTTTTGTTTTGTTGTTAAAATAAAACACAAATTGACACCCGCATTCACTGAAATACGGAAATAGCTTGTATGTGTGGATATAAATTAAATGAAAATCAACAACAAAAAATTGTCAGACAGAAAATGTTTTGAAAGAAATAATTGAACTTGCACACATACACTTTTATGCCACCCTTCCTTTCACCCTATATCTCCTTCCCCTATATCCCCCTCCCCCCATTTATTCTATAACATTATTGTCTATTAAATTTATAACAATATTTAGTAATTTTATTATTTTTTTTAAATAACTGAATTTGATTTAAAATATTTTAGCCCGAATTTTCGATTTTAAGTTAAGTAAAAAAAAAACTTTTATTGTATTTTGCAACAACAGACACAAAAAAAAATCGATGCCTTGTATGGTGAAAAAAGTATAAAAACAATTGCGTTTGATTTGTCCGTAAATATGAATATTCGAGCAGATGGAAAACGTGAAGAGAGCGACGAAATGAAATGAAAAGCAATCAAAAGAATTACGTAAACAAATATATTGGTAACTTTGATTGGAATAAATTATACTTGTTTTTTCTCTACCCCACCCCAACCCCCTTGTAGTCGCCGTAATTATCATGCCGTAAACAGGATCGTTGGCGCTATGTTTTATGTGTTGCGCCATCGATAATAATTTATTTGCATTTGATTGGAAGAAAAATCATGCAATAAATACAACCAATAGTGGTGCATGCAACAAAAACCAATGGGAACGAAAAAAAAATTGAAATGTAAGAGACACGAGATTATGGGTAAGAAATTTGAGACGAAAAAAGCAAGATCGATAGGAAAATTTACATCTAAATAGCGTTATGTTGTGTTGAGTGACATCAAATTTTGTGTGGTTGAATTTATTCATGCAAATTTCCACTTTGTAACATTTTTTTAGCGCTTATAGTGCCAGTACAGTGCAAAGGGCAGAAGAATAATGATTGGATCCCTGATATGAATGTATGTGCAAATAAAAAATAAGAACAACTAATGTATGTTAAAGAGCATCGCAGATTATGCAAAGGAAGACGAACAGGCGTTCATTCGACTACAAGAAGCACACAATCGATGACGATTACAATGACGACGAACAAAAAAATACACATCGACAATGATTATATATTGACAGTGCCAACAGAAAGCTAGTATATATGCGCCAATTTTTGTTTTTGTTTCTCTTTGTTTCATTCTCTAGTCGCTCGTTGTCGCCTGCAATCTTTATGCAATGTTCAACAATGGTGATGTGTGGTGAATGGAAATAAATGGAAAATTTGCTCTGCGGCAAATCAAGGGGCGCATTTGTAGTGTATTTTGAACGAGCACATATTCATTCAATACAATGCCATACGAAAAACAGTTCAGCAACAGCTATTGTCTATTTATTGCATTATTATGTTATGTTATCATTTTGTTCACATTCTCTCTCTCTCTCTCTCTCTCTCTCTCTCTCTCTCTTAACCACACTTTTACGAACCAAATGAGAAAAAGAAACAGCATCTTCATTTTGATATTCATCATGATGTCAAAATCAACATTCAATGACGGCACAGATATGGAAGCAAGCATGATCAAATACAATTTTATGCTACATTTTATAAACATTATCGATATTGATCCTCTTTTCCAATTTTTATTCGTTTACCAAAAAAACGTTCGGCACAAAAACAATAACAAAAAATAATCAGCCGTAACGCCAAAGGTTCTGATAGGCCTGATTTTCGGTCGATTTGGTTTTTGATGAAAACAAGAAAAAAAACTTATGAAAATCGATATCTTAGGCGACAGTAAAATAATTTAGGCGACAGTAAAAAACCGAGTAAAATAAAATATAAAAATATAATATTGATGAATTATGAATATAAAATTTGAGGTTTCATCAGGTGGACCATGTATCCCTATAGGTTGCAATAGCAAAAAAACAAGCGTGAATCAAAACGCATAAAAACGACCGTAGATCATGAAAAATACAAAATAATTATGCAGAACTACGAATTTAATGGGAATTTAATGTCTTGTCAAGCCAGGATGACACACTTTGAAGACTTTTTTTACAATTTTATTTATGAATAATGATTTGGAATTGTTTTCAAGACAGTGAAAATGTGTAAATCCCTTTAAGCAAATGGATCTTTAACATTCCAATCTGTTAAAAAAATGAATTTTGAAAAGGAGAATATGGTAAGAGCATTAGCATGAATTAGTTTAGAAGTTTGAAGAAAGATTTGATCGAATCGAGTTTAAGTTTGACACTGCGTTTTTAGCTCTTATAACTGAAATTTCTCGAAATCTCAATTGGGAAGAACAATGTAAACCAACATAATGCTGAACTTTTGATGGGTCTTATGTGGTTTCATTTAGCTAAAGACTGGTTCGTCAATACATAACTGTGTCATTTTCATATAATTCTAGTACAAATGGATTATTAATAATTTCTTATGAAAGAAGAAGATCTATCGAAAGGTGAGTAAAATTGTTTCAATTTTTGATGGGCGCTATTTGTGCATGTATTTTAAATAAATTTTTTATTTAAATATTGCGCGTTCACGATATTTTCATCATTAATGTCATTTATTGATTATCAAGTAAATTTTAATGGAATATTTTATGGAAAAATATGTTCTGTTGAACATTGATGTGCGGAACTAACAAAAAAGAATGGTATTTATGCTATTATGAAAATACCAGATAGACGGCATTTATGATAAGTAGGATCCCTTGAAAGTGACATGTCACCGATGATGTAAAAGGTACGGACCAAAGTTGTTTCTTCATGTAAAAATTCATCCCCAATAATATGCACACACATGCCAATAAAATGTAATTAAATAAACTTCAACGTTTATAAGTTACGTTTTTCATTAAACATCTTTATGGGATGCAGTAAAAGTTGAGCTTTTATAGCCATCATATTGATTAAATTTTCTCATTTTCGATGCTCAATTGTGTCCAACTGAACACATGTTGACTGTTGATGAATTCAGTCGACTGGAAAATGTAACAAAAATTGAGTATGGTCATGCTACACGGCTGAAATTTGGTTCGAAAACCAAAAATCGAATACATAAAGTGGATAAATAAAAAATGAACTGAATCAAGTAAATTTATTCATTAAAAGCTGAAATAAAAATTGAATTAGTTTCAATTGTTTGCCGGAAATTTCAAATGATGGTCATTATGTATGGTTTCCAAGCTGGACTGTAATAAATATGAATTGGTGCCATGAGAGTGACGCTTTGCTTTAATTTTTATCATTTAAAAGTTGTGCAAATACATCTATTTTTATAGTTTTGCGAGAGGTAAAAGTGAATTAGTGACGTTTTGTTTTAGAAAATTTGCGAAAATTATCGCTGATTGTGTGCAAAGGTTAAGCGAAAAATTGTTCGAAAACCAAATAAAGTGGTGTTAAGATAAAGCTCTTGAGATTTGATGCCGAACATACACTCAATTTTATAAGTTAGGTTCGCGTGTAAATCGGTCGGATGATTTTTCATGATTGTTACCAAGGCCGATATATACTCCATAACATGAACGACCTGAGGGCCGCTATTCTTTTGGCACGAAATGCTGCTATAATCAAACGATTTAAGTTGTAAACGATTGTACGCTATACAAATTGTACGGTGTACGCTCATCAAACTTATAATATTTTCCATTGGCTGCAAAACTGCTGTGTGTGCATGTGCTTGTGTGGATGTTGGTGTGATTTTTGTTTCCGAAAATTGGTATTCATGTTGTAACATCGCATTATGCAAATTTGCTTTTGACACGACCGGGGAGTCTTAGTAGGAATGAATGGATGAGGTGAGCGGGAAAAATCGGGAGGAAACAGAAAGAAATAGAGAGCGAGAACGAAGACCAGAGAAAAAATTGAGTCATGAATCGAAGGCGCATTTATTGATTTTATTGATTAGACAAATTTGAATCATGCTCCAAGCTCCACGTGAAACAAGCCGAATCGAATATAATGCGCCATGAACTTAATGATGTAATCAGATATTCAATTATTTTGTCTATAGACACACCTATTATTTTTTTCATTCGTTTTTTCACTCTTTCTTCCTTTTGAAATGAGTTGAATTTTTGGAGAAGTGCTGAACTTCCAACGGCTTGTCGGCTTGTGGAAATTCATACCACAGACATCGCTCCAAGCAAATATATAACCAATCTATTTTTCGAGATAATATCGAAAATCATACATGGTGTAATTGGATTTTCGGGTAGTTGTATGTTTCGCTTCACTTAATATTGATGCCGTTCAAAGGAAACACTTTGCTGTTTATTCCAAGTCATCCAAATGACGATTTTTAACTTTTATCTTTTATTCTGCATATTTAATAACTCATCGGATTCAATTCATTGCAGTGCAATAAAGTGAAGGCGGAAAAAGTGAAATTACAAAAAAAATGATCTGATCGAAAAACTTTTTTCGAAACGAAAAGCAGAAACAAGAAATCAAAGTGATTTTTCATCATCATTTTGTGCACATTTGAAACATGTCATGTATGTGCACATTGCACAACTTCTACTAACTAATGTCTTTATCTCCTTTTATAACTTCCATTGGAATACCGTCAATGCCTAACAACATTTTCTTCTCAGATCTACCAAGAGATCTATTTAATCAAAACTTTTATTTCGCTAAAAATTAAGTTCAACTTTTTTTCGCTATGATTTAAAGTGGACCTAAATTGTTGAGGCTATTGGATCCTAGGTTTAGAATTACATAGAAAAAATTATCAGTTAAAATTTTGAGAATTTGAATTTTCAAAATGCAAATTTTCCCATTTGTAATCGTTGATTTTGATAACTTGCATACCAACCGCCTCAAAATACATGATCTTTCGATTTTTAACATACCAGAATTTCTGCCAAGAAACACAGCCGTTTATCAAAACAAATACAAAGCATTTTTTGCTTACCTAAAGTTTAGAAACACACATAAATCTAGTAATTATTGATGTTTGTTGAAGATTTTTTGTGTCGATATTCTAGAATATAATTCCGATTGGAATTAAAGACTGATATTTGAAATGTGTTTACTGATGTTTTATTAGAATCATAGCTGTCTAGAGAGTGAATCCAAACTTTTCTAGCAATACGTTTTCGAATAAGTAGTATATTACCAAATGGTAAAACGTAAAATTTGCCTTTCGAAATTTCCTGAATTCAATGAAATGAATAAAAATTCGTTAATATTGCTGTAAATTCTACACTAAATATGAATATTTCTTTGACCTGCTGAAAGATAAATGCATGTATAGCTACCATAGGTAATGTCACAGTTTGTATTCCAAACAAATTTTCTTTTTCTGCAATTGTCAGTGTTTTAAGTATTGTTTTTGTGCAGATTGTAAATAACGGAATAAAAGAGATTCGCTTGGATTTTTGCGTTAAATAAAGAATTTATATGTTTAAGTTGATTACATTATTAGATGAAGTAATAAAACTGAAATTCACAAAATGGGAGAAACTGGGATCAAAGCAAGGTCAGTGAAATAAGAGGCGAAACCTAAAATAAAAGTCTCGAATAGACTCCAATGTCATGGCAATGGTTTTGGTGCCGTTTTATTTGTTGATACATACTTAGTTTCTTTTTGGCCTCATCGCTGTAAATTGTACCATACAATCTAGAAATCAGGACAAAATGCGTATCTCCAGTTAATTCCTTCATTCCTTAATCGTTGCTGCTGCACACACAAGCGAAAAAAAAGAGAAACAGTTTTGTACTTTATGGGCAGCGAACGTATAATCTCAAGATATTTACAGATAGCAGAAGTTTGTAAACCAGCGTCGATAAAATGTGAATAGCATGAACGTTAGCATTTGTTTAGATCTCGTCCATAAAATGTAAGTAATCTCACTCCCATGCTCCCGTTGGCTCGATGACATCAAAGCTACTATGCTGTATGCTATACAATCTGCAATAACTTTGTCGTTCGTTGGTTGTCGTCGTTTTTTTGCTTGTTTGTATAGTTTCATAAATACCGTGAGTATCGGTTGCGCATATTACTGCCGACGAGCGAAAAAAAGGGCACAGTGGAGAACGTGTTAACAGGAAAATGTGCACCAACTGAATGGTATGGCTTGCGCCATTGTTTTGTAAACTGTAATTGTCGTTAGATGAAATGACAATTTTTGCGGGAAAATGTGGCTTTGTCTATTTTCTCTAATGCACCAGTGAATGAGAGATAGTGCTTTTTATGTCATTTGCCTCTTGTATGCTTCGTTTCAGTTTGAATAAATCACATGGTATATTTTGTGCTTCCATATCGGTGAATATGTCCGTGGCTCATTTGCACCAACAACGCATCAATCGTAAATTTCAATTGGGACTTGTAATGTGATTCACCTTCTCGTTTACTCCCTCTGGATATCTCATTCACATTTGATTCGCATTATATAGCAATATTCGCATGACCATTTCACACAGCAATTATACCATTTTACCGGATTTTCTCTAATCCCATGTCTATTCAGCAAACATTTGATTCGACTCAAAGCAATTTGTTGACACTTTTATATATGTATGCGATGACGTTAACACATTTCAGAAAATCAATTTGAATTCAATCAATATACGGCGTTTGCAATTCACGTAATAATAATACGAAAATGCACAAAATAATATTCAACAAGAAATGCTAAAAATAGTAAGCGGTAAACAAATCAGCCTATCTATGCTATCTAGCATTACCATGTCTATAAGTCACTGTCCAACGTTATAGCGATATATCGTTTGAAACCACTCTATTTTTGCTCTCGACGAACGAATGTAAGCGAGATTATGCGCATATATTTGGTTAAAATGCAATTCACCTCAAAACAGAAGTGAAAATCGAATTATGTGTAGCAATGTGTTTTCTCGCTTTATCTCTCCAACTCTCCCTCTTCCTCTCTTTCAGATACTTCTTTTCTTCTTCCCACTGTTTATCCGTTTCGTTTTTCTTTATGTTTTTATTGTAGGCAAACGATTACTTGCAAACGATTACTTTGTTTGTACAATAATGTACATTTTGTTGAGTGGATACACGATGAAAATATCTACAGGCTAAAAAGCGAATAGTACAACGCGAAGAGACAAGCAATAATATGAACAAGAGTACAAGAACAAAATTGACGCACAAAATGTTCAGAAAATGTCATAGCCGTACATAAAATACCGTTCCAAAATGAAATTATCACGAGAAGGGAACAAGAAAATGAGACAATGGTTGTAACAATACTCTCAAATAGTGTTAAAATGTCATCAATGGATTCACATTTTGGTGTTATAACCATTGCAATTAAGTCTATCGCTTGTGATTCAAACATTTATTCATAATTTTTTGGTATGTTTTTTCTTCTTGCATTGCATCATATCAACTTTGATATTCAATGTCACTGAAATGAGTATCGCTTGCATTTAAGTGCACTACGCACTTACGTCCTACAAAAGTCACCTCACCAATTACTACCATTTCTGGACCACCACAACAAAACAAGGAAATTTCTTTCAACATCGGCAATTCTTCGCGAGCAATTGCAGGAAGCATGCAAATAGTGAACAAGAACCACCAAAATAACCAAATATATCCCTTACGGGTATGTATATAGAGCTTGCGAATGCTTGATAATACGAAGAAATCGATTCATCACAACATTACATTGTGCTTCGAAAATAATCAAAAATATATCAAATAGATAAAGGTATTATGCGTTGCAAACAAACCCGAATATTGCCCAAAGAACTCCGATGTTTATTGAAATAAGAGCGCGCTCTCATTTTGAATAAAAGAACGTAACAAAATGTGTATGACATAAATGAAACACGATTACAAAGAAAATATATCAAATGAAAAAGAAAAGGAAAATACAGATAAAAAAAATTGTATGAATAGCCGATGAACCATGCAAAAAAGTAGAAGAAACAGAAGCTGTTGCTGTTGCAAAGCAAAAGCGCATAAAACCAACGAAAGCCAGGGTCATATTTACGATGCCAACCTAAGCAATTTCTCGGATTGATCGATGGATGTAGTATATACACTTTACAAAAAAGAATTTATATGGTTTTGTTACTGCAGCGTGAGGCAAAAATTCAAAACATATAGTTAAGCGCAACAGTGACATAAATTCTGGGGTTCTCTTTCATGTCATTGAAATTAAGAAAGAGGAAGAATGAGCGAGTTAGTGAATGAGTGAGAGAGAGTGTGAATAAACATGTAGAAAAAAATTTATATGTACGAATACAACGGGCACGCCAATGTTATTACTGGCGCTATTGCTGTGTAGAAAACACTTGTTCGATGATTTTAAACAAAACAAAATGTCAAAACAATGAACAACAACTGCTTTACGCACTCATCCCCCCTCAACAATATCTTATTCTTTGTACACTTTTCTGTCCCTATCGCCGATGTTTGCATTAAAATTTTGGATATTCGATTTTTTTTTATAGGTCTTTGGTATTGTTTGCATATAGCAGGTTTAATATCTATCTTTCGTCTTTTCTTCGTTGTCTCGTTTAGTTTTGTGTATTCGATTACCGTGAATGACAATGTGATATTATTATTTATGAAGGTTGAACCGTATCAAAAACATGTATAAGAATGAGATGCATGTGACCATCGTGTGCAAACACTTTTACGTCAGAATGGTTTGAAAGAACATTGTAAGCGTGCCGTTTTTCATGTGATGTGTGATTTTTTAGCATGACATTCGGAAATGGAATGAAAAAATGATGAAAAGAGAGAAAATGAAGAAGAATACTACAAAAAATCACTCCAAATTGGCCTCATTCCAGAAACATCCTTTTTTCTCCCGTATGAATATATTAATGTGTGACCGTTTTGAAAATATAAAAAAAAACCGATTTTGTGAGTGTGTGAACTGGTTTTTGTTTAAAGCTTCGTTTCAAATTTATTTCTGTTTATCTTTTGGGAGCATTTGGTCAAATATCACTGGGTCAATATAATTTGCAATTAGAGTAGCTCTTTTCTTTTTCGGAATCAATTCGATAGATATATATGTGCATGAAATGGTTTCGCTTGACAACGATGGGTATGTTTTTGTTTCGTAATTCCACACCAAGTCAAACAAGTGATAGACAGATAGAGAAAAAAAGAGAGAGCATAGAGCACCAGAGTCAGGTTCAACCGACCATCCGACCGACCAATGTGTATAACAATCATCACATCAACAGTGAGAACCATGAAAGCAATAAGTGCAGATAGGATGTATGCGCAGTCGCAGTAAACCAATGAATAATTTCGTTCTCATACAAATGTGGCATGCAGTGTGAGTTAAAATAATATTAAGCGTGTACAAATTGTTCGTGTTGTAACGAAAACAAACAATGACCAATATGGATACACAATGAAGCGGATACACATGCAAATGCCATTGTAAAAGTTTGAATGAAAGCATGTGACCAAAACTGACGCTCCATCTCTCTCTCTCTCTCTCTGCGACCGAGACACAAACCGACAGAATTTCCCGCGTATAGTGTGTGGAAAGCTTTTCAGTTCAATCGAGTATTGTACAGGAGTAGTAGTTTGGAGCATACGAGATTCGTAGTAAAACGAATCCATTTGAACTGTATGTCGTATAAAGCACACAAATGCGGACACTGGTTGCTGTGCCATACAAATGGATTGGCTTTTGCATCAAGTGTAAATCTTATTCACCATTACATTGGCATAAATGTGAGTGAATATACATCCCTTTTCGTAGTTATTGACAGTGAGTTATGTCGTAACGCACACTGTGCAACGGTAAAGATACGTGTTTGTGCACACATTATCCCTTGGCTGAAGCTTGTGTGTTGGAAAGCGTAGTCAAGTGTTGATAAAATTGGCGAGTGGAGGGTAAAATTTGTTTCCGTGGATATTGCGCCAAAAGCCATATCAATGTATAAGTGTAGTAGCGGTGTGCTTTTTCCATATTTACACTCACATGCAAATAGGAGCGCACACACACATTTCCATACACAATACATGCACTCATCAATGCTCTTAAGCAAAATGATGATACGACCTCGTCGAGTAACGTGTACACCGTTGTGCTTCTGTCATATATATCTTCTTTTTTTTGGTTATCAATGTGGTTGTAGCGTGCGCGCTTTATATATGAGTATTGGTGTATTGTTGTAAGTGTTTGTTCGCTTAGCATTGAAACTGATAGAAAAGCACGTCCATTTTCGGTATGGCAGCGCATTTCTAAAACGAGTCGTGACCGTGTTGGATGTTGTTGGTGTGTGGATGATTTTCATAGATTTTCATAATTTCTACTCACTTGTTTTAACTTTGTTTTAAATTCATTTGTTGTGTACACTACTTAGCATCCAAATCAAATTGTCAACAGACAAGAATAGCAACAACAACAGTTAGCAGCAACCGTAAAATTATTAAATACAAAAATTGTATTTTATTCAACCTGGTGATTTTCTTATTTGTGTTGTATAAAATGGTCCTGTGAAATGTTATAATAACTCGGGTTTCTCTTTTCGTTTTAAAACCATTTTCAAACTGTGAGTGTATGAGTGGTGCGGATTATTTATATTTTGTGTTTTTCATTGGCAAGCAAACTTTTTATTCTGCTCCATTTCGACATAGAATTGGTTTTTTTTTCATGTGTAAACAAATCAAAATCAATCCTTGTTAATCGGAATAACAAATAAATTTGAAAGTTTTTTTTTGGTATCGTTGGTGGGAGGGAAAAACACCTCAAAAACGGTATATATAAAACGCACACTATAAAGCGAAATGTGCTCTGACAAACGCGAATTTTGTCAGCAGCAGTAGGCAACAACAACAAGACCAAAACCAGTGCACGAATAAAGTTCATGAACAAAAAATGATGAAACAAAACTGAAACATTGGCTGAAAATCATTTATTTATTGACTTTTCGTACAGATTTACTTTCGATTGTTTTGTTTGCTGCTTCGTTTGTTGCCAAAAAGATCAGTGTCTGTGTTATTGTTTTCAATTGTATTAATTTGAAGCGAATTGCAGCGAATGAACTGAATAAAAAAGGCGCGCTCGTTCATTAGGATCATGTGCATACTGACAACGTGTATCAATTGAGTATTCAAACGGCGCTTTGTGTTTGTATTCGAAAGCGTGCCCCGAATGATGTAAGTTCATAGCACACACACACACACGTACCAAATCTAAATAATAACCGACAAAAAGCAAGGAGGTCATGATGCATATCTCCTTGTTCGACGATTGATCATGTGCTTGTGAATATGTGGCCTGACAAATGCGATGTGTCAAAATTCCTCATATCGCATATTCATTCAAATTTTTTGCCGAATAACCAGAACAACAAACAACAAATAACCATATGTAGTTTTGAACAAAATAAGAGACAGAAGAGAATACGGTTTGTAAAGCAGCGGCGGTGTTAATCTACGCAAATTACGAAAAAACTAATCAATTATTCATCGGATTTACATTAGCAAATTTTCGCTATAGCAAACCACAACCAAATGCAATAGAAAAAAACAAGAACAAGAAAAAATCACCCCCATAGCAAAAAAGTGTATTCAAAACTGAAACAAAAGAAAAAACCCAACACCATATTTGCAATTTATCACGAAAAACCAATCGCCAACGGAAATAAAGCGAGACGAGAAACTAATTCAGTTTTAATTGCTGCCCCGTTAGAACGACGGAGACTGACGAATTAAATCCACTAAACAACCACATACAGAGTTCGTCAATCGGTGATATCGTGGTGTTAGCTGTTTTTTTGGATAATTCAAACAAAACTATCACATTTGTGAACGATATAAAACGAACCACACACTCATACTGTGTAGAAATCAATACAAAATCACCGAAAAATTGATTGTATTATCCAATTCACAAAAAAGGTAATATTGATAGCGTATTTGACAAGAGAGAATCATACACGTCATAATTTTAATACAATTTTGGCAGCGGCTTGTCAATAACTACACAGAAGGCCACCCTCGTAGATGAATATTTTGTTTGATTGAGTGATAGGTGAGAGAGAAAATCGGAACGCTTTTGATATCAGTTATATGTCCGGTTCCGAAACGCATCCATTTTTACTTCGTCGGGACCCCATTGAAAACACGAATGTGTGAACATTGGTTGTAAGTTCAATAAAGAGTACCTTCAACAATATACATATCATTTAACAAACATATCAGCACATACATACGCTTGCCTGAATATAATTACATTGATTGTCTTTATATTCACGTGCTTTGTGCCATTACTTAATTTGAATTAGATGTGCGTGCAAACAAACTAACAAAAACAAAACTTCAAACGCAAAAGAAAGCGAATCGGATCGCAACAGGGAATTCAGTACGTTGTCAAGCAAAAAAAAAAACAGAAACCAAAACAACAACAGCACCACCAACAAAAACCGTTTAGCATTTTAACGTCAAATTCTCTAACACATACATTCATAACATATCGCGTTCTACATACACACCGTTTGTGCTGTTGTATATATACATACGACCTTAAAGACATGAATTCAAATGAATTATGTGTTCATTTCACGATGGAAAATATATTATGTTAAGTATCAAATGACAGATCAAATGCGATTAGTTAACATTATTGTGCGGCTAAAATTAAGCGTCTTCATATAAATATATAGTGTACGAAAAAAAAAGAGAAAAATAATAATATAACAAATCGAATGAAAATTGTATATCGTGCTGTTCGGGCGTTGCTTTTACAATTTGGAACAAATCAACGATGAATGGCAATGTTCATTGGTAGACACGACAACGATGATGATATCGACACAATGCGGCTCAACTTTCAAACGCCAATTATAGAAATATAATCACCGTAGACTACACAAACTGGAACTACAACATTTTGCAACTTGTTGTGATCGGCACACATGAAATTGAAGGTAAGCACAAATCAATTCATCTTCGATGACATTTTTTTTCTCTCGCACTTTATTTCGAACATTTAATTATTTTGAAGCCGCGCTAGCCGAGATTTTCGAATTGGAACGTTCCATCGAAAAATGAACATTAAATAATTGTACGGTTTTGATTCATTCTTCACATTCAATTAATTTATGAATTTAGTAATTTAATGGTATTCATGTTTGTCTGTCAGATTTTTAAAAAAATATATCAACATTTTTTTTAAACAAAAAGAGCAGCACTTCATTGAAGCAAAGATGAAAACTCAATTTAAGAATCATTGGAGTTGTTGAAAGCAACTTTTTTTTGTTGGTAAATCGTTTAAATACGATTTTTTATTTTATGCTACCGTTTGTCGCAAAATTTGATATCCCCATCAAATCGCCCCATCAAATCGATTCGTGAGGCATCATCATCATCAGGAGAATTACATTAAATAGAAAATCCATGTGACATCTTTTCGCAAACTATATATATTTATAACCAAGTTGAGAAGAGAGAAAATACTTTGCAAACAATGTCTAAAACAAAATATCACGAGAAATTCTCTGACAACCACCCTCGAAAAGTTAAAAAGAAAAATCGTCGGAACATCGAACAATCGAGCAGATAGAAAAGTAACAAAAAAAATAGAGAAGAAGAAGACGAACATCGTACGAAGTACTTCTTCTTTTCAACCGTGAGAGTGAAAGAGCGAAAACTCAATGGAGCAATATGTGTGCTTGGTGTTCCTTGGCATTGTTGCCTATTTATTGAATAAATGAGGAACGAAAGAAAACGATGACGATAAATGAGAATGAACACACACAACAAAAAAATATTCGTTCCCTTTTATGGATCCAGATAATGTGAGCATAAATGTTTCTTTGCTTGTTTTCTACCGAAAATAGCCACTTCTTCGTCAAAAAGATAGAGTCAGTGAAAAAAAAGCACATCATTATAGTCCGAACCCAACAACAACAACAAAGAAACGAAGAAGAAAAGAATAGAATGACGATGTGTATAAAGAATGCGACTTCATAAAACAAAATGCTTTTGTATAGTTTTCGAAATGGTTGTTCATATTGTGACGACGCTTTTTATACAGTGTATGAACACAGCAATGCTGGATTTATACTATCCGCGTGTATTGAATGTGGTGATGCGTCGCGCGTGAAGAAACGCGCGTGATGTGCAAAACCTATATCCCTCCCGTCCAGTTCGTTTAGGGTGAGAGAAAGAGCACACACACATTGTATTTCTATCAAAAATCAACATTGAGCTCCTTTATCACTTTGACACACATTATACTCTATACCTAGCTTATACTCATATCCATCGCACAACAATTTGAAATTTTCTTCATCCCGTTTTGCCCGTTCGAGTATTATATGTATTTCAGTTAGTGCCATTGATTGCTTTTGGAGCGGACACACACATACAAATTCAACTTGAGAACTGGTTGAATGGCATAAAATTTTATATCCATCTATTATATCACAGTTTGTCTATTGTAACATTTGATTTGCGAACAGCAGCGAAACAAATATCGGTGATGTTGTTATTGTTGTTTCATCCACTTTATCTATACTTGGTACATTGTTCAGCAACACGATGACTGAATACTTTTGCACGTTTTCCTGATGCGTTTAGCACGATGGATAGGCGCTGAGAGAAAAAAAGAGATGTGTGCTCAGAAAACGAAGATTTATTGATCTTAAACCGAAGCTAAACAACAAGTCATTAACATCATTTAGTTTTGGCATTGCTACCGTGTATGCATCATAGCCTTACTTGATAAAATCAACACTATATCACCAAAAATATATATATATATATATCCCATTCTCTTTCGAATGAAAGAATATGTATACGGTACTTTTTTTATTCATTCATTCTTTCAAAATCTAAACGAAATGCTTGACAATGTGTGAACGAATTGATACAAAAATTCTCCTATCCCATCTCACTCACGGCGATGAATTGCAATTATTTTTTTAACAAAATAAGAGAAAAAAACCACACACACACACGTGCGCGCGTTTTTGATTGCGTAAGATGTGAAAAGATTTTTAGAAAAATGTGGACACAGCCTGATAAAACTGACTCTATTCAACATATTCACACACATACACAAATATCAATAGGATGACATAGACAACCCTTATTATTACATCGTAAAATCAAATGTACAAACAGCAAATACAATCGAAAATCGTTCGCTATGCTGAATAGAAAATAGATTTAATTTATCGAGAGAGAGAGAGAGAGAGAAGCTTTTGCGTTTTATTCACGCAACGCAGGGAATTCTTCGAAAAAAACCGGAACGGAAGAACGATATAAACGAAACATTTTCGAAAATGTTATTCGTTTTCCATCACGTTTTATTGCTTCGATCGTGTACACGATATTTGACACAATCGTATACGATGAATACGATTTTCCTATAGACGGCACGCTATTTAACACACTTGCTGAAAATACTCACCGCCATCAACCAATAGTGATTCACTTTACATTCCTCTCTCTCTCTTTCCTTCTCCTTCTTCCTTTTTCTCATTCACATTTTAGTTACGAACCATCCAAATGCATTGTGTTCGATTTGTACGTAGACAATCTCTTCCCCACCTCTATAATTTCAAAACGAACCAAAGATATTGAGCCAAAAAAGAATGTCATTGGAACTGTCTTTATTTGTTTTTAACAATGTTAGTCGTATTGATAGATCGAGTACGGTGCTTTTGAACACAACTGAATAATGTCAAGTGCGGTCAAATGAAAATCGGATTTCCTTTTGTTCGGAAGTCACTGTCTCTCTCTCTCTTCTTTTTTCTTTAAAAAGTATATGCCTCGACAATGTGTTGCTTTACAAAGGCAATGTTGATGATTACAATGATATCAGTTTACATAGAAGCGTTGTCATTTACAAAATATTCTCTTATTCAATTGTTTACTCTTTGTCTCTTCACTTTCACTTTGTGTTTGTCATTTGTTTCGCAACTTTATAAACCGCAACAATCAAATAAAGTGGTGCAAGTGTTTAAAAAAAAGCATCTAACTCAACGATTGGGATCGAAAGCTTTGAATGGATTCAATTCCGGCTAACATTCAATATAACGATTACCTGACGGAAAGTGGATCCTTTGTTCATTCAAGAGATTATTTTGTCATGTCATAAAACTATTCGATACTATTTTCATTTTCAATTTGCACAAGAGCCGTGCAATCATTTATACGTTGACAAAATAATGGAAGAACAATTTAACCAACACCAAACATTCACATAACCAGATAAATAGAATTTATTAAACAAACATTTCTTCAGTTTCACATAACGTGGATTACATAAATGTGCATTTGAACCATATATTTTGAGTTGTTTTTATATAGAAAATATTTCTCTCGTTGTATGGCCAAAATGGCCCTCTACACACAAATCACAACTAACCTCAATATGAACAAAAATTGACATAAAACTCAATTTATCCGAAGTCTCAACCGTTTTTGGGATAAATTTTAGTTCAGATTTTTTCCGCTCAAATATTTAAGTGCTTAACATATATCACTTTGGCATTTGAGCGGAAAAAATGCATACTAAAATTTATCTCAAAACGGTTGAGACTTCGGATAAATTGAGTTTTATGTCAATTTTTGTTCATATTGAGGTTAGTTGTCATTTGTGTGTACAGTTCATTTAATGAATACTTTTCGATGATCTCATTCGATATGATTTGTAATATGCAAACCGCATATATTTCGAGTTTGTCCATTGAAATTTGTTTGATATAAAAGTTTATTTGATTTGTAGAGTCAAATGACCAAAAATGTTGCGCTTTTAATTAACAAAACCCAAATAATTGCAGTTGATAGGCTCCTTTTCAAATTAATTGCATCATAAAGTCATTTACCTAAATTTCCATGTTGTAAACACATTGATTGGTTTGGCAATTTGCACTATCATTCCGATCGCTACGTTCGACTGAAATAAATAGAGAACAAAAGAGAGAGAAAGAGAGGAAAATCAAATGCAATGGTATTTGTATCGAATATGAAGAGCTTATGTTGAATTAATTTCCGAACCAACATTGTTGTGTGTACATTTTGATTTTACTCGAAACATTTTTGAATTTATATTTATATTTGTTCCGTTCAGCACTGAATTCAACAAATAAAATAAAATAAAATGTATTTTAATTGAATTGCATATGTTGTTAGAATCAACAAATCCAATTTCGATTAAAATCAACGAAAATGCCTTGAACGCACATACACGCATTAGACAACTAACACCTGATGCCGACGTATACAGTACATAGAATGTATTTTCCGAAATGCAACGCTTTTATCTCTACATAGACACATTTCTGTAGTCTATAAAATAATAATGATTTGACGGTTTTTCGTAATCTTTTGCCATCCTTTTGTAAGCCAAACCAAAAGACATATTCAAATCGACACTGTCTCGACTATAAAGTAAATGTTGAACCAAATTCTAATTACAATGTAAACCCGCCATTGAAATCGGTATACAAGCAATTTTAGTAATGGTTTGTTTTATAGAAATTTCAATGAAGCCTATGGGTATGTAAATTAATTTGGAATGCTAATTGAAATAACCTGTTCCATTTTCAGTTTTTCAGTCTCGCCGGCGTAAACTAAAGAATCGCTTTCCATAATATTTAGTGAGCGTCTATGTCTGGACTTAAATGAAAAGATAGACAATTATAAGAAAATATTATGGCAAATTTCCAAACACGATTGTATCTCGATAATAGTATACCGTCATGCCGTTCACATGAAAATCAAACGAACATTTGATATAGAAGTATATATATTCTTTTTTTGGTTTCGAATGAGAAAGATATTGTTGCGAACGGTGGCACTTACAAAAGCCAAGTCAAGGCATTCATTGACTCCCACTTGTGGTAACATATCACACTCTTTGAATTCCACATGGAAAGCTCAAATGTTGTAAATGAAAATAACGCCTTCACGGAAATGCTTCCGTGCTATGAAATGTTCATTCATTTAATCAAAAACAATGCAAATGAATATATCATAAATTATAACGCTTATCCTCTGGAAAATTCAACTTGAAAATTTAATTTCATTGCTTCGAATGCTTTGTGAAAAGTTTTCTTTTTTCTGTGTCGGAGCAAAAAAAAAGCAGCACCACCAGCAGCATAGGTGCGGTATCAAGAGAGAATGGCTTATCTATACATAATTTTTCCGTACGTGGCTAGATTGTTCGTGGGATTGAAATTTAAAAGTGAGCGAGGGAGCTTAAGGGGAATGTTTGAATGTGCCATTCAACCATGGCTTTATTAACAGACGAAGGGTCCATTGATTCAGTCGTAATCACGAGAGATGAGTATGATGAGGCGAGACAGCACAGAAAAAAAAAACAGAGAATGAATACAATAATATGAAGAATCAAAAGAGATTAAATTGAAATTAAACGCAATATTATTCCCATAATGATATAGCATTCTGTGCATAGTGTTTCTTTTACCGTACAAGCCCATTACGACTCAATTACGTTTTTCACGTTTACAAAAAAAGGGAGGATGAATAAAAAAAAAACATTCACATCATTCATCTAGAAAATATATTTATAAATCGCTCAAAATAAATCCCAATGGGATTGAGATTGAATCGGTGGAGATCACTCAAATGGCAATGGGAAAGTGAAACGAAACAAAAACGACAAAGACATTAATAACAAATTGGTTGAAAATGTGGTTAATTGAATAAAAATTGCAATGGTTTTGTAAGCCGATTCATTTGGTCTTCAATTGTTTTGATGCTCTCGATATCTCTTCCTAATTGATTATTCGAAACAAACCAACATCAATGTATACGCTGAATGGTGCTATTTAAACAAAATATTGTATATTCTCTGAATTGGACAGATATCAATTTACCGACATCATCAATTTGCTATTCGTTGGATGGAAATTTTTTGATTGCGGGATGAGGGGCGGTTCCATCGGTTCATTCATTTCAATAAACACAAAAAAGCACACCGGAAACTAAAGAATCTATCAAACATTATAGGCAACACAAATCGAACGAAATGGCTTCATGTGATCAATTTTGTTGATGGTGAAACATGTATGAATGGAGGAAAACATCGAGAAATCCACTTCAAAACATTATCAGTGCCAAAGAGTCAAGAGAGCAAATGAGAATCAAACGTTGCATCGTTTCGTCAGAAATAGAAGCACCATAATCATAAACCAACAACATCGATAAGATAAATGTATATACCAAAGTATAACTTTGTATGGATTGTATGGATCAGAGAAAAATAGAAAGCATGAGAGATAGTGTGTATGTTGAAAAGAACGTAATTCCTTGTGTTTTTGTTGTCCATCTTTTGTAACGAACCAATGTTTAACCGAACATGCTTTCTCCCACACACACACACTCACATGTTCTTCGAATGGTTCTCTGTTTGAAATCTCTTCATTCGTTACCACACACCTACGGCAAACAGTTTATTCGTGTGGAAATATAGAGGAGCAAATTTCAAAATCGAAATAATTGAGAAAAAAAAAACGCTTCTGTATTTGTTTGATGAAAAACGTATTTGCTTTGGGCTTGACTTTAGCACCGCCTGAAACCCAAAAAAAAAAACAAACGATATGAATAAGAAAATAAAAAATAAGATCAACTCACTTCCACCGAAAATTGCGATTTATTCAAAAATATTGACGACGTCTTCATCTATTCAAATCAAAAAAATTCACATTCAATTCATTCTCTTTCATGTCATAACCATAATTTTGTTGCATTGCTCGTTTCTATCTTTTTCGTTCAATTGGTCTTCGAAGAAATGTAGACGCACTCATGATTGAAATTTTCAAATACCGAAAATATCAAATTTATTCGAATCCTTTTCGCATGCACAATCACGCAATTCTCAGTCTCGTTGAATACAAAACAGTTGAACACAAAAATATCATCACATGTGAACAATTTTGTATACGGTGTATGTGTCAATATTTAAATTACCGTGTCAGCATTCAATTAATAATAATGTCATACAAATAACTTTTGACACAGCTTCGCGTTTAACTAAGTATTGCATCATTTGGAAATTGAATTTTCGGGACTACGCTACTGATATCTAACACTTTTTGGCTAGATCAAGCGATGTATACATGTAATGACAGTCTTAGATGTGATTTTGTAAAATGATAAATGCAATTTATCCAGTGAAGTCCATTTCTCAAGCATGTAAATATTGATATAATTCACGCCAATTTCAACGGGTACATAATGCACATTGAGATTTAAGTGCTTTTTGGCGTTGTGACATTTCTGTGCTATTATTTATTGTTTAATCAACGTGGCAACCTGGATGGATTTGAGCTAATCGAACGTTTTGTGTTATTGGCTATAACATGTGCAGAAGAAGAATAAGTGATTTTCTGAGTTTTTTTTTTTTAATTTACCTAAATTATCCGATCAACCAAACGAAATTATTCAAACAATGCTGAAATAGATCACTTAACATACCAGTCCAACAATTTGAAAAAAAAAATCGATTTTAGCAACCCAACTGTATCATTGAAATCGAGTACAAATTGAAATTCATTTTTCAGTGTAAAGTTTTTTTTTCAGATAAATCTATAAAAATGATGTGCTTCATATCAAAATATCCACTCAAATTTTCGAATATTTGGTGGTTGTTTGTAATCACATTCCATTTCGCTATTTTATGGATATTATTGTCGTGTGGCTTTTAATGGTCAATGACTGTGAAAATATTCATGGATGAAATGGCCATATTTTTTTTTACTATTCGTTTCCCACAGTGCTAAAAACATGACCACCACCTCGAGTGAATAAATGACAAAGGCTGACTGCATGTTATTCAATAGATACCTACTGAGTGTGCTTTGTGCTTAGATTTATGAATATTAAATTGTCGAAATGAAACTGAAAAAAGACCGAACATATGAATCTTCTCTAAACATAAATAATCAAAATATTGTTAAAGTTGTTGTCACTTTAAGAGCTTCAAATTTCGATTTTTGTCGTGTTGCTATATTGCTTGCTGAACTGTTGCGCAAACAAACACACTTGACATGTGTATGGAGCCAAAATAATGTTATGATCATAGATTTTAGCAGATCGCCCACATTCAATTAATTAATCGAGTATGAAAAGTCGTTCATTCTGAATGTCGGTAATTGTGCGCACAGACACACACACAGAGAGAGAGACAAAAGTCAGAATGTCAACTTAAGTCAATTAATTTCATCGCGTTCGCTACACAATTGCATTCAAACTAGAAAATCAGTGAGCAAATATGACAAATCAGTGAACAAACATTGTGGTAAAAACGAAAGCAAATATTAAACAATAGAATTAAACCAAGAGAGAGAGAGAGAGAGAGAGAGAGAGAAAGAAAGAGCGCGTGAAGTGTGGGTCAGTACTATAGCCATTGACAAATCTAATTTTCGACGATGCATAAATTCGCGCATTTGGAGCTCGAAACGAGACAAATCTTCAATGCTTCATCTGCATTCATCGAGCATTGCAAATATAGTAAAGTGACGTGTCTTTTTATTTTCAATTTGCAATTTAAATTCACTTAATTAGACGCGGTTCATTCGAAAAGAGCGAAACGACAAATATATATTAAATTGGTTAATGAATAATGATAACAAAACCACATGCAACCATCAATGACATCGAAAGACCAAACTAAAGCGAAAAGTGTTGGTCGTGCGTGTAGTTGCTTTAACATCGCGATTAATCTTGTAACATTTAGCTTATGAATTTATTAGATAAACTAATTTACGGATGTGAAATTGCTAAAATACCAACAATTGGTTTGTGAATAATTTGTCGGTGCATCTATTATTATATGGGAGAAGTGAAATTTTATTTCAATAAGATGGAAACCAATATTCGAATATATTTGTGTATGATATGATTGATCAATCGAGAAATGACAAACAAAATCTGTTTAAGTCATCAAATTCCATCGCATCTCAGGATATATTGACATTATTCAGTACGTTCTAACAAAACGCTTTCACCAAACATCAATCACAATTAGTGCATTGATAAAACGGCGACGATAATTTGCATTTTACATGAATACCGTTCCATGTAATCGCTCAACTTTTGATATAATTTGTGAATTCAGATTTTTATGCGTTTAAGTGTTTTTGATACGATTTATGTATTCTGTATTTTTTTCTTCATTGCCTCTTTCTCGTTATTCCCCTATGACCTCACATATTCGTCCGGTCGATCGCGTGAGTATGCAATGATCAGGGGATGAGGATATTCTCTTGCCAGTCTACTAATATTGGTGTTTTGTGTTTATTATCAAATTGGTTTTTTTTTTTGATATAGGAAATTACCACAAAAGAGAATAAAAACAATCGTTGAACATTGAAAAATATATACAGTGAGAAGGGTGGAGATAGGGACAAAAAAACATAGAGAGAGAAATCGGAGTTGTATGTAGTGCGCATCAAACCACAGCATTTTTTTTGTTGAGACCAAAAAGCATTAATCTATTAAATGAAGCAGACAAATTTTCACCTATAACATTCCATGGCACAAAAGCAATAACCAGCACATTTGATGGCCAACAATCCAATCAAAAATCAGCGTGAAATGTGGGTACAAATATGAGTGCATGAGAGCGCAAAATTCATGATTATAAATGAGAGCAGTTGATGAAGGGGAGAGATAGATAGAGAGGGAGAGCGAGAAAGAGGGAGCTGGCAGCATATATAATCAAAAAACAAATCACCAAACCAAACGATGGTGTATTATACGAAAAGCAAAAAAAAGAAGTGTCATAAATAACAACGCCATTTCCATTTTTATCGCGAGTATGAGTAGTTAAGAGACGTGCTACATTTAATCGTATATGTATTGTTTGCTTGCTCCGCTGTTGTGTTTGCCATTCAACAAATAAATGTTAATTCTTCGTATCGCACCACAAAATCTATGATTTTTTTTCATTTTTTTTTTGTATTTTCGACTGGTAGTCAACTATTTCGGGCGGCAATTTTTCTTTCAAATTCATTTGCTTCTGTTCCGGTGCCATGAAATTTTATTGTTTGTATCGTTTTATCTGCAGTTGAATAAATAGAGCATGCATGTGACGCGTACTTGTATTTCGAGAAATTTTTGAACTAAGAAATTACCGAAACATTTCGAATTTCACTCGAACTCATTTCGTTTGAGCCCGTTTTGCACATCATATACACACTGAACTATTTTTGGTTTTGATGTACGCAAAATAGTACCACCCCATTCCCATTTGCTTTCGAACGAAAAAACATTCGTTTGGGGAAACAAATACAATATAAATATGTGAGAGAGTGTAATTTTCCGTTGTTGTGTGGTTTTTTTTTCTCTTCTTCGCTTTATCGTGTTGATACTAATAGCTTAAATTTATATACGGCCACAAAATTCACTTCAATTTTATGATATGATTTTATGCTGACGATGCAGCCGATAAAGTGGAGGGCGGACGGTTGCAAACACACATTACGGTATATGGATCAATTTCGCATAACATATGCAAACATTATTATTTCGGGATGTCGACGAACAATAATAAACCAAAAAAAGTATATCTAAGCTACTTAAACGCACAATCAAAACGCAAATTAGTGTGTATGCTATCACACGATTTGGTGTGTTTGGCTTATTGTTGTTGTTGCTGCTGCTGTTGAGAATTTTGATGAATTTAGCGCAAATGTTTACACATCAATCATATATATGGTAACGTGATCTGTAAACGCCAATTCGCGCAACCAAACGAACAAAACTAATCGATTGCCAATTCAAACCTCAACGTTCGGTTCATTGGAAATCTTGTGTTTGAGTTGCTTTGATTTGAATTTGATCTGAGTCTGTCGGGCACGTTGCTACTGTTGTCAGGTGAACAGGCACCGAATTTGTGCTGTAGTTGTTTTATTTGTGCGTTATTTTTATCGGTTGTTTTTCATTTTGTTTCTATGCTTTGTAATCATCAAGTTACGCACTCCGGACCCAATGCGATTGATTTAACGATGATGATATAAAATAAATCATTAATCGAACATTATTGATATTGACGCGCTAATAAAATCAAATTCGATGATGATTCATCAATAAAAACAACAACAGCAGAGGCAAATAGAGAGGAAAAAATGATAATATTATAGTACAAGTTCAATATGCATGCGATCGGCGTTAATATACAAGCAATATGATTGAATGTTTTAGTCTCGTAGTACGTAGAAGTGTGTGTGTTTATGTAATCAGACTTCAAAATGATATGTTTTGTGTACCTGTAGTCTGTACATCAATTTCGTCGAGTTTTCTCACCAATAATCGAATCGAAAATCAATAAAAAGCTTCAAGCACAACAAAAACATAGCTGGCAACAATAACAACCGGTTTTATGTTTGCATTTGAACTTATTTATATAGAAAATGTATTTTTCGATGTTATTAGTAGATTAAATATGGATAATTGAGTTTCATTTTGATTATCATTTTTTTATTCTCGTCCAATTCGAGAAAGCAAAAATTGTTTTTGTAGATCGTCGAATAAAACAACAATACCATTTTTTTTTTTTGGTTCCAGACTGTTGTCAACAACAATGTCTGGGTTAAGTTTTCATTTCAAAACTTCAAGACATTTAATTCCACACATAATTTTCACCAAACTTTGTCTGTTTCTCTACAGCCTGAAAATTGTTTCGGGGCATATATGTGTGTATTTGTTTCGTTTTTATTGTGCGTTGGTTGTTATGATTCCCCAATGTAAAACGATATTTAATTTTGGTAAATTTTCAAAATAAAATGATTTCGCGGCGATAAAACAATATGATTTATGATTCCAAAGCGAATGACTGTATATGGAAAGGAACGAGTCAGCGCTAAAAACAAAGAGAGAAGGACAGGATTGCGTTGGATCCTGAGATGTCTTCGTTTTTGAATGCCGAATCATGAAGTGAAATTTTTTTTTGCAAAAAGTTGGTGAAAAAAGGGGTAGAGAAGAGAATGGGGTGAAAAAAAACAAAAGATAAGCTAAAGTTTGAAACTAATTAATCCGTTGATTATTGTTTTCGACAGACTTACAAAGCACCGCAATATTTGCATTATGATTCAGTGACTGTTCTCTGAAGAAAAAAAATGTCTATACTCAAATACAAAGGATAATTGGAGTACACGACCTTGCACAAAAATTATTTCAAACAACATTAAGCGGGCGAACCTTTTACCATAGGGGCGAAAATGAAAAAAGAAATCACAGTCAAAGTGAATAAAAAATTATTCGTCGGCAACAAATATGTTCTTTGTTATTATTTTTTCTTCTCTCGTGTTTAGAACGAGCCAAGCCAATTACTATTTGAGTAAAATGAAAAATTGACCATATTTTACTTGATTAACTTCAAACAACAGTTGAAATTGTTGTTAAGTTAAGTCTGTTCCAAGGCCAAAATAAGCGTTCAAATAACGTCGCAAATAATTTTTAGCATACTGTTGATGGATGTTTTATTATTATTTAGCTGCAACGTCCGGACATGCTTTGAATTCGGCGGCCACCTCGAAATGCCATTATTCTGTCTGCCGATGAAGGCAATTGTCGAAAGATTTTTATCAAACTTTCTGATTCTTTTTCGCTCCTTATGACCGTTTCGCAACACATTCAATTTATTCAATTCCATTTTTGACACAATATTTTTCGCTTTTGCCTTTTTTTATATATATATCTTATACTCGGCAACCAAACAAAGAAAGAAAAAGTCGAAAAATGTGTGTTAATGTCGAAGTCATCATAAAAACATTTCCCTGCTGAACAACCAAATGTATATTTCCAAAAAAAGAAGTTAAAATGGGCATATCTTGCAAGCAATGCGTCAAGAAGCGTGACGAATTTTGCACACAATGCTCACATTTCAGTTAATTGGTTGAGAGAGAAAAAAATACGAAGAGAGAGAGAAAAATGTTGTGGAAACAAACGGAATGTTTGTGTGTTGTGTCGCTGGCAAACACAATGTAAAACGAGCAGGTTGTCGACACGGAACAGTTAAAATTAGATAAAAATTGACGTTGGTAGACAACTTACGCAACATAAAATCAATATTTGATCATAGGCGTGAATAATTCAAATGTTGTGAATTTTATATAACAAAACGGATCGAATCAACCAACAGTAGCGCACAATAGCAAAATCGACGAACTGCAACGAAATCTCTCCAAGTGTTAGATTTGATTATCAGACATTTTTATTTTGAAAATCGCGACGTGAGACCTGGCGCGTAATATTTGATTTTAGTCGCAGGTAAATAAATGTTAGAAATATATTCGTGGAAATAAATCTAGCCATCTCCATCTCCTTTTACTTCAAGTATATATCAACAATTTGCATGACTTGAATGACATAAAATGTCATAATTTGCTTTTTTACATTAAAAAACCATATTTAGCAATACAAAAACAATGAAATGTCAAATTAAACAAATCAAATGTTTAAAAGCGGCGTCGAATTTTAGCGTTAGAATTTGGGATGACGCCAGATCAACTCGTACAGTCGTGGTCAGACGATTTGGGTTTTTTCCTGAATTATTCACATTTTGCTGAAGACCCACCGCTCTGTGGACCTACTATAATGTATAAGGTGACGCGGCAGTGAAAATTTCCACACAAGAAACTAAACCAATTCAATAGAATCCAAAATAAAACTTTTACATTATGACTGTATCGATGCTCTTACTGAAACTTTTTTAATACTTCTCTCTATATATATATCGTTTGCTCTTCTATTATGTTCAATTACTTTTTTATACAATGTGCCTAAGGTTGTGTAAGTTGTGTATGATGGCACCCTCAGTCCCTCACACACACACACACACACACACACACACACGCACACTATATAATGTGCGCTTTGTTATTTCGATGACTTTGAAGCACTAATAAAAATTTACGACAATACCATGGGAATATTAAAAGTTTTCTATACTTTTTGTATGTGCTTCCGCTCTATTTGGAAAAACTTTGACCGCAAATTGCGCGTGAGAATACGATGCGCATTTAGATAACCACAAAACTCAAAAAGAACAGTCTGGGCATAAGAATCGAAGAACATGGCAGCAAAGCATCAAAATAAAATCATCATCATCTTCATCAATCGAGTTGCTTTGCGCAATTTTATTGGTGCTATTGTATGCTTTCAAATGGGGTTTCGATTGATTGTGGCGCGATTTAGTTTTCGCTTCCTTTTATCATTTCAATGAATGCACAAAGAGAATTGGATAGCGTACGGTGGAATAGAAGTACGTGAGATTGTGCCAAAGCAAGAGCAGACAAAGAGACATACAGAGAGAGAGAGAGAGAGAGAGAGAGAGAGAGAGAGAGAGAGAGAGAGAGAGCGACCGTAACGTATAAAATTGCATCGCAATGAAAATAAAATCAAAAATATCAACAGTGATTGAGATAGAGAGACAGCATATTGAATGAATTCGAGGCACGACTGCATTTGGAAAATTGAACATACACGCAAATACGATTTACAATTGATGAATGAGTCAACAATTTTGGAGTAGTAGATTATCGTTATTCCATTTTCATCGAAAATCAAACAAAAACATACACCCACAACCATGCATGCAAACCATTTCTGTCAAGTTTGTTGTATTTATGTTATGCAATTGATAATTTGTTGTACAATAAAAAGATAATCTTGTGTGCACGTGATAATATGGTGGAGTGCATCTTCTCTATTTTCTGTCTGAGGTTTGATCGGTTGGATTTTTGTAATTGTTCGCATTTATTGCCGACGAACCCACAAACACTGAGACACAGTCAACAACTTCAACAAGCAATTACATTAAAAACGAATAGACCGCCAAAGTAACGCAATACATGAAAAGCACAAAACACACAAAAAATCAATTCCATCACCGAAAAGCTCATCATTACGAATTCAATGATGGAGGGTTTTTTTCTTGTTGTTGTTGTTCATTTTCACTGTTAGAAATTGTGCGGTAATGTGAAAATGATGGAACGATGTCGTGGTTGATTTACATCCATCCAAACTAATTGATTTCGTCATTATCATTTGATATTCTATAAATATCTTACTTCTTATGCCAACGACACGTTAAAAGTATTGAAACGTGATTAGATTACAACATTATTTATTTATTATGTATTGGACGGAATGTGAAGTGAATGCATTTTTCAATCGACGCTATGAAGTTCGAAGAAACATACTTGAACCATGAGTTCATCAATTTAATTTTACCAATTTCATTCTATTAGCAATGAAGATATGCGGTGGCAAAAGCATGAATAAAAATGCACACTTTTTGCGCTTGACATTTTCATTTGATAAATTAGATACTACAAACTCAAGTAGAAAAATAATCGGTTTATAGTCTCTATGCGGTTTCTCTAAGGCTTTGCTCACACATGAGAACAGTTCAAAGTGTAGCATTCGAGCAGCTTTCGACTCGTTACGTCCACCATTTTGGCCATCTTCATCAATCTTTGTATTTATTTAAGTTTCAGTCGTCAAAGTTGTTCTTTCTTTTCTCAATCGTACATACTCGGTGTATGTTTATTGAATAACACATGTCAAACGCGATTCAATGTGACAAGTGGAGATACAAATTTTTTCTGACCGCTCATTTTATGATTCATCAGAAAACAACTAAGAGCATGATAGAAACAGCGAGAAAAATATCGAAGGAAAAGAGAACAAAAAATATATGCACACAAAGAGATAGAATTCACATACAAATTACCAAAATGGATTCGAACATATTATACTTGCGTGCATTTTATTTTCCAGTGAGAAACGAACGATTCAAAATTGTGTGAAACTTTTTCAATTCATTTAATGATGCCTGTAAACACGCATATGCAATGTACATTCAGATTTTGGGCCTTTATTTTTCGTAATTCGCTGTCGGTAATTGACAGCGTTCGCTCCACTGTCTTCTCTCTCGCTCTCTATTTATTTCACACAATTTCATTACATTCACTTTTCCCTTTGTGTTGGCTCTTCCGTATATAACATTTAATTGATTTTGATTGTTGTATAGTCACATTTGTTATTGCCAAACAAAACGGAAGAGAAATGTGGTTAAACAACGTCGCAATTGAAAATTTGCTTTCAATTCTGGGGTTGCGTTGTTTTTTTTTAAATATAAAAAGAATGCTTTGTATTGCCTAGCATAAATACAATCAATATGTAGAAATTTCCTTGAAAGTTTCAATAGTCTGCGACTTTCGTCGGAGTTTTGTACTTTTTCGCTAATGCTATGCTTATTTTGTTTGCTCTTGAAATTATTTAACTTTGTTACAAAAGCAACACAATCGCAAGCGAACGAAATGGCTGTGGAACCGAGTGAAATCTTTCACCATCGGCACACTGCCGTCGATATATCGTACTTCATAAAGTTGTTGTTGTTGTTGTTATTTTGTTAATTCGTTTTCGGTGCCAGTTGTTTCATTCGAATAAATTCAAATTAAAGTAACTTCATTTGCAATATTTTAAACGCAATTTGTGGTATTATTGTTGTTATTTTGTATGTAATAATACATCATTATTGAGAGTATTTGTTTAAAACTTTCTTCACTGTAAAACATCGAATTTAATTTTAAAACAAACACTAAAGGCCATTGTCAACACAAAAACAGAAATCAAATTATAATTATTATAAGTTCATATTTGACATGAGTTCACAAGTTGAACATACATCATCATCTGAATTTGCCCTGAAGTAATTTTCACCAAATCAAATTACAATAATTTGCTGTCAATATGCAACAGTGAGAAACCGAGCAAGAAAAATAAGATTGATTATAACCAATGAAATTAATTAATGTTAATATTGAACGTGCATTGTTTGGTATGTGCGCCTGTTGAAATGAAAATTTCTGTCAAAAATCAATCAGTGGTCTGTCTATGGCTTTTTGTACAATGAACATGAAATGACATTTTCAAAATGTTAATCTGTGACCAATCAAATTTCAATCAATACGATATTACTTATGTGTCTACTTCAATTAATTTCCCAAAAAACACCATAACTGTTCTAACTTCCATTTAAATTTTCGCCTTTATTAATGGTTCTTGCACACAATTTGTTTCAATGCTTCGAGTGAAACATGTAGATAGTTTTGGGTTCGTTTAAAAGAAAGGTCTCTTAAGAAATGAAAAGGACCAAAGAGAAAAAAAAAAAGATTTTTTTCTATAAAAGAACCGACCATTCTGCTTTATGGAGCATAAATTTTAAACAAGCGAAAAGTTCTAGGAAATTACGTTTTTGTCTTTATTCATAGAGGTCATTTGAAATATATGTGAAATTCAAAAGCATATCTGGTCATAATTGATAGTAAATGCATACAAAACATTATGTCGACCATGTCGAATGCATTATTTTGACCAGTCTATGTGCAATGTGCATGAACTATGTTGTACTAGTCATATTCTGTCATTTGGAAAATTTGTAACTTAGTACAGAGTTCACTTTGAGCAATTTGATTTCGTGAGTAAATCCAATTAGCATTTTCGATGTCAAGTAATATTTCTCTTCGGATTTCTTCTACTATGATGGCATATTCAAACGTGTTTCATTCCTCCTCGTTCTCTCTCTCTATTTCTTTTGTATTTCGTCTAGTCCTTGGTAATAGCACTTCTAACTCACACTTTCTCCCATTCGTTCTTTTTGTTTCCACCTTCTGTTCCTCGTATTAATAAAGGCAAATGTGCTACAATATACTACTGTATAAATGAAATTTGTTTGAATTTCACGCTTTTCGTGCACATTTACTATGCAAATGGCTTTTTAAGGAAATTCATCGTCTACTTTAAATGGAACCTAATAAAAAAACCACAAAATTATATAATTCACATAGGCCAAATCTGAAGTTCTTTAGTTTTTTTCTTTTCTGCGGCGATATTCACTGCATTCATCATCATCATCGTCGTCTTGACCAAAAAGCCAAATTTTTCGTGGTGTTTTTTTTTTTCTTTTTTTCTCAGTCATAAAAAGCCTCGTTTTATCCATGCGCAAATAAGTTTTCCGTAAGGGAATTATGGCTTTGATATGATACAGCCCAAAACACTTTTGCGAGTTGAGCATGCACTTGTGGATCACCTCATTTGCACTGTAAAAGACCGATAAAATTCAGCGAAAAAACACACACCGAAAACGTGATTTAATGTTACCATTCAAAATGACTTGGTTAATTCTCTGTGAGTTGATTTCTACTGACACTCCCACACACACACACAAAATTAAAATCATAAATAAACTTTTCTGATTGTTTCGAACCATTGTTGCCAAAGCATGTTCCTTTTTCATCATTAACTTCCACTCATTCGGCCCTTATTCGACACAAATACATCATAAATATTTTTATCACTGTTTTCATACGATTCATGTGTTTGGTTGTGGGTTGCATTTTAAATCTAATGCCGTTCATTTCAAAAGTTTTTGGCGATCTCATTTGATGTGCTCTCATGCATTTAGTTTGTGGTTTTTTCCTTGGGATTTTCATATATCGACATAAATACTGTATATTGGATTCTCTCTATTGCAATTTGTCCCAATTGAGTTAGAACAATATCATGTGTACCGCGGTGTTATTTGAGCTCTTCTCTTATAATTGAATATTTTATATTTGCAAATGAACACCGCTACTTGAAAGTAAGATAATTTAAATAATACCTCATTTTCCTATCATCGTAAAATATCAGTTTTCAGCGTATTTCGACAACTTGTTCAATGCATTTTGCAAAGTTATAGACATATTTCTGAATTTACTTGGATATTCGGTTGAGCTAGGAATTTCGCCAGACATCGAAGTAAATACCGCTGTAAATTGGTGGTTTACAAAATCTTGGCATAGAACACACATAATTTGGTGTGTATTCATGTAACAAAAACCGAATTCAGAACCACACTGGAAAATGTTTTTTTTTTTTTTTTTGTCTAGCATATTGTATGAAACACCAAACATTCACTGAAGTGCGCTCTAGAGCTTCCTTTTCGTGATAAGCCTTTGTAAGCGTTTTTGTCTGCCGCTGTAAACGATTCTTGTATTTGTTGATTTTATTTTCGTGTTCGTGTTGTACACCATGAATTCCTTTATCTCTCTTCATAATTCTCTTCAATAAAAAAAATATTCTGTTATGCTTGTCTCTCGCGCATTTTATATGCGTGACAGATTGCGTGTTTTGCAAAACCATTTTTTTTTCCTGCTGAAAACTGTGTGTAGCAAAAAAAGCACACCAGAAAACAAGACGAATCTACTACATGTTCGATAAATATAAACAGATTTAAAATTTATTTTTCTGCTCGACTTTTTCAAGTCCAAATCAAAATGGGGAACAACGCGGAAAAGAAATGTATTGCGAATGTGTGTGTGTGTTTTTGTGTCTCGGAGCTGTTGAGTTTCATGTTTCTTATGGAAGACGTGATTGTGTTGCCGTGAAGCACGCATTGCATTTCACATGAGCCAATTTCACATATTCATTTTCATTTTTGCTGATATATTTTGGCATTGGCTTCACATTTCGTTTTTGCTTGCCGCTACACAAGGCTGACAAAACCGGGTTGATTATGGTTCTTGTTCATTGTATCATGTTTTTCGCCATACATTTTTGTTTGCCTTGTTTAGCGAACATCTTTATCGAATTGGTTTTTAAATCGCTTTGGGATTATGTGAATTATGCGATTGTGTGCTAAGCGGGAAATTCACTCATCGTAAATACGTTATGCGATGGCAAACATGTTCTCTCTCTCTCTCTCGCTCTCTCTCTCTCTCTCTTGGCAAATCTGGCTGATGAAGTGAAACAAAACCTATCAACCTGTTAAAGTTGATTCACATATACGCATTAGCACACATACAAATACATGATGCAATGTGAATATTGTTATACCGAAGGCAATATTCGTCTGGATAGTCGCACACCGCACACATTTCATTTCACTCGAAAAAAAAGAGAAGTGAAACAGATGAATCTTGTTTAGGTCATTGTTTAGCAATGAATTTCGTATGATTTCGTATTTTTCAACGGCAACATCGTCCATCCCCCACAGCTTAACGCCTATTAAATTTTTCATTGAATGAAGCACAGAAACAATGAATTTCGGTCTGATTCCGTAAACAGTGAGCACCACCACAAATCTTCTGTGACAATTTTTGCGATGAAACGAAACGACAAACGAGTAAATCCAAGTTTAATTACATAGGCACAGCGAATTTAACAATGTTGATGACGGTAGATAGCCGAATAATGGATATATTAAAAATGTCGTGCGGTTTTCAGTATTCTTTGTATGAACACAAAAAAAAAGTCGTTCATGAAAACCGGAAGAAGGTATACAACGTTCACTCTAATTGTATCCGAAAAGGAAAACACCCTCTACGAACAACGAGAATACAAAAGATGAGTAAAAGATAATGTTATGTTTCGTTTACGATTCATGATTTAGCACCCGTACATCCATCCCCCCACCACCACCGAAACATAACATTTAACAAGGAAAATTATGTATTGCTTAATATTTTTTTCTTGTGGTTCTTCGTTGTCAAATTCACGGATTTTGTTTTTATTTCGGCGTTCATTTTTTTTTCTTCCGTTAAATCAAAACAATGTAGTGCGTGCACGGCCTACACACAAAAATCAAGCCACGCATAGCAACAAACACACACACCATCACCGCATTCATGACATATGAGTGTCAACGTCATCGTCGTCGTCGTTCCATCTACTTTGCAATTTGGAGTGTCGAGTGTCCCCCGTTTTACGGTATCGCATTGTTTATGGAAATTACGTGAAACCACCATTATATCATTGAATATATGTGTATATATGAAAAAATCGCGAAAAGCTCAAGCTTTTATGATAATAACATCCGCGCTAACCAAACAGTTCGAACAAGTAAATGCGCGTATCGCACACGCTCTTCGTAATAACTTACAGTTTATACATTTCGCTCAAATTTGTTGTTGATGATTGAGAAAAGTGATAGCACACACAGACACATACACATACACAATGCATATAAGCTGCAAACACTAGACGATTCATATTTTTTTGTCAATTTACATAACTCATATTGCAATCACAAATAAAATCAGACCGTGCGCACAGAAGGAGAAAATGAAAGAGATATAGAGAAATCGATTGTGTTATTGAATGTGCATAAATTTTGAGCTCGTCAATTTCATGAATTATGTTTTCAGAGCAGTAAAATAAAACATATATGTTTAATTTATGCAAATACGTCGATATATATTATGGGGCCGATGACTTTTTTTCCAGAGAGAAAACGAGAAAAGAGAGAGATCCAGAGAGATGTATAAATTGTAAATGCAGAGAATGAATGTATATGTTTGATGAGAGAATATGATGTTAAGTAAAAGCTAAAGGTAAAGTAGAATGAATATGGTATATAAATAGGAGCTGGTGTACACAACATACTCAAATAAATCGTGTTTATGGAGTGATACATATCCGATGCACACAGCAGAATAGTCCATCGGACACAGAGAAAAGAGAGACGAGAGATAGTGCAAATATAAACCATGATAAGAACAAACTACAAAATCATGGACAATTCGCCCAGACTATAGCACATTGGATATATTATCGCGAATGAAAGCAACCATAAGCAAAAACAAATACCACGGAATGACAAAACATACTAAAAAAATGCACATCAAGACTTTTTTTTATTGTGGCCCAGTTGAACTCAATCTTGGAGCATTGCGAAAGCATCATACTCGCTCGTTCTCTCTCTCTTTTTTACGTCTTTCTTCGTTCTTTTCACTCATACAATTCTGCTGCAAAGAAAAACAACAACCATAATATAGCGCACCTGCATCTGCAAAACCATATATTACCTATATATTATACGTACGATATACTGGTTCAACTTCTTAATTCTTTTTAGTTAACTCATGATTATGGTTTTTATTTGTGTTACAAGAGTGATATAAAACTGTGGTTTTATTGAGCCTTGGTTGTATGACAAATGTGAGTTAGTATTTGTACTGTGTGTGGGTATATGTGTAAGGTCGCCTGTATGCCACTTACAATGAGCATCATCTTCAATGCTATTGGTGCTACCATTGTAAGCGCGATAAATGACTCTAACGCCAACCGATAAACAGACAAGTTTTATGATAAAGTTATATTTGAGCGTTTCGAATGATGTACGATTATTGTGGATTTTGTCCGTTTATTATCACGGATCCTAAGTCGAAATGCTTTTTCGTCGGTTTTTGCCGTTTCCAAATCAATAAAAGTCAATTCAATATATTGTGTCTATCTATTCGCGAAAGGATAGCGTGATGATGGTTCTTGTTTTTTTTCCTCTCTCTTCTTCTTGTGAGTGTGCGCGCGTGTGTGTTCGGTTTATTTTGTCTAGACTGGAGAAATTGAGCGCAAAGGTTCATTCGCAGTTGTTGAGAATTTATTTTGATTTTGATGACATAATCCTTTTAATACAGATCAAAAGGAATACCACAACAACAGCATATATAAAACGCACATATGAAAAAAGCGCACACACAATTTTCGGTTGCATTTACAGCAAAATATAGATAGAAAATAGAATGAAACGTTTGCTACAGCGAAAAAAAAGCGTCAACAACATGGATAAAAATAGAATTTACAACTCAAATGACGAACACAAAGCGATATAATGTCTATGGATAAAATACAAAAAAAAATCCCTATTCAAACGTTCGGGTCATGGTGTGGTATGGTTTCTTTTTATACATTGGCGACAGCGACACGACTTCAACAATGTGTGCTTTGCATTAACAAATCGAAAGCGAAAATCAAATGCAGCGTATGAGCATTGTACAAATATAAAAAAAGGGTACACATTTATGCAGCTGTTGCATACATAATCATTGTGTGTGTATGCCATATTTTACCAAAATGCTTGGCAACATCGAAATACACGATTTGACAAAATGGATGTTTTCATGTGTGCAAACAGTTAATGTAGCCGATCAAATCTAGGACGATTTATATGTCCCTTTCAGTTTTATTACTGTTATTATAATTAGCTCAAACAGTCTCTCCATCTTTGGTTGCTCTTTTTTTTCACATAATCTTCTGAAAAAATCGCATTCAAAAATGTTATGTGTCTAGTAGAGACACTGTCTACCCATTTCTGACGATTGGACCGACATTGAATGTATCCAAGTTGTTTAGAATCTTTTGTTGATTGCCAAATGTCATCGCACACAATTGATGAAACGGAAGAAGAAAAAAAAACGGACAGAAAATAAACGCAAGAGAAAGAACAATACAAACGAATGTGTATCGGATTTATTATCACAACATCGACATTGGCAATGAGTGTTTGTGTTCTGTGTGCCATGCTTCTCTCTACTTTTATATGATTATTATTACCATTTGTTTCGTCACACCGTTTCTAATGACATGATGTGCACTCGTCGCAACAGCATTCGAGACGCTGACATCCGGCTCTTTTATCCGAAGTTTTCATCGTTGCTTTATTCTTTTGCTCATTTTTTATGTCTTTTGCCATTTTGTTTCAATCATTTCAATTGATGTACGAGCGTTCAAATTCATGTGAATTCGCTCTCTCTCTCTTTCTCACAATTTTGTCGCAATGGTTTGTTATTCAAGCCCAAAACAATAACCATTCCATTGTTTGTTGTCGTTGATTGTCAAATGATATTATTGTTTATCGTTATCGTTATCGTTGGTATTATAGCTGGTGTTTGGTGTTGTACCATCGTTACTGCTGCTGTTGCTACTTCTTCACAAAGTCTAGAGAATGCGTTTTATTCATTTGAAATATTCCGTGTGGATTTGGATTTCCAAAATGCTTCAGCTCAACCGCAACAACAGGCATTTCACTTAAATAAATAAACAGTATTTATTTCGGCTGAAGATTACTTGCTCGCTGAACTTCGTGTTGGCCATAAATTCCTTATCCTTATTACACAAAAAAAGCACGAAAAGCTCGTTTTTTTTCATATGTTGGCTGTTGCTTATTTACGCCTTTTCTCTGTTCTCTCGTTTTTCGTTATTCCCTGCGTGTAATGTCAATCTTCATATGTTTAGCTGTCGTCTGAATATTGTTTTGGAACTTTTTTCGGGCATTTTCTCACTTTTTAACATGGACATTTGATTTTTTTTCGATTTACACATATTTTCTTTTTCTTTCTCTGTCTTCAAATTCTCCGACGAAAAAAGATAATTGTTATCTGAATTGAACGCTCGTTTTGAACGCAATTATTTTATTCATGGTTTTTGAAAACGTTTCGGTTGAATGAAATCATTAGTTGTATTTGACATTTGAGCAGTGGGGGTGCACTACAAAAACTCACTATAATTTCATGTCGATTTTGTTAGTTTGGCCGTGTTCACATATGAACATTGCACAAAAGTCAATTCAGTCGAACCCAATGTTCCCGTACTACTTTTTTTTCTTCTCTACACTGTGTAGTCTTGAAACGAAAAGCACACACACAATAGGGCGGGCCGATTCAAGAAAAGAAAGTTTTTGTTTCGGCATTCCTGAATACATTAATTTCGCAATAGAGTGCATCGAAATTTTGATGAGAATGCTATGCAACTTCAATTTTACTTTATTCATTAATTTCAATAAGTTTCTCAGTGAAATGTTTTCTTCAGTGAAATATCTCTACACTAACCTTCTCTGATTCTTGTGAATATACGCTCAAAATCTAGGGGAAATTATCTATTCGCGCATTTATATCATACGATGATTCTGGAGAAAAATGTATGTGTTCCGAAAATATTCGCAGAACAAACGCATAATGCGGCTCAATGTTTCAAAAAAAAAGATACCAATTTAATATTTTCACTTTGCATATTTTACCAATTGTGCATTGAATGCATTTGTCGAATATTCGCAGAGAATATATGCAAATTATTCTCAAAACACATGGTATTCAAAACCCCTAGCTCAAAATCAAATCTCAAACAATGTCACCACCGAAATGTTGCAACTTGTGCGATTTTATTAAATTATATAAATTGTTGGTCTGCCAGAGACGTTTTACTTTCAGCCATGTTTCTCTCTGCACTTTCTCCTTAACAAATGTAACAGCAGTCGTACACATACTGATTTCATGTATTACATTTTTGGGTTTGCATTTGAAGAAAAAAACACATTGTACATTTTAAAAGTATTCGATTCGACAAAATGAGACGTGTTTTATTTTCAAACGATACATGTTTCTGGTTAAATGCATTTTTGCCTGAAGAGTTATAAGCAAAAATGCAAATCGTTTAATTTATGATAAATACAATTTTGGCCCGAATGAATTGCATTTTAATGCATGGATGTACAAACATTAAGTGAAAAAAGCACGAATTGTGCTTAACAAAATTAATTTTCGGACTTTTTGTCCAAATACACACACACACACTTGCTGCCACTATTTTTCCGATAATAATTTTAATGCTTTTTTTTTAATAAATGAACAATCCGAATGTGAATATGGATTGTAGAGAAACACCTAGGTGATACCTAAAAAAAGGGAGAAGTGTAAGCATTAAGCAAGTATATGAATACAAGCATTCCGTTTGGGCGTCACACATTTTGTGTGATTATCATGCAGCAATGAATTTGCGTGTCAAATAAGAGAAATCGATTCGCAATGGATGAATAGTATCGTCCGCACGCGCACATACTCAACAAAAAAAAAGTTTCACAACTATGCTCATTAATTCAGTGCTAGTTGATGTTGTTGCCATTGTTATTTTTATTCGGAGTGTTGACCCTTTTTTTACACAACGTAAAAATTGTTATTTCATTCCGACAATTAATTCAATAAGTTTCATTTTATATTTTGCATATGTTGATGTATTTCTATGTTATACGTATATGTATGTACTCGATTTATTTTCGCTAAACTTTTTTTTATTATAACACGCTCAATGACCTAACTACTTTTATTTTCCTTTTTTCAGAGAAATACACATGAAAAAAAACAACAACAACAACAAAATGAAAACAATATTGTGTGCAAACGGTAAGTCTATAATGCTTTTCTGATTGTGTATTGTGATAATGAAGTGGAAAATAAATCTGCTTTCGGCATTGCACTAAATAAAATTCATCGATTTTTATCGCTTTAAATTATTCATTCGTGCACGTGTGTACTGTGGTAGCACATGGAAGCCAAGCAATGGATTTCACTTTTTATTTTGAACAAAAAAAAAACCAAAGAAAAAAATCGCAATGAACAATATACACGTTTCAAGTGTTTCTGTCTACAGCTGCTGATACAAAATATACGGAAAACCATGTTCACTGGTTTTGGCAAAGAATCTTCATTTCGTTGTGAAGAAGAGCAATAATAAAACAAATTCGATTAAATTCGCTCTGGCGAAAATCAAACAAAACCAATGTGAATTAACAAATGGTTTTGGCTAAGACAATGAATTATCTTTGGTGGACGACCACTTATTTACAATATAACATTCATGGAACGAAATGAAAATCGAAATGAAATGAAAATCAAAAATTTGATAATAATCTAAACATACAAAATGGATTTATTATACACTATTGAAAATGTGAAATCGATGCAGGTTACTAGTTTCACCATGAATTTCATACAAATTGGCTTATTCAGATTCAGAACATAAAATATACATTCTCTCCGCTTTGTTTTGCTCTACATTTTCCATTCACTTGAACTTCATTGGTTTCACCAGTGTCGACTCTTTTGACGCGAAAGGCGTGCCCAAAGAAACGTTATAATTTATTATTGTCGTTAATTAAAAAAAAAAACGAAAAAAATGTTTGTCATCGGGTTACGAAAGACAGTTCAATGTCTGTTTGTATTTTTGACTTTTCTCGTTATTGTGTTTTTAAATGGCAATACAAATGTGAACAAGTCAATTCAAATTCATGTTTATTCAGTGTACTATATGCATTGTGTAACCTTCAAAAATCTGCATAAACATGTGCAACGGGCCGCACAATGCTCGACTGTACAAAGTGAGATAGATAGAGTGTGAGAGATAGAGAAAGGCATCAAAGGATTCATAGTAGCATACGAATGGATAGCGGATGGAAAAATCGGTGAAGGTCAATGAATCTGTTGGTTTTTTTTTGATGTTGTATGAGAATGTAGGTTTACTTCGGCTAGTTTCGCTTATTTCGACGATTTTCAATCGATTTTTTATTATTGAAATTTGTAGCTCAATTTATCTGAATATCTCTATCTTTTTCCATATCTCTATCTCTATGTTATTCCATTCGAAGGACGTTCGAGTTTTTTTTTTCTTCCCTTTCATTTATATGGAAAACGATTAGGAAACCGTACTATCTGAAACTGATTAATATTTATATAGTTCAAATCGAATGAAAGTGGTATATTTCTTTAAATTAATGTTAATTGCCCATCGTTAGCGAATCATGTCGGTCTATTTCGACATTTTCACTCCATATAAATCGAAAGCTTTTCCCTCCTCCCTTCGCCGCCATCCACTCATAAATCCATCTACCGAATAGCTTCGTCTACAACAAAACATCATCAATATTATCAGCAGACGCTGCAGCTATAAATTATGACGAGCCTGTGAGCCATCTTTTACTTTCATGCTATTGTTTTTTCATGCTAGTTTGGATTTCTGAATATAGTCTGGGCCGTGCGAATCGATTGCAAATTAATTCTTTAAAATTGATTGTTCGCAGTGTGTATTTTGCATACAAATTATGTTATTCATCATCAATCTGGACTAAAATGGTTCTGTATAAGTGCTTACGTTCCCGTGCTCGCAATCTCAATCAATATCATATTTTAATGAGTTGTTCTTTTAAAAAAGAAACCAAATCTTTTTAATGTTTATTTTTACTTTTTTTTATGTTTTTGACTCCCTCATTCCATTTTGTAGATTGTGTCTGTTTCGGGCATAACCAAAAAATCATCACCGTTTTCAAACGCAATGAAAAACCAAACAATATGTGTATTTGATGTGTTGAATATTCACTTCATTTAAATGCCAACGATTCAAAGCGGTAAAAAGTGTGAGTGAGTATGTGTGTGCGTTTTTTTTTGTTGGTTTTTGCAACTTGATCGAATGTCGTTGTGTGGCCTGTAGACATTACGTTGCTTGCTAGAGGATTTGGTGTGGTGAATATAATAGGTCGAAGAGTACATCGTTATATCGTCTGCATTATATGCTTGTTTTCTATCGTATTTATGCAATATGTTAATATGGTGTGTTCAAAAATTGCCCATGACTGGAAAGTATGCATTTTACGAAAAATAGAATTAAAAACACTGTGACCGGTCGGATGAATATGGTTTGTTTGTTATTTTTGTGTATGACTGTATAATATACATATTTGGTATAGTTGCTCTATGCATCAACTTGTTCCAGTTACTTGTGCCTTTTATTTCAACATTAACTTGGTTCATTTTGTCTTTAACTTTTTTCAGTGTTTGCCATTCTATATGCAATGCATGCGTGTATGTATATATGCTCTAATATTTTTCTTCACTGTTTGCCATAGTTGCTCCTTTTAACCTCTCCATTTTCGTTTACGCCATTAACCATTTTCAGTGTTTGTGGTATTGTCGTACAATATTCGCATGCTGCACACCGTTAGTTGTTTACTCAAACGGAAAAGGGTTTTTCGGATCACTTTCCCATTTTGTTCGTCTCGTCTTGTTTTTCTTTTAGCTCGCTTCTTTTTGCATCTTCCTTCTGTTCTGAGTACTGTGGTACTGTGACGACGACGACACACACACACAAACGCAACTGAAATAAATGAATAAATAAATAAATGAATATGCAGGCCCAACAAGACAAAAGTGTTCGTTGTTGTGTTGTTGTTTTTACTTCTTATTCAGTTTATTTCATTCTAAATTATGGAGGAGAGAGAGAGCGCGCGCCAGTCAAAAAAGCGAGAGCGAAAAAAAGTGAGCTGTTATCCAAACATCTGTTCTCGACTATGTTTATCATAAAATACGTACATAAATAAATGCGCGAACTTATAAAGGTTGTCTCCTTTTTTATTTCATGTGCATTTATGTAGCCCATTATGCCGAATGTGCGGACGTTGCTGTTGCGTTTGCATCGTTCTCGTTGTCGTCATCAAATTGCTGCGACACATAAACTCTTAAAAATATAATTAACTTTAGCACTGTCTAAGTGCTTCACAGCATGTGTTTCGTTCGCGTTACTTGCTGTCGTTTTTTTTTCATTCAAAGTCCTGGTTAAGTTTCTCGTAAATAACAACACCGACAAACGAGGAAAAATTGAGTGAAAAAAAAAAACATTTATTTGACTAAATCCCGGACTCAAACAAGTACGAAGCAAGATTTGGCTATTGTGTATTTCGATGGTGTTTCTTTTCATTCTCTCTTTGAATTTGATTCATTTCTCGACATTTCAAGCTGTGTTTGCTTGAAACATCTGAACTTTCGACGAAGTTGCATACTCTAATAAAAAAAAACTCTTCGTCAAAATCCATTTCGTACGCTGTTTGAAGAATGAGAAGAGAAAAAAAGCATAACGCTTGTGTTGTTAAACTGGTTAAAATTGTTTTCGTTAGAATCTTAGCGCTTTGTATCCCTTTTGATTGAATTTGTTTTCAAAGTTTGCTTTAATACATATATTTTTCGCGAATGTCGTATAGCGATGGAAATTCATACCAAGCCAAACGAGACAAAAAAAAGAGCGTGAGTACAAAGCAAATGAAAAAGAGGTGAGAATGAGAGAAAAGATGAGAAATTGCAGAAGGTAAAATTAGCGCATAATCAAATTAAAAGTTTTTCATATCTTTGGTCTGTGTTAAGGATACGATAAACTATCGTTGAAATATGCAAGTATTTAATATCAACACACTTCTCCCTTTCACTCTTTCTCCACCTTTTCGGTTTTCACTCTTTTTTTTATTAATGCCCCGATGAGAATTGAGAAAGTGGATAGGGTGCTAAAAACACAAAATGGAAAGCTCCATTGAGTCCGGCATACATACACACACAACATATGAAATGGCAAGAGCTTTTTACAACGACTTTACTCAAAACTGCAATCGCAATACATAATAATCCAATTTAGTGAGTGGTTTATTTTAAAACACTACGTAATTGCACAATTTTTGTGTCGAATGAAGCTCGGATATGGTTTTGCGGTGTGTGTGTGTGTGTGCTTACGTTTTTTTGTGTAAATTTTTCGTCGACTTTCAAACGATGCACCATAAATCATGGTGTTTATGTGGTCACATTTGGGCGGTAATTTTCGCTTTAGTAGCATTAGTAAAAGATTTCATCTTGCCATTTAGTTGAATGCTCTTCATCCGGCTCGCACAGGGAAATTCGATAGAAGAATTGCGATATGAAACATCTATGGATTATATCACATTTAAAATGTCACCGTTTATAGTTTTTTTTTTGTGCTAATCCATTTGTTATTAATGTTTTAACCAAAGTAAATGAATCGCTCAAGAGCGACCGTTGGCCGAATGAATTAAGAAAGAAAGCTTTGATGATGAGTGACGTGCAAAGGCCAAAAAATACAAATGAAGCTATGAAGAGCGAATGTGGGCGAGAAAGGAAAATGAATGTTTGAATAAGTGGAAAACTTATAGTAAAAGGTCGTTTGGTTTTGTGAAACGTACAAAAAGGCTATTAGTAAAGCCGATGAAAATAGATGGAAAATTTACTCTCTAATTTCGGAACATTATCCCTCAAATGCTTACCTCAATGTTGTTAGTTTTTATTCTTTTCTACCTACCTTCCCCTCCCAGCATTCCTTCTTTTTGGTTCGTCTTTTACTCTGTCTTTGCTCATGTTATCATTTCGATCGAATAAGGCCGAGGCCGAGGGATACATACACAAACCTAAAGCGAACACATTTACACAAACAGACAGATTGCAATTCTCAATTTGAGAGCGAGAACTGAAACGGAGCAAGTGAGTTTATAACAGAATATCGTTAAAATCTACCGAATTTGGTTGATAGTCACTTTTGAATGGTGCTGCAAACTCACCTAAAGTGTTGCAACAATTGACTCTTGTCAAGGAAATTATCATTTCAGATAGTTTAGATTGCACTATGTCCGTGTACAGTAGTCAGTGTCATTTAATTAGTCAAAGTGTATATTGCGTAAATTAACAGTAAAAATTTACAATTTTGAAATGGCAATTAACAAGAGCTGTTGAGGACAGTATTTCGCTTTCTCTCGCTCTCTCGGTATTTTTTTTTCTTTCATTTCTTTTTTGACGCGTTTCACATTTAGGACATAATAGATTAGGTTATGCAAGAGTTCTCAATGACGTGTTTCTTTTAGTTTTGCTCTAGTCGTCGTCGTCGTCGTCATCATGCGCGTATTCACACGAAGTTCACGTTGATCCGTTGCTTGTTCTTTTATTTTATATATTCTTTTTTCCTATGCTTTGATGAAATGCGAACGCAGTGTTTACATGTACTCAAGTCAAGATTCCCACATATTTTCAAACTTCTTTGCAACAAGACCAATCAAAGTCGAAATATAACGAGCTGTTCGTTATTTATAAGTGATATGAAGTGGAATACGTGTGTGTGTGTATGCGTGTACTGTATAGTTTTCAATGTTGGCTGTCATTTTAGTCGTTTGACAAGTGCACAAAAATGTGAACACACAACGCCCATATTAAACAAATCTTGTTTCGAGAGAGAGAAAAAGAGAAAAAGAGAAAGAAGGAAATAGAGAAAAACGCGTATTGAAACAAGTCAGCAAGAAGTGTAAAAGAAGTTACATTTCAAACATCTTCTGTAGATTTTGAAACAAATTTTTTGTCTCTTCTTTTTTTCTTTTTCACTTGGTATTCTATGTGCGATGCGCGAGTATTTCCATTTCGGATTTTTGCTTTGCAGCATATTTTTTGGAGCTGTCTTCTTGTTTTTTATTCTGTTTCTCCTTTACCATCTGATTTTCTGTGTATAAGTATATCCACTGTCACATCGATTCGAAATGTATTGTAACTGGCGCTTTTTTGTGTCTGTTCATCATCGTTGTCGTAATGTTCAAAGCTTTTTTTGTCAGTATCTATTTGGCTTGCGATTTTTGTGTAAAACCATTGCGCACTACCTTAATCTATATCATATACCTTTTAAAAAAAGTCAGAATTTTTTCTGGATCTTTTACCGTTACTCTGTACAAATTCTCGAAAACCAAAAGATGTGTATGTATGAAGATAATGCTTTCTATCTCTTTTTGCAACCATTTCTTCATCGTTGGAATTCTCGTATGTATTACCCTCTCTTTTTTCTCTCTATCTCGACACAATTTCCCACAAGAAAAATGCAGCAGAAAACTAAAAGCTAAAATAATGAACAAAACCGAAAAAAAAATGTGTAAGATAGAACGAAAATAAAAAGAAATTGATAGCAACAACTTATATAGCATTTAGTGCATTTTTCTCAGCAACGATAAAAATGCGTTCGCAATATGTTTCATTTTATTCTTCTTCTTCTTTTTGTATTTTTGTGCGCATTTGATTTGTTTTATTAACAATTTTATATACATATCCACAGTCTTATGCGTTCAAATAGATGAAAATAGAGAAGAAAAACCTGGATAAACTTTCGGCATTTCGTGTGTGCATAATGCACAAAGAAGAAAAGTATGGCAAGTAAATGCAGTGGCGCATCGCAAAACTTCAAATTCTCAAATGAATACACTGGATTTGTGATTCATACAGCGCATAAAATTACGACAAGACTTCGTCATTGCTCGTTCTTTTTCATGTATGCGTGTGTGTGTGTGTGTGTGTGTATTGTGTGCAATGAAGTTGATTTTACAAATATGTCGTACCTTAAATTGAGTTTTCCAACTTGTTAATTTTTGCAACATATCCTCACACTACTTGCGTTCTCGTTCTTTTGTTTTCGAAATGGGTCGGAATGGCCGGAGGAAAGTGATGCAGAAAGCGTTCTCAATGAAAAAGACACCAAGGATAACAAATGAATATCTGTGATTTTCTCAGCATGTCGGTTGCATTTGCCAAGTGGTCACCAAGAAGAAAAATAAAAAAAACTACAATATCAGCAAATATATCAAATGGCTCATAAAAATATAACGAATTCTCATCCCATTTTTCTCCAATTTCAGCAACACCAGCTTTCATTTTGTTGATATAGTTTTTTTTATTATTTCCGAATGACATTTTCATTGTATTTATGTTTGTAGAACAATTTATTCATTTCGGTAACAAAAATACCAACTAAAATGAAATTCATTGATTTACTGTATTTCGCGAAAAAACATTCTAGGTGCGTTTGTACAACTGAAAAATAATTTATAAAACAATGGCATCATGATGCAAAATTCGACATACGTAAATTTTGACTTCCGTCAGCAAAAGTTGAAACTGACTTAATAGAAGCCATTTAAAAAACACTTTATATTACTTAGCATCAGTCTTTCTAATTCGCCGCTTGTTTGTCTGGTACTCTTTCAGTCGAAATTCTATCAAATGGTAAAAATCGTCCCATTTCCATCAATTGTCGATCAAAACTAATCACTAAAATGTTGTACATTGTTTAAATATTCACTAAAGCCTGTAAATTGTACCAAACGCATTCTAGTAAATTATAAATGTTTAATGTACATAGTAGTCGCAAGAAAAGTTCCAAGTGCTCCCATTATGTGTGTGAATATATATAAAGGCATACACTGCGGCCCATTCAAGATTCATGTGGATTCATTATAAATGATTTAATGAGCGAACAGTATCACCATTTAAATTGTTTCGTCTATTAACTTATTTTCTGTCGCTTTCTCGTATAAGGATCAAACCGTGTGTATGTATAGTGCGGTAGTCGATGTTTATAGTCAATAGTGAAAGAGAATAAGAGCGAAAAAAACACCGTACCAAAGCACCTGACACTTCAAATGCATTTTCATATTGTTTCTTGGTTATTATGTGCGTGTGTAATGTGTATTGTTGAAAATTATGAACATTACTTCAAATGCATATACGCTGGTTTATGCGAATGAGAGATATTCGCTCGGTTTGGCTTTTTCAAGAATCTAAATTATCCGTTTCGTTGTACACATTGGGATTTTTGTGTTTGGTGGCTTTGCATATTTGTTTTACGAAGAAATTGTGGTAAACAAAACTTTACGCCATTTGCATGGCTGTGAACTTTCCATTTCTTCTTTATCGTGCTCGCTCACTCGAACAGTCTCTCTCTCTCTCTCTCTTCATCGACAAAACAAACAAACAAAAAAAGAACATGAACGAAGAACATATGCAAACAAAATACCCGGAGATTTAAACAACATATGTAACGCTGAGAATGAAAACGACTCAAGAGATCTCATCTCCATCTCTCTTCGGTTGAAATGCCCATCAGCAAAAAAAACAGGAAGTAAAATTCCTTAAGCCATTTCCATTCTCAGTTGCACATATATGTGCATTTTGTTTTTGGGTTGTTTGTTGCTTTTGCTTTTCTATCCATATTAATTTAATGACAATCAGTTTGAGCTATATATACAACAAACGCAACCGAGAATGAGTGACTTGAAACCGAATATTTTCATTTGTCGCTTACACATATACGCACAAGCTAACAACAAATAGGTTGAGTAAAAGTGACATGAGTTGGGTTAAATATATATGCGAGAAATATGGGTAGAAATAAAGGCGAATGAAGGGGTACGTAGTCAAATCAAATCGAAAAACTGCACTGTTCTTGAAGTATAACTGAAAAAAACACACCATCATGTGTACATGAATTTATTTTCTAGAGAAAAACCAAACCACACAAAAACTGATTATGAAGCGAAAGTGTTGAGTTTCGGGCAATATTCAACTTGTCCTCTGTTTCGTAATTTTTATCGCATAAAATACGTTTTCATTCACAAATGACATCAATTCATATGCATAGAATGGCTGAATTTAATTTAAATGCAACGAAAAATGTTTCAAAATGATACTGATATTATTCAATGCATATTGCACAGAGAAAAGGAGCGAGAGTGAAAAATAAATGAGCGTTTACACACCAATATTAATAAAAGAAGAAATGGACACACTGAATCTCCCCACTATTTCAACGAACGGAGTATAGACACTCATTTATTTCGATGTGTGCATCAGATAGCAAGTGCAAGAGAATGAAATTTTTTTTTAAAAAAATCATGCTTATCTTGGTTGATTTTTACACCATTGGGAGGTATTTGCATGAAATCGTATCTCTTTCTCTTTTCGGTTCATTATTCAAATAAAGTTTCAACTTTCAAAATTAGTTTCGTTTAAATTACGCTTTCAGCCACTAGTTGAATGGGTATACGAAGCAATATCCCGATTACATCGACCGTTGATTGTATGCGTTTAGCCTGCTTTTTCATGTTTCGATAAATTTTCCAAAATTTACTTAGCACATTTATATACTTATTAAAGAAACGATTTCCATACACACACACACATTCTCTTTCTTCTGTTTTAATCATATTCCGTGCTCGAAGTTCTTATACTTTTCAGCATAATGCACCTTTTTCACTCATTCGATGAATTTATGTGCATGCAGTTACAAGTATTGCTTTGTTGGTGTTGTTTTTTTTTGCTTTCTTAAATAGTCTCTAATGAAAACAAACGATAAATGAAATGTTAGTGCTCATAATGCTTCAGAAGGATTATTAAAATGCTTGATGATGCGGTTTGTACGGCAAAGCCCAGATATACACAGAAATGTCATATAGAACAATGAATTATTCATTAGGCTCTTCAAACCGTATATGCGAACTCTAAATGTACATTCAGCCGTTGTGTGTACATGTTGTGTTCTATTTTGTGAGAAAAACTCGTAAACGAATGCTGTTTGATTAATTCATTGTTTCTTGCTCCACTTTAACACACTTCGATTGACGCGAAGTCGACTTATTTTCATTTCTCATTTGTTGATGTTATTGTTGTTGATTCTCTCTCTCTCTCTCTCTCTCTCTCTCTCTCTCTCTCTCTCTCTGTTTCTGGAGGTAGACTTTTTGAATCGCGTCACATCATTCGAACGATTTGAATTGTGTATTTTTTAATTCATTACTTTATGTTCGCCTTACGAGTTATAATTTACAATGTATGTTTGTACCAGGAGAGCTTTTGTTCACCTGAATATGAATTGCATTCCGTTTTTTCCCTCGATTTATAAAAATTCCACCGCTTTTCAATCACTCACAAGCATTTACTATGCTGACGATAATTTATTCCATTCAAATTTAATTTAATATATACATACATAAAACTACAATAATAACAAGAAAAAAAACCATTAGAATAATTCATTTCAATTAGATTGATTGATTATATTGAAAATAGAAATCGCTTGGTTTTTGTCATTTGACCTATTTTGCACGATCATTGTGTCATATGACTAACGGATTTTTCCTTTTACAGTTCTTTTTTTTTTGGTGAAAAATCGCAATTTTGATTGATGGCTTGTAGACTGAACACAACGGCAAAAATTTCAAAGCACAATAACAATGTCCTTTCTCTAATTAGAATTAATTTCTGTTGACATTGAGCATGGCACACAAAAAATGAATTATGATTTCCTTTTGTTTGGACATTCGAACATTGAATCTAACAACTTGTGAGAAAAAATTAGTTACACGCAACAAGGCGCAAAAGTGCGAAAAACATGCACAAAAGCCAGAGCAAATGACGAAAAAAAATTTATAATAATCGACACCAATTTATGTCCTTAGAACGTTCAGATTCACAGTTAGCATGAGTAGTCGAATACTTTAACAATGTAGTTGCCAATAGAATAGCCACGTTATCTATCAGAAACAAGCTTGAAAAATTACATCCATATATGAATTCCATATGAGAAAACACAGTAATCTCTGTTTCGGAAGGTAACAATCTCTTGGAATTTCCAGGTGCGTCTACAACGTACAATAAAAAAATTATTTCCAAAGCATTATGATGCAAAAACTCGACCTATTAACTTCTGTCAGCTATTGCCATGCAAAACTATTTAAAAAAAAAATCTGATTTAATAAAATCCATTTAAAAACAATTAATGTTGATTGGCACTGTGATTAGTACGGTAAACCAAAATTCTCGAAAAACGTAAAAAATTCTTCCTAAATCCCGAGAAAAGTTTACAAAAAAGCACCTGAAATATACTCAATGTTTTTCCAATAAAATATTGATTTGTATCGTATTTGGCTTTAAATTTAAAAAAAATGGTGTGAAATTTCTCCCTCTTGTATATTAATGAGTTCATGCACCTAATCCATATAGCTTTTTAAGTGCCTGGTTACAAGGAAGAATGTCCGTAATTTCTGTTTTGAAAACAGTCGGATTCCCATATAAAACTGTACTACCATGTAGCGGTGGTAGTTGTTTCATTTAACAATGAAAATATAAAAAAAGTGTTCGGTTTGCTTGAGTGAAATGTGGACGTGAGCGCAATTAACCCCGACTTTTCGTATGATTCTTTGTTGAAATGTTCTTTCAATTGTTTTATTTTTACAACAAATGACATTAAAAAAATGATTTTTTTAAAAAATAAATTCAAATGTAGAAAGTTTGTCCAAAATCCCGCACTCCATTTGAATGGAAATTTAAATGTGTACTGATGGTCTTGGTCTGAATTCAAAAGTACGTATATTCTCATCTTGGTTGCTGGCAGCAGTAGCCGATACAAAAAAAAATGGCAACGAAAAAAGGCGAATAAAAATTGAAATGGAAATGAATATGAGAATGGAGAGCTGGCAAATTATTCTGGACAAATGAACGACATGAAGAATGAGAAAAATGAATGAACTGGAATCTGGTCATGCCTTCGGGCCAATGTACACAAGCGTATTAAATATATACATTTCGAAAAGCTAATCGTACAATGTATACTCAAGTGATTCTGCAGCAGAGTGAACGCTTTAAATTTCTAGTAAATCAATATTAAAACGGCAAAACGAACAAATAAAAAGTGGGTAAGAGAAAGAAAGATAGAACGAGGAGGGGAGAGAGAGAGAGAGAGAAAGACGGAATAAAAACAACTGAACAAACTAATGAAAAATATAGCGAATTACAAGAGAGAAATTATGTAGAACGAGAAAACATAGAAAAAAAAAAAAAAGAGAGAGAGAGAGAGAGAGAGAGAGAGAGAGAGAGAGAGAGTTGAGCAGATGAAGAACCACAAAACAATGTAGAAAAATATGTTATTCTATTCAATTTTCCAGCAATGGACTAGTAACTCAAGAATATAAAGCACATAACGTGGTGATTTTTCTCTTTTCATCTTCGTCTGTTTGTGGGTTGGCACTGTTTTTGTTGTTGTTGATGCTCTTTTTTCCGTGTCATTAAGTGGAAGCGCTTTAGAAGTTTTATTTTCATGCTATCGCTTTTTTTCGCTGCCCTTTTCTTCTCCGCTATCGTTTGTTTATAGTGCTTTTAATGAATGTGAAGCACGTACCGATTTCTAAATGTCTTGCATTCATCTATGTATCCCACATATACTAGAAAAATGTTCTACTTACTATCATTTTCCATTTGAATAGAAAAGGAGCCGCCACATAATTGTTCGTGTACATTGTGTATACATTGTCAAATTTTTGTTATCGCTATTGGTGTTGAAACAAAGCTATTCATTTATATCAAACAATTTTAAACGAGATACTTCTTAGAAATGTCGAAAAATATTTCGAATTTTTTTTTTCAAACTTTAGATGAAATTAGACTTATTGTTTATCCTACATAAATGATCGATGAATCCAGTGGGATCACCACTCACAAACATTTTATTCAAATTTTTCGAGCTGGTCCAGTGCACTGCTGGAAAAATTTGTTAAATCAATGTTTTTTGTATGATTCGTCAATGTTTTGTCAGCTCAAAAACATTATTTCAACGCATTTTTTCTGCAATCCCATATCGAAATCAAAAACACGACAGTATTCACTTTTTCGTGGTCACAGCGTTTCGATACTATAGAAGCATATACAGATATACAGCGATTAAGAATGTTCCAACTGCAGCTGGGTCCGACCAACAATCCACTGCCATTCAGTTGAATTATTTTTTGCGAAACACTTCATCACTCTACACGTTTCTCTCTCTATCTCTCAGTTGAATCCAATGTTCCATACTAGGCTTGTCGGATTTCGTTTCTCTCTCGTATTTCATCTTGCATATGCCATAATTTGAAATTGTTGTGGACTTTCATTGCGACATCACGTTGAATTCACATTTTTGACCTCTACATTGCAGTATCACTTTTCATGCTCACATTGAATTTGCCATCAAATAATCCATCAATAATTTGTGCTTTTACGTGAAAATATAAAAAAATCTCAAACTATGTCATTTGCAAGATAAAAACGAGCGAAAAACGAAATCCGACAAGCCTTCTCAATACAACACTATATATAAATCGAAAACTTTTAAAATGTCAATTGTTTCAAACATATTTTTAATTACTTGCGAAATTGCTATCATTAAAACGTGCGCTTTTTCTTCATTCAGTTGCTTTGTGTGAGAGAGTGTCATCGCATTATATTGAAATGACAATCGGTGTGCGTCTGCTTGTTTCATTCAAATATTCTGGTCGACGGCTTTACGAGATCACATTGACGATGTGACATGAAAACAGAACAATATAATATGCAAAAATTCAAATAAAAACACACAGATAAATTTGAAATGAGAAACACGAGAATTGTTATGTCATGCACAAAAAAACACAAGCGCTTTCCCCACTTTTTCATTTCAAAATTTTAACAAGCAAAAGTCCACTGTCATTAGATGGAATTGCGCTTGACATCATCGCATTTCTGCAAAATGGTTCTCTACACTTGCCCATTTTATCTACTGTTCTGCATTTTGTAAAGCAACAGAAACAAAGAAATGTACATCATTACTTTTTCGTTGTGTTGAATTTGCATGGAAACAATTTCCGCTGAATGTTATACCATTATTTATCCGTATATGTTGGTATTCCAGATGAATTTATAGTTACTTTTTTTTAAAAAGCTTTTCAATCTCATTCTCCATTTTTTGGTTGAAATTTCGCTCTACTTCCCAATATTTTTTGACATATATTGTTTATTGGTGTCAATATTTTGTAGTCGGCTACTTTTTAAGTATTAATGCAGTTTTTTTGTCATTTTATTTACAGAGATGAGACGGGTATCATCATCATTATCATCAATACCCTTTCAGCAATGAGACACTGAATTACTACCAAATGGAAAATTGATTGTCAACATTTCAAGCAGAACAGCAACGACGTCGAGGTTGACAACAATAGCAACATCACCATCAGAATGATATGCATGCACATAAATCAAATAACAAGCAATGTTGTTGACGCAGACTGCATGCAACAATTATTCATTTTTAATTATCTGAGCAAATACTAAAAAGTCTTTCTTACAACAAAAAAAACCGGAAGAAGAAAATCCAAGAGCCAAGCAAGAAACTCAATATTTTGAACGAATTTAAAAAATAAAATAAAATAAACGTAAATCGACAACGTTTGATCGGTGACAACAATACACAATAAACAGGAAACGACGAGTGAATAGAATACAAATATTCTATAGAGAGTGTGTTTGTGCGTTTGACGTGGGTGTATTCACCCCGTCACAAAACCACCACGTTTTCCATCTCAACAAAAGCGACGGTAGCGAGTGTTCGTCACATCTATAAATCGGAAGTTTTGATAAATAATTCCCAATACAAAATCTACGTTGAAAGCCATTGAGTAATTGTTGGTCATCATCTTCCGATGGTATTACATCAACGAAGCGATCAAATAAAGGATTGTTCAATTAAATTACCGCTGGATATTCCGTGAGTACTCATCACATTCTATCTTTATATCATTCACACATGCACCAATGTGTCTCTCGATTACGAAATAATTGATTTTAATCGGGTGTCCAATTTAATTCACTTTATTTTTGCTTCTCGATTCTCACCATCTCTCGATTCTTTTGATTCGATGAATTCATCAAATACGTTGCTTCGTGATTTTCAAACGATTGAAATTGCCATGCAAGACACACAATTTATCACATTTACTTAGGGACAAAATTTCATTAGGAAACTTGTCCTCTAATCCAGATCGTAACAATGTAAAGACGAATAGAAAAAAATCAAAAGGTTCGAAATGAAAGAACGAGAAAAAAGATTGGAACATGTACTTCCTGCATCGTGACAAAGAATAATTTGGAAAGAAAGAGAAATGGAAGATGAAAAACAGAATAAAATGGAGATGTAGAAACAATAGCGATTCCGTGAGACAGGAACAAATAGTTCCAATGAAGTAGATTAATGGTATAGATGCGTCACGTTGCCACTACCATCAGCGAATGCTCTCTTCTTCTTCTTCTTTCGACAGTGAATCTCTTTCTCTCTCTCTCTCTCTCTCTCTCTCTCTCTGTGTGTGTGTGTGTGTGTGTGTGTGAATACCGACTACACTGGAAAGAATATGTCAGACATATTTCGTTTCAATCATTTAAAAATTCCCAAATGATTGAGAAGCGTATACATTAAAAATATAGCTCATTTCATATGTAGTACATTGGTTGACAGTAACATTTACGTTGAATGAATCCGAAATGTAAGCACGATTTTCCAACCAAACCCCAAACGAAGCTTACTCTTGGAAAGTTAAACTGATGTAAAGTCAAGCAATAGCATGCCAAAATCAAAACGTATATATTGACCACATAAAAGCGGTTCTATTTTTTCCCTTAAAATTTCATTTTCATGCACACCACACACACCACACAAAAGTAGCTTTCTATTCATTGTATGACTACGACCAACAGAAACAATCAGAATTTTAAAAGAGAAAGAAAACACAACAAAAACGTCTTGGTAAATTGCGATAAAAAGGACATTCAAGGTTATTTCAATCATGATTTTTCCGTTACTTGGAGCTCATCATGGTTGGTTAGAATCGCGCTCTTCTGCATTTTATTTTATGGTTTGTTTACATACGATAAATGATTTATGTAGTATTATTTAATTTAAGGCGGAAAAAAAGAGGAAAATATGGGATGCGATCGCATAATGCAAACATCGTGTTTCAGCATTAAGTGATCGACTGAAAGTGATGAACCACACACAGAGAGAAAAAATTTGGTAAATGTAAAGGGTAATTTGTAAGTTTAATATTACTTTACCAAATTACCGTACGAATTCTACCATTTTGTCATATTTTCAAAACAAACGACACGAACAAATTAAATTTACCCCAGCATAATATTACGTTTACCAATTGCCGCGTAGCAGTCAAAACATACCTAACGTCGACATTACATCGTATTGTTCACAACCTACAACATGTCTAATTGCGTGAACTTTTGTCCGCAAAAAAATAAAAGCGAAGAGATCAAATCAGAATTGGGATTGGCAAATTTTAATAATTTGTATATGAATAATACAGAAATCGTCGATAAAAGTGAAATCAAAATCGTCGAATTCAGTACGAAGAATTTAATAACACAGTCGATGATATGTCGACGTTAGGTATGATTTGACTGCTACGCGGCATTGGTAAATGTAATATTATGCTGGGGTAAATTTAATTTGTTCGTGTCGTTTGTTTTGAAAATATGACAAAATGGTAGAATTCGTACGGTAATTTGGTAAAGTAATATTAAACTTACAAATTACCCTTTACATTTACCAAATTTTTTCTCTCTGTGCATAATCAACCAAAGCTCAAACCTGAAACATGTACACCTCATACACACACTCAACTTTGTTCATTTTTTTCCACAACGATAGTATGTTCACAGTTGAAGAGCTTATATGAGAGAAACAAAATGAAATGTTAAATCAACGAGAGATAAAGATTGCCACAGAAAAATGAAATCATCAGTAATTATGTTCTGTGTGAGAAAGAGAGAAAGAGAAAGAGTGTGTATGTTAAAACAGTACAAGTCAGTTCTTTGAATCTTTTATCTATCGCTAACAACCACTAAAGAACCGAAAAAGGATTAACTACTGCATGCATAGAGTAATTGAGATTTTAAAGTTTTCTCCATGAAACATGAGAGATAGTGAACGAGCTACAAAGCCAAGCAATGTGCGATGATTTTTCATGCTAAAAACTTTGTATATTTTTTTAAAGCCATCGTCTCACTCTGTATTTGCTGTGGTCTAATTTGCTAGATGGGAACGAAATGCTAGACAAAGAAACAGAAAGTCACACAAAAAAATACAAACGATGCTCAAGTTTGCATTTATTAAAATGTCAGTATTTCCATGTATTCAAGGTGCATATCGTGAAATGGAATTAATTTTTTTTAACGCAAAACATGCATATATGTATAACATAACCAATGGTATACGTTAGAATCGTTCGTAAGACCAGCGCAGAACTGTTGTTTTGATCGTTGCAATGGAAGTATTGTACGGTATTGTATAACGAAGAAACGGAATAATGCATGATAACATTGTATTCAATGACGTGATATACTCTTCTTAAGACACCAACATTTTTGATTTGTACACGCAATATGTTTACACAAGTAAAAATTCAATTTATACGAACAAGTGTCTTAAATAACTTTATTACCGCATTTATGATTTACGAAAATAGCAAAGTTATATGAAAACATATTACTCACTGCACTTCCGTTTTTCTTCACATAAATTCATTAATGGCTTCATTATCATTATCTACATTTCAGAGCTTGCAATCATGCATTTAAGTTTCTGTGACTTTGTTTTGTGACCAAAACCACAGATGTGAATGTCATTTGATGCAAAGTAATATTTATAAATAGCCAAAACTTATTATGATCCATCTTATCGACCATACTATTCAGTATACCCGATTGACACTTGTCTCATTAATTGCCTCTACAACAAAGTATCAAATGGTCTCATAAAGAGTCTTATTTAACGAACTGAAAAGAAAAAGTAAGACGGACTCTTTTTTAATGTCGCCATTTTTCTAATTGAACATTAATCATCGGGATGTAATATAATAGACACACACACACACACACACAGAGAGAGAGAGAGAGAGAGAGAGAGGGTTTAAAAGTGTGTGTCAGCTAATCGCTAGTGATATATTTATTCCATGGGGTTATCCACCATTGGTGGACCACCAATCTAGTTTTTCTAGTGCGTGAAATTTGGTCTTTTGGTAGTTTGACGTACAAATAGTACATTGATGTGAAGTTATGTGCTAGTTTTTACAAGTGGTTTTCTAGTTTTCCAGTTTGGTTTATTCAAAATAATGTTCACATTTATTCACAAAGTGATGAATTGTTAAGAATGTTTTAATTCAATTTATTTTGAATGTATTGATTGTTATAAGCAGAGCAGTTAATCAGTTGTTTGAATGTCTGCTGATATTCACACAGCCGCTGGCGCTAATCGAGCTGCTCTGAATACAGTTCATGATATTTGTCAACATTGTGATATTATAAACAGATTTTTTTCGGTTACTAAATGTTATGAGAATATTTCATATTATTTATTAAATAATATTTAACTAAACTGATCTTTTTTACCCCACTCCAATCTCACTTTCTTTCTTTGGATCGTACACTGTACGTATATGGTATTGCATTTCACAGCCATATTGTTTGTAATCACAAAAAATTGCATTTTAGTACCTCTCTAGTAAAACGCCATTGATAACATAAGCGAATTTGAGACAGAGAGAAAGATAGAGAGATGTGTAAATGGAGTAGCAATTCGCTTTTGTGCTACATAAACAATAAACAATGTGTTAATCCCTGGCAAAATATACGTGGATGGTTTTCAGGTGCAAAAGGAGTGGCTTATATTGTTTGAATAATAAACATTGTTCAGTTAGCACCTGATGTTGATTTCGTTGTGAATGACATCATTTAGTTCAATGAACGCAAAACTAATCCTGTACATTTCAAGTTGAAATCGTTGTGTGACTACTAATTTTGATGAGAACAGAAATCCAGTATCTGTAATTGAATAGTGGATGTTCTTCTCTTTTATATAATCGAGCCTAATTGGAATGTTTGCAGCCAACTTTTAACCGGTATTCCAATTTGTAAGAGTATACAAACACAGCCATTTCATCATCTCATATTCGCTTCGTCGCTTTTCAATATATTCACATGTAAATTCAGTTTGGTCCAATTATATGGATATATTACTCTGAATTGACACAAAATAATTTATCAAATAATATTTTAAAATATTCGAATGAAAAACGATACATTGATTTTTGACTTGCTAGGATTTTTCAGTAAAATCATTTTACCAAAATGGAAAATGAGAAGGTGTTTCAAAAAAAAAGAAGCATTTCCTCATCAATCAATGGATTTTTATGTACTTTTAATAGTTCGAATTCTGACCCATTTACACACTGAAATTAACAATGTGCTATTACTGTGGTTCATTGGATAAAAAAACTTCTTTAACTTTTTCTCAGCGGCCATTGTTGAACTCAATCCATATTTTGTAAACTTTTCACTTTTCATCATTTTTTCGTTTGTGTGTGTGTGAATATTTTCCAAAACTTTTTTCAACGATACTCACGCAAATGTAGTTTACATTCAAATTTCCTTGCCTCAATCTAACATTCTTTTTACTACTGTGTACAATAAAAAATGGTTCAATTTATTATCGCCAACGCAAAAAATAAAAATGAAAGTCATGGCATTTGAAAATTCGGTTCTACCGTGGCAAAAACTTACAGCTCATTCTGCATTGTCAATAAGGAAAGAGAGAGAGAGAGGAGAGAGAGAGAGAGAGAGAGAGAATGAAACCAAGAGTGAATATTTTATTTGTGAAATATAACCACCCTTAAATAGAGAATTTCCATTGGGAAATGTACGATCAATTCATTTCACCTCTTCAAGAATATTAATTTGCTTTCATAGTGCCATGGCGCACGTTGTATATTTTGTGAACCATACATTAATCAGGAAAAAGAAATAAAACGCTCGCTTGAATTTTAATTCGCGTTTTCTATTTTCATAATTTAAATGGAATTTATATTGATTGAAACATTTAATAAGTAAATCGATGCAAATCACAATGATTCAACATATACGACAAAAGAATTTTTTTGAATAAACAATGGCTGAAATCGCTTCCATTTCAAATGCGTTAGCCTATATATGCCATAAATAATTCTTGGATTCCTATAATTTCCATTGACATAGAAATCACTTCCATCAAAAGCATTGTTCCAATTATTATTATGGAACTCACAACAAATGTGTTTTCACACATTTTTCAACTTGGGTTGACCAGTAAGGTATGTTGACGAAAAACTGTCTACAGCTTTGTACGACAAAAAAAGGTGAAAAATGTCGTTTTTTGGAAAATATTTTAGAAGTTGAAAAGCAATGAAAATATTTTATGGACCGTAATGAATATTCGTTAGAGGCGGTTAGATCAGTAGTGCAAAATTACCGAAAAATCTGAAAAAAAAAAATCATAATTTATTTCAAAAAAGCACGTCATTCCATCTTTTTTATGTCAAAAATCGAAAGAACATTTTATATACATTAAGAGGTCTTTTATTGTTGAGCCGCTGCCATTCGGACGCAGCGGCTGAATGAACATTTTCAAAACTTAATTCAGCTGCTGCGTCCGAATGCTATTTTTATTGGCGTCTGAACGTAGTTTTGGAAAATGTTAGTAAATAACTATTATCACCTTAATATTCTCACACAAACTAAATGCAAAACATGTCAATAAATGAAAAATGGGATAAAATCCACCAAATGCCATTGAACAGTACTATATTAACATTACATACAGTTTAAAAACGGCATATATACATGCCTCAATACCAGTTGTACGAAACCATCAATTTGAGTTTATTTCTGATGTTCATTTAAAAACCTCGTATTGTGATCAAAACATATTGTGTCTTGTCTAACCGCGTTAAATCCACAAAATAAGTTGTATTTTTTTCTGTGGTTTTCTGAATGGAATGCGGATGAGGTTTTTTCTCGTACACACATTGAGTCAATTTGGTGAATGAGAGAACTGAAAAATAGCATTCACATGAATCAAATACCACCTGCACCTGCACCTGCAACAGAGAAGGATATAGTAGTCTGGTGAAAATGAAAATGAAAAAGATTGAACTTTTTTTAAAACACAAAATGCAGTAATTTGTGTACTTTGAATCGTTGATTTGGTTTTTCTGTGAAATCGGTGTGTGTGTGTGTGTCATCGAAGAGATAAAAAAAAATATGGGTGGAGTCGAAGTTTAATTTAATTTGGTGTATGTGTCTCATTTCAGATGGTTAATCAAAACGGCAATGAGGCCGGTGGGCCCGTTTGATTCATCATCACCGTCCTTTGTACAACACAATGATTGCGTACTTGTTGTTGGAGTATCCCGTCCAAAATTAGCTGCTGCTTTTTTAACAATTATGATTATATCGTTGTTTTTAACATTTCATGTGCTATATGATAGCGCCATCTATAGCATTCAGGTAGGTTTTAATTCACAATATTTACATTCCATTTAATTTAGCTGCACAGACATTCGAGCTGCCATATTTTTTGTACATCCATTCATTTATTTACACATAGAGGAAAAAAATTGCGATGAAAATTTTAATAAAATTGTAGAGAAACAAACAAAACAGGTTGGACCAACATGTAAAAATGTAGTTATTTGATTGGTGACAAATATAGTGAGTGTTTGGTGTTTTCAATATTATCGTTATCGCAACCACAAAAAATATTCCCCGGTTATAGCACCGGTTGACGGTGTGAAGATAAAAATTCGAAAATGAAACCGAAAAAAGCTCCGCATTTAGAGAAGGAATGTGACGTGCAAAATATTCGATGAACTAAAACGCATTCGTTTGCTTGTTGACAATTATATTTATTTGATGAGGTGCAAATGCATACGATGTATTATAAATGTATGCCATACGTGTGTATTCCAAAATAGACCATGTATGAACGCCCATGTATGAATGTTTCAAAAATTAAATTACTTTTTGTAGTATTGTATTTACATTTGTGCACGCAAACTTTCATCCTTCGAGAACAAACAACGAAAATTGATCGCGTTTTCATTGAAATTTTCGATGCGTGCCTGTTGGTATGTGGGTGTATGCCAAATGTATGACTTTTCCCTGAATAAATATAATTTCATTAATGTGTCTGGCACACATTCTAATCGCATTAAAATTTATTTTTGTTATTTGATTGTTTTTCGTGCTCTCGTTTCATCATTTGCCGCACTCGCAGCACATAACTCTCGCTCTCTTATATTTTTGTTATCATTGCGCACCGGTTTTGTGATGATGTGTGAATACCATTGTGTATTTCGACCCGAAAATATTTTAATTTAAAAAGTTTGTTGTGTTTTATGTAATCGCCTGTATATGACAACGTGCACTACGAAAATAACGAAATTGTATCATTGCTACCAAAAAAATAGTAAAAAAATCGATTTGAGAGCGTGTTGAAAATGCGATTAAAATTAAATTTTGAAACGAATAACAAATCAATTAATACATATTTTTTTCTTCTTTTTGTATGAATGTTCCGCTGTTGCCGGTTTTAATTTTCAACAAAAATAGGCTGCTTCCAGTCCCAGTGCTTCGACAGATGATCGATTCTCATATCTATCGAATCAGATCTATGGACCGAATGATGCGACATCTGCAATAAAAAATTCAGTTGTTTTCCCTAGCAAAATACATTTTCCAAAAACAAGCAGAAGGCTTCCACAGGTAACCCAATTTCGTCAATTGCTATTTGCATCGTTTAGCTCTTTTGCATACAATTAAAATCTTTGTATTTGTATGTGACTAGGCACTGGTAATCGGTGTACGAAAATGCGGTACACGAGCGCTACTTGAGATGCTGTACTTACATCCGCGAATACAAAAAGCGGCCGGCGAGGTGCATTTTTTCGATCGTGACGAAAACTATTGGAAAGGTTTAGAATGGTATCGAAAAAAGATGCCGCATTCGTTTCGTGGTCAAATTACCATTGAAAAAAGTCCCAGCTACTTTGTCACGCCCGAGGTAAGTGCTATTGAATTATATTTATTCGTTATTTATATTTAGAATTTTAATTCAATTTATAAATTAATTCATTTTGATGAAATGCGTTTTTTTTTAATTATTTTGAGAAGTTTTTATGTTGAAATAAATGCAAATGGAGATTAAAAAAATTCTTGCAAAATATTGACAGTATATTGTACGTGCCATCGTCATTCGTGTGAAGTATCCATGTAAATTATAGGGTACTTTCATGGTGTAATGCGTTCTTTAGCTCGTCGTATGTTCATTGAATAAAATACTGAACGCTATCGCTCCCAATCGTTAATTATTAACTTTAACTTGTAATTCGTTTTGTCCCGTCGAATGCCATTCCTCTTTTTCAAATATTGAGCGAGAGAGAGAGAGTAAAAAATGCCGATTGCTTTCGGGATGGTGCTCAATAATTGATCAACGTAATAAAAAGTTGAAAGTAGTCATGTACGTTGTTAGCCGTTGTTACGAGAAATCTTATATCGGAATGGTCTCATTATCCATTTATCGATTTGGTACGAGAGACAAACACACAAATGAATTTTGTAGTACACACGCGACAAATAAATACGCTGCCAACAAGCATCGTGACAAGCTATTTTTGAAATGGAGGTTAATAAACGACATTCTATTTAATTTCTGATGTTGTTTCGTTGCATGCAATTCCACTGTTAATCCTTTTCTATTAAATATTAGATCAATTCATTTGCTACGTACGGTACGACGTCTAAAGACGATATGGCAGGCTATGCGAATCAAAAGTGCGATAAAGTCAGATAGTTTAACATTTTGGCTGTAAGACAACAAAGCGACACAAAATTCATCGCAAGACACAAATCGACTTTCGTTCACAATTGCACAAAATTAGCGTGACAATCTACATGCATCTTCTATGCCAGTTAAATTTTTAACCAACGACATTCAAATACGATCGTACTCAAAATGACATAACAAATATTTCCATTTCCCTTTACTAATCGTCGCTTTTCTATTCCATCGTCTGTTTCATTTTCTCTGTTATATCTGCCACTCTTCAGATATATTTAATGTCAGAAATGTGCATGCGAGATTTGTTTTGCATTCGATATCTTTTACTTCGTCGTTCTTCATTTTTCTTCACTTAATTTCAAATGAAATGTTGCTCAATTGAAAGTATATGTATATACAGTGATATGAGCTGTTGCATTGCAAATACATAATATATCTGTACACCTAATCAGAGCCACAAAGAGAGCTTTTTCACTAATTTCTATCTCAAATGTATATCTTGATTGCGTTATATATGCCTAAATTTCCGGTAAATATATTGCATTCAACTAGCTACCAGCTACCGACTCCACCTCAAATGGAAATGCACATTAATAAAAAAAAAAACGAAAGAAGAAATCAGACGAAACAAGTTTGAAATCTCGTTTGTACACCGTTTGCGCTCCAAGGAATACTTGCATGAGTGTATATGCGATATTCTTTCAGTTCAGGTCGCAACTACGGAGTGCGTGCCAATTTGTGCGGTAGATTTTCATTATTCGCACAGATGTGTGTGTGTGTGTGTGTGTGCAGGTGAAATGTAATTGAACTTTTTGCACGAGAATCAGGAATTACTCGCATACACAGACACATATGAGCTATCCCATAAGTTGATTAATATTCTCAATGTAGTTTGCATAGCAATGACTCCTATAACTGAAGCCACGACAGATTAATGTTTGCCAATGAGCTGGCATGACTTTTGTTTCATCCATCATCTCTCTGAAACATGCTTACTATTTTTGGTTTAAATTTACTTTTCATTTGTTCGTCGTTAGAGAGACAGAGAGAGAAAGAAAGGGAGCTGACAAATCTGTATTTTTTTTCATTCACCTGCTTCGATAAAAGTCACACGCGATTACTGACAGATTCTCTCAGTTTCCTCTTCTCTCTGTGTCGCATCATTTGCATGGTAATCAGTGAAATACATTTGAGGCGATGACTACGATGTCGACGAAGATGATGAAGCTGTTGTTGTTCCTGATGCTTTTGATGAAACACCCATCATACAGTGTATGCGTGTGTGTGCACACTAAATATTACACTCGTACTTGATTTTATTGACTTAAGACCTTGAGATCAAATTCAATAATACTTTAATGTTGCAATCTTTTTATTTGATTTTGTAATCATGGTAACGATTCGCTTGCGTTTACAAGTCAACGGTGAATATAATCCATGTATATATGTAATTTCTTTATTCGTTCGTTTTGATTGCGAAGCAGTACTTTGAAACAATTTTGTTAGTTCCATGTTCCTGCAATGGAATCGGCAATGCTTTTCAATTTTCACATTTCTTTGAGAAAAAAAATATCTGTCGTGTGCATATATTGAGATTAATCGAGCTGAATGAATTATTTTCTCTCTTCTGTTTTATATATGAGCAACACTAGAAATTGATTTTTCAAAGTTAGTTTTTTTTTCATTTATTCAACGAGCCAAACAGAACCTACCTATTGCAATATGCAAGTTTTTTTTTGTTGTTGGCACTTTCATGGAACTAACCTTGCTCACTACGAATTAAATTGGGAATTTTCAATTTTCAAAATCATGTGCACGCCATATACAATATAAACAGCCAAACAGAAAGTAGTCAATTTCCTACGATTTCTTATAATTTCCAAACACTTCACTGTTTTGAAAACTGAAGAAAAAAAGAAGTCTAATTCTGAGTACGTGAACAGTGCCGCCGTGCAAAAAGCCTCCGTGTTCGAATCAAGCGAAAAGATAAGTGTCTAGGTACGTGTAAAAAAGTTAATCATGAATGTCGGGGGTTGGCTGGCTGACTGGTTGTTATGTTATACAAGTTGCGTAAGTGTTTTAGACTTATGTGAACGTGAACATGGTTCGAGGTGCGAACTACATTAAAAGTAAATGAAAAAAATGCCATGTAAGACAAATATGATGGCATAGAATTTTTTACGACGACGTTTATGTTTACCGTGCTAAGGATTGCAAATATTATGCTCGTTGTAACGCTCATTTTTGCTTCGCTTTATTTTTGTTTTCTCACCTGTCTCCGATGCCCTGTCTCGATACATATATATCTGTGCCTTTTTCCCATTTCTTTATTCTTTTTCATATTTTGTAACAGAGTGTTTGTCGATCGTGCCTTTTTGCGTGTGTATGTTTATTTGTTAATGTGTGCATAATGTTTGTGAGCGAGCTCAAGTTTAGAATTTCCCGTCACTTTACTCGTCTCATCAACGTGCAGGCGAATTGCAAAAAAATACAGGAGCTGTTTACTTCGAATGCAGACGAAACATATACATACACACACACTTTCCAATTTATCTGTTCAATTTCTTTTTCTTCTTCTTCTTTTGAACTTATAACACATTGATTCATATTTCTATCTATAGAACGTTTTTTTTTCTTCGATCGATTTACACCGAATGAAATGTGAATCGAGTTTCGTATATTTGGTTTCATCATCGTTGCACTTCAGCATATTGTAAAGTTTTTACGCGCACGAGCACAACACAATAATAAATAATAATAATAATAACAACAACAACAAATTGAATATATAGTATATTCTCTTCATTTTTGCTCTTCATCCAATCGGGTGATTCTGCTTTTTTTTATTTTCATTTCTATCAAAAATGTTCGTATAAAACTCTGTATGTGTACTCCATACCGTATATTCGGTTCGTGTTAGCGCCGTTAAGTTTTCCTTTCAAGCGCGATATGAATTGATCAAAATATTTATGAAATATTATTGTTGTTTTGAAACTGGTGAATGTGTAATGTGTGTGAAACGTATGAAGATAGAAAAGCTTCAATGCGCTCACATGCGACATGGGCATATTAACGTTTTTTTATGCGGCGTTTTGCTTCCTATCGAACGCAAAAAGTGTTCATGTCGAAATATAGAAGGGACAAAATATAGACGAACACATGTAACTGGAGATGTTTTCCAAATGTAATTCTATATGGAAATGGGATGAGGGTACAAAATGTATGAAAAAAAAACAGACAGAATAGAACATGTACATGTTTACATTGATGAATGAAATTAGACGAAGAAAATTTGGGGCAACGTAAAATAAGTGCGGAGTCTCACAGGAGGAGCAGACACATGACGATCAAATGAAAATATGTTTATTTTCGTATAAAACGCAAATATTGCTACAAAAACATTTTCTCAACGCTTTTTCGCGTTCGGATTTTTTCTTCTTTCATTTCAATTGAAGAGCACATAACTAAAAGCAAACAGCATCGATTGAAAATGAAAGGTGGGAGGCGCGAAAGAACGAGAGATAAAAAAAACACGAGCAAAAACAGAGTGAAAGCCATGCTTTCAATTCAAATATCGAGCATTTCGACGGTCATTTTATTTTAAACCAAATTACGAGCGGCTTGTTGCCTTCTCACTTTTTTCAGGTCCGTTCAAGAGCAAAAAAAAATAAACATTAAAGTATGTGCTCTGTATTTTTTTTTTTTTCAAATCGTTACCATACAGACAGCAATTTCAATGGTGTTTTTGTGTGTGGTTTTTTTTTGTTATTCAAATATAATTTCAGCATTTTTCTACGCCTGGTTGCACAGATTTGTTTGGCCATTGCTATGTTACCATCTCGTTCCCTTTTTTCACTCGCTCCGGGAGCTTTTGCAAACATATTTTATAAGATAAATTATGTGTTGCATTATTTCAATGGCGAAGTTCTATTTCACACACACATAAGTAATGAATATGAATTCATTTTTTGTGAAATTTCATAAGCAGTTTATTAAAACTATACCTTTCAGACATTGCAGCACCAAATGATGACATAAAGTCTTGTCCAAAAGTGCCAATTTTGCCATAGAAGGCCTCGTGTCCGTATACATTGTTTTGTATCGATTATTCATTAATTATCACTATACATTGCAGCTATTATGTCTTCATATTTTTACCAAGAAAAGGCGATACTGACTTTCATAGCAAAATTGAAAGATTAAAAAAAACGATTTAAAAAAATTCCTCCATTCTTGAGGTTTCAGTCACGATCGAAACGATTTCTTCGTCATCGTCATCATTGATTAAAATCTAATAAATGTGGCAGTTTGGCCACAGCATGCTATCGCCTATAATCTATGGAATGTTACCGTGATATTGTATGCTATGATAAATTGAGGTTGGTTCGCTCTATTATTATTGCAACTCTATCGCGCCACTCATGAATATAATTAGATTTATCAGATTGGACATTATTTTCCTCATTTTATAGTATATTGCAATTTGTATTGCCTATAGGGGGAGCAAGTGCCGTCGTATCTTCATTATTATTATTATCACCACCACCATCATCATCATCATCATCATCATCAATTGCATGTTTCGTTCAATTGTGGAACATTTATTATTTCCGCCGCTTGTCGAAAAATAAAATTAAAACATAATTGTGTGTTGTCGATTCAAGAACCCAAAACATCCTAATCGTCTACATAAAATGACTCTAATTTACATCAAACAAAAAAAAACTGCCATGCACTACATTTAGAACCAGAAATAATAATAAAGAAAATCCTTTGATAACAATCATCAATTTATATCATATATTTATAGATATAGATTTGATCAAAAACCATTGTTAACCTTTGTCCAATTCACTACCATGAAAATGTCAATGAACAAGAACTTATCATATATACTATATGTTCATAGCCTCTTAGTTAAATGTTCTCGGTTTTGTACTTGTACACTTGTTCGAATTTTTCCAGCTATTCACGTGTACAATCACACACACACTTTTCCATAACAAGCAATTTGTACTAACTTTTTTCGTGTTCCGTTTTGTAGGTAATGTTTTATGTGTGTTTATATGTTTCAGCCCATTAAATTCATCTAAATGTATTTATTGTGTATAAACAAGCGGAAAATGGTGAATATGTTGAAAAGTTAAAAAATTAAAAAAAAGATGTAAAACTCCGGTGAAAATACAATTGTAAATCGATTGAGTATGTCTCTCTGTATGTGAATGAAACACGGTGTGTTGAATACCAGCACCAGTATGATAGTAAAAACTGGCAGAACTGTCGCCGCATTCTTAGGTGAAAATAATTTCAAGCCTTTCAACTAATACTCGGTCTACTTAACTGAACACACCAATGTATTCAATATTTGTTCAGCTATTTTTAATTTATTATTGTAATTATTGTTCTTTTTTTTATTTCCCACGTTCGTCTGCTCTCTCACACTGTTGCTCTTCAATTATTTTATGCGAGCAGTCACGCAACATAAAAACCAATTGAAAGTGGCCGTTGTTCGTTCGGTTCAATAAAATATGAAGAAAAAAAAGCATGTCAAACACTCCTAACGACTCTTTATTGATTTTGTATGCAAAATAACAATTTAATACATTGTCACAAATAAATGACCAACACATAACCATTTGAAAATCGTTTGAACGATTTTCACTCAAATAACTGGACTTGAACACTTTATGCACACATATTTTATGTCTGTGCGAGAATAACGATATTGTCGAAAGAGTAATGATAAAAACATTTTGCATTCGATCGAAAGATTTCGTTGAATATGACAAAACCAAACTGAATAACGAAAAATAATATATCATTGTCATCAGATATGCAGTTACATTCGACTACAGAAGAAAAAAAAACGTTCATTATTTTCACGATTTGCTTTTTTTCGTTTCTTTTTTTTTGTGCATGGAAAATATTTTATTTCAAAGAAGAAAAAAGTGTGCGTCCATTCACATCGCTAAATTCAACACGTGTTTCGAAAATCTATTTCAATCCAGAATAAGATTAGCTAGATTGCATAATACTTTATTTAGTATGTGAAGTGTGAACACTTTTAGTTGGCTCTATACCAATGATAAATGATGACTCAAAAAAATAAGTCGTTGGTATCATATAGTTTAGTTCATATTAGAAAAACACCAAAGTGAAGTTGTGGAGGACATTGTTTTTAAAAATGACATTTTTTTTAAATTGTTATTTTATTGAATTTTGCAAATAAAATGAATTTTGAAATAAAGTTGCCATTGAAGCGTGAAAAAAGCTGATTTTGTGTTGTAACTTACACAAATTTGATGTGAAATATTGTAAAAGTTATACTTACTTCCTCATAAATTGAAAGTATAGTTTTTGAGGCGTTCATCGTTTTAAGTTTCTTCAATCGCATCTTTCGCAAATAAAAGAACGTTTTGTAGGAATGATGAATATAATTGTGAATAGAGGACAATTCCTCTACGTGTTAAGAAGTCTGTAAAACAACATCGATGCTTTTCACTTTTGAGCACGTTTGCTTTGAGCATGCAATGAATATTTGATACATATTTGGCATCGGACACATTGTATTAAGTACATCATAAAATGATACTTTGATTACGAAGTGATAATGATGATGATATTTGAAGATCGATTGAAAGTCGTTTGTGAATGACCATTGGCCATTGTAGTGGAGATGATGGAAACGATGACGGTAACAGTCAAAGCTAGTTGAATGTAAAATCGTAATGCAATGAAGCAAGAAAAAAATTGTGTACGGTCTGAAATCATAGGTAGTGAACATGTCATGAAATATAAGAGCAAAATGTACATGTATGTGTGTGTGTGTGAAATCATCGGGTCCACAGGCAAAATGTATCAATCGAATTGTTAGGCAAGATGATAAATCATTTTCAATGACTTAATTCATGTCACGAACCAAATAATTATCCGAGACAATGGTCAGGATACAAAGAATTGAAACGAATGTTGTCCCGACTTCATCTGCCATCACCAAATGATCCCATATCTCTGTATATGCGTCGATTATATATATATATATATCAAACAATTGTTTCAGTTTTGGTCAAACGAGAAATGCTACCTTATAGGCCGTTGAGCATGAAATAGATTGGTCGCGGTTACTTCTGCTATGGCGTATGTGTTTTTCTTTTCAATGCATTTTCAACTCTCATATGTAGCATAAAATGTGAGAAAAAAATCAAGCCAAAAATATCAACATCGATTTCTATACGTAGAATATCGACCGATGATGGCGATACGTTCATTCATGCGTATCATGACAGCATTCGCAATACAGACAATAAATCAAATGTGTCAACACGAGCAGAAATAACAGTCTATAAACATTGACGTGAAGAATGGACTCAAACAATAATCGAAAACCAAAAATGTTCAATGCAACTTGCCGAAATTTAGGGACCATCCATCCATTGAGATGAGAAAAATGTTATGCGTTGCAAAATGTACATAGCTTAAAGCCTTAAGTGGTCCTGAGCTGCTTCAAAAATTAATTGGAATAAAATACATAGTACCAGTGTTTTAACCTGATCTCCTACTTGGATTTGTAATTTTCATAGTAAATTGAATCACGCGTCTCAGTTCTATGTCAAATGTCACAATGAGTATCCCAAATTCAATGTAGTAATAAATTGGCAATTTTATTCAAAGCTTCTGATTCGCACCCCAGAATAGTGGATTTGAAAATTCCCTCTCACAAATTGTGAAAAAGTTTCGTCTATTTGAAAGTGAAGCCATTTTTTTAGCTCATCACTTTTGTCAGTGACATACGTCCTCAAGGGAAAAATTTAAGGGGGAGGCTGTTAATTGAAAAAAATCGAGAGGAGTAAGCAAAAAAAAGTGAAGTGTATTTTGCGAAAAGTGTACTTTTTTCGTTTTTTTGCTCTTCACTTTTTTGGCGAAAATCCCTAGCAAATTGAAAGAATTTTTCTTACATTAAAAAAAACTGTGGAGCAAAAAAAAGGTTCTCACTTTTTTGGCCAAAATCCGTAGCAAATTGAAAGAATTCTTTGAAAACTTTCAAGGGGTAACACTTCGTCAGGGGGGTAAACGGACCCCTCGGACCCCTGCTGAGGACGTATGGTCAGTGACGAAAATTCTTCGATTTTCTTTGAATTTTTGGTCTTTTTTTTAAATTACACTCCCTGCAGAGCCAACTTTAGAATCTTTGATTCCGTTGATAACAATTTTACCATCAGTTAGTGTATACATTAAAAGATGTAATTTTGTGTGTGCCGAAGAAAAGACTGCCTTTGGAAAATGGCACAAAGTTGAAATTGGTTGACATTTTCACGAAAAGGATGATTCGTCGCCAATTGCTGGCCAAAGATGTTGACTGTCACACTTCTGTGCGAAGAAAAACTGTAACTGTTTTTGATAGGGAGTAGTGCCAATATTGCGTATTACATTCGCATAAATACAAGTAGTAAGAGCTATTCGTGACATTCAAACTCTTCTATTGTTTACATTAAAAATACGTGTTATTGTTTTTGTCGCTTTATATTGTTGCGAAAACAATCAGTTATTTTTAAAAGATAACGTCAAGAAAGCACCAACGTTGGAGGGAGGGCTAGCATAATGTACATCGAAAAACAGAATCAATACGTCTGCGGTAATAATGCTATTCAACGAAAAAGTTCAATATTACCTGTACTCTGCGACAAAGTTGCAACCTTCAGATTATTTCACTTGCAGAAACCGAACCAAAAACAACAAAAAATAAGTCGTTGAAGATTTCAGAGGAACAGCAACGATGGGGATTATTGCAAAAGCTATCGATGGCTTCGATCAATTTACCGTTATCGGGAGAGGTTGTGTGCTCTTCTTTGGATATTTGTGTTAATTTTAAGCTTTGGCACGTTCGCCATTCATGTTGAATACTCACATCCGATAGCACATATTTACCAAAATCCGTTTATCCTTTGCTCTGTCTCGCCTTCCATTCGTTTCTCAAATCTTCCGCATTTCATTGCCATTTTGTCGTACACACATATATTGCATAGATACATACATCGGGTCCAAGAATTTTCTTGGTTGCTCTAAATATTTGCGGAATGGCACACACACACACACCAATCGCATATTTCCCATAATATGCAATTTCCGTTATGGTGAACACTATGTAATGCATACGATGTGGAATCGTTCGTATCTTTCTCTGTGTTTTCGGCGTATCGTTCATATTTATGGGCATTGTTGCTATTGCATTGTGTAAATAAACGTAATAAATTTGATCAAAGTTACAAGCAAACGCTCTAAACATGCTCCACATGGAAAAATAAAAATTCGAACCGATTCGGTTAGAGGAGCCAATCTCATTCGAACTTTTGAAAACTAAACGACTAACTATAGCGTTGAAAGCTTTATGTTCATTTGAGTAATCGTAAACGCTTAAACATGACCATCTCAATACGGTTAATGGGATTCGCTAATGTAGTAAAATTGTAGTTTGGTCGATTTCTTGTGCTTTTTTTTGTTCGTCTTTCAAATGCACAGCATTTCAATGGGTTTTATTTTCACGGCAGAGTGTAATGCTTGCAAATATATGTCCATTTTAACGCGTAACAATGCATTTCACTTGCCATGCGAGTGTCAAAGTTTCGACACACTGTATTTTCGATATTAGATCGATTGCCAGTACTAACCGGTTTTTTGTGTACTTTTTAAAAAAAATAGGCGTGTATGTCTGGCACCAACGTTTAGCATGTGATAATAATTACCTAAATATTTCCTACTCAATTTTGAAATTGATTTACATTTACGATTTCGTATATAAAGTCGATGGCAAAAATCACACCAACCGGAACCGGATGCCGACGATAATTGAACTGATATTTTGTTTCAAAAGTAGTAGCGCATGGGTGTAGGTTAAATATTTCACTCAGCAGTCAAGTCCAATTAAAATGACATTTTATCATGGACGTAATTTACGACAAGGCTGATAAACCAATCGAATAATGCCATTGAAATCGTTCTTAGCATAGACAACGGTAATAAATTACGAATAAGAGTGTGAAAAACATTTTACCTCATTTTTCCGTCTTTGGCAGACATTATAATGAGATATTTTCAGCCAGATATCGTCAGGAGCTGAAATTTAGTGTACACAATAGAAGTGATTGTTATGGTTATAATTACATTCAAATTGTTACAACCACTATAACGATCACTTTTATTGTTTTCACGCCATTTCAGCTCCTGACGATATCTGGCTGAACTGATTCATCTGGCTGAAAATATCTCATTATAATGTCTGGTCTTTGGCTACAGCCAGATGCATCTACATGAATTTAACAAAATTGTTTTGAAAACCGACGGTAAACCAATATGTTTAGTTGCTGTTGCCGTTGTTTATATGCTTCAACAGATAAAAAAAACATCTAAATAAATTTCTTTAGTTTTGTTCATGATATGCTATTAGAATATGATGTTACCAAATTAGAAAAGTTAAAAATTAAACCATTAAAATATTTCGGATGAGAAACGTCAACATTTGAGATTTTGAAAACCAATGCATACATTCTCAAACTTCACACGGAAAGTATGATGTACACTGAACATTTAAAAGAATGCGACTTAAAATGCTTTTATCTCAATGCACTACACCACTTTCTCGGTCTCTCTTACTCTAGCTCGAATCGATTGAATTCCATTTTATCATTGTACGGAGCGCGTACGGCTGTGCAAATTTGGGCTTTGTTGCAAGAAAAAGTTTTCTTACGCTCACAGCTAAATTGATAACAATAATGCTTCTAATGCGTCTTTCGGCACGTTTCTTTTTTCTGTAAAAATCCCAAACGTTTTTATCGGAAATTCCTTGAGGACGTATACAATATCGATACCGAATGTATATTCACGATGGCAAATTGAATGTAGAATTGGGTTTTGCTATATCAAATTGAAACCAATTTAGAGTTACACATATATATATATATATATATATATGTTTATATATTTTGCACATTATTATTTCATTGAGTTTCGAATAAGCTGCGCTAACCAAATCTACCCAAACTCATGCAATATTAATTGATTTTTTCTTGCGATAGAATGTAAGTGTTGTTCACAAACACTCGTTAAATTAAAAGATTACAAGATGATTAGACATTGATTTCAACTCAAACTTATTAAACATTGCATTGGTGAAGAAACCAGAAGTTCTTACAAGATCGTAAATTATGAAGAATAAAGTTTCACGGATGGCAATTTATAAATAAGTATTTAATTTATTGAGATGTATTTCGAAAGAATTGCTCATCATGCTCATTGCATTTCCAATATTCGCATTGATGTTATCTCCAATTAGAATATAGTACATTCATACATAGAATACAGGATAAATTTTTTGCTCATTTCTAACGGAGCCATTTAAAAAAGTGAATCAATTGAGCGTTCACTTTTAAACGCTTAATGATTCAACTTTTCCGAATCGGTTTGATGAAGATTTTTTTTGATAAAATAAACTATTTTTAGATTCGAATATAATTTACTCCGATTTGAATGACATTTGATGACTTTTTTTGGCTTATTTCAACCAATGAGTTGTCAGTAAAAAGTATTTACAGAAAATCGTTACACGGAATGCATTAATTAAAATCGCAAAAAACTTTTTATTTTCCATTTAAATGTTGTTCAACATTTTGAGTTTTCTATTCAATGAAAACACTTTAATGACTTTACCTTTTGAATCTTTTTGTATTTTATTAAAGAACGAAAAAAAATCTATTTCGGATACATTTTTCAGCGAGTACGATTAAACTAATCTGGATCCAGAAATTGATTTAGACTAATGTAACTTTCATTTGTTTTGAAAAATGTCGAAGTCATTTGATACGAAGTCTCTGTTTTTTTTTGCACTATTCGAATGTTTAAAAAATTTAAATCAAACGATACTATTTCTTCCGTTCGATCAAATTCAGCGTTCTAATTATATTTACTGCTTAAAGATTTTTTATTGTCTGAAAAATAAGAATACATAAAAAAAATTACGAACGTACAAATAAAAGTATATTTCATTTATTGAAATTCCATGATCAATATCTTTTTTGAAATCATTATTGCGCAATAAGTGGGTAATAGAAAAAAGTGTGACGCCCACCATGTGCCATTAACGGAAAATGTATTCAGTTCGAAAAGTTTTACGTAACATTTAATGTGTTATGTGAATCTCCACCATACGCCATTATCAAATGTGCGTACTTTGAGTAACGCATAATGAAAAATTCAACATTATATCCATCGGTGTTAATCACACGAGCTATAAAAAATTCATTAAGCCGAGCCGGATGAATAATTCTTTGGCAGTAGTACTCTTACTAATCATATAGCCAAGTTTTGAAAAAGGAAGAGAGAGAGAGAGAGAGAGAGAGAGAGAGAGAGAGAGGAAAGAATGGTCCAAAAAAGTACTCTTTATTTTCTGTGTTCATTCATTCAGTTTTTGTAAAAATAATCGACACGAATCAAAGTGCCTATATTCATTAAGGCTGTTTTCTTTTCTAGTGGTCGGATTTCGATGCATTATTAATGGTTTAATTTGTGGTGAAATTTTGGTGTCATTAGTTTGAGAGAAAGAAATTCGATTGACCAAAAAATAATCATGCATTTTTATGGATTATAAAGGCAACCGCTTGTGTGTGAAAAGCCACAAATGAATCGTAATCCAAGTGTTGTCGTTGATGTTCCGGTATTTGAGGTAACGTCTTTATATTGGCACAGCGGGATTTTTATACGTACATGTGATCCTCATTTATTTAAATGAAAATTAATGTTTCAAATCAATTTGCGCAACCGAAAATGTAAACAGAATGTTGCCACCAATGATGAAAATCATTTCCTCTTTTTGGGATGTTTTTTTATACAGCGCATTATTTAATAATTTCCGAATTCTTTACAAATAAAATTATCAAAACAAACGTCCGAATTCTCGTTACAACAAATATTTGTACCTTTTGATGACTCTTGATTAACTTTTCGAAAGGTATTGTCTGAATTATTTACAAATATTGTTGTCGAGCGGAATTTTTTCGAGTAAATTTTCCATTTTCGCCAAATCAAATGAAAATTTTACTTTTAATACCTGCAATTAAATGCTGTGAATCGTGTAAGAAAAAAAAAAACAATATTCAACCGAAGCTAAAATGAAATTGCCCGACTTAATTCAAACTTTTGAATAAATAATTTGCATTTTGCAGGTGTAAATAAAATGCATACTAATTATATGCTATATGTGCTGGATGGTTGAAATCGAAATTGAATTTTTGGTTATTGCAGCGCATGGATGCTGGCATATTCGAACCGAAAATCCATTTCGAACTTTGCGGTAAAGATATGGTATGGTGTTTATGTATTCAACACTTGGCCATTGCACACAAGCGACAAACAACAGTGTACGCGGAAGCGAATTTTGTTGTTTCCACCGGTGTTGAACAAGGGAACATGACTTTCGTATGGGGCATAGATACAAAAGAAAAAGAGAAAATGAATGCATTCTGATTTAAAAAAAAAAAGAACTATACAGACACAAAAAGGAAGAGCTGTTTATTTTAAAATGCCAAAATGTAATCAAATATGGCGCCGTGTTGTTTTCTCAAACAGATTTGGCTTTGCTCACAACATCGGAGCTTTCCATATTTCCGTGTCAGATTTATAGTTTACACGTTTTCACTAATGTCGGAATGCCAAAGTCATAGTTTTCATTAAAATTCTCCATTCGCCGAATTTCCATGACAATCCAGCAAATTGCATTAAAAATGTGTATTTCAACGAAATAGCGCAATACATTCTTTCACATCATTTTCCAGCTTACAATGTAATCGGCTTATTTTGATGCTATTTTTTTTGTTCGTTGTTTCTTTTGCGAGAATAATTCGAAGAAAAAAAAATAAATACAATCGAGATAATGATGAATAAATATCATGGGATGATCTCTTATAAAAGCATAGCACAAAAACCAGACGAAGAAATATGAAATGAGATTTTTGACGTATGTATAAACATGTTACTATAGTGAAACAGGTGATATTGTATAATTTTGCTGTGAATAACCCACAAACGACAAAATCAAATGCGTATTTGAATTCATCGCGTTTCATTTACGCATCACATCAACGTTTGCACGTTTAATATGGCATCTTTTCGTTTTTGTAAGAGTGTGTATGGGCTGAGTTGTTTTTTTCTTCTTCTTTTTTGTATGTGTTCTCTCATTGCATAAAGTTCTTAAGGTGAAAGCCTACAGGGAAATTAACTCAAATCCATTGCGTTTGAATGCGTTGCGAATGCGAGTAGCTTCAATAGAGTTTTTCATGTATTTCCGGTGATTTTGATAAGGAAAATTTATTGAAGCTTTTATTGTGTATTAAATCGTCGTTCTTTCGGTTTTCTGTTCACCAACGACAATGCGTGCGTACACCAAAAAGAAGCGCCATTCTGCGCCCAACATTTTTCGGGCCCGCAAAATGAACATTTCATATATACTTTATACACACCGTACACACAATTCCACAAAATTTATGAATCATTGGCGGAGATGTGTGCATAAGATATGGAAAACGATGATCCAATATTTTGTTTTATTTTATCGATATTACATTTTTTTACCAGATTTATGAATTTTCAAATATTTTTCATCAAAATATGATTGCATCAAAATAAATAAACGGCGCTTTTTTTCACCGACTTCTTCTCATTTTCCGCTCTTTTATTTGATTTGTACATAGAAAGGAAACAGCCAAAAAAAAGAGAGTCGAAAGTTAAATGTAAAATGTTTGTTTGTTCGGCCATAACATTTATGTGAAATGATTACGTGTTATGGCAGTACAACTTTCCAAGTGAACCAAAAAGGAAACAATAATGTCACATTCAAACGTGCACAATGCGCACATCGAACGAATGATGAAAACGCATTAAAATTTTGGAGATACTTTCTTATATTTCCAATTAATGTCAAACATTCGATACTCAAATCGAAATGGAATGGAAGTACATTGATGTGAAAATCGCATCTTTTTTACGATGTTTTTCGTTCAAATCATTGTTATGTACAACGAATATGCGCGAGCGTGTGCAATGCAGTTTGAATTTACGAAAAGTGGATACGAAAATAATATTGATGGTCTATGAAATGCTAGTAACTCAATTTAATTGTCTATTTGGATGTTGCGACTGCCAATGCTACTACTGTTGCTATTTGAAAAATTGAAAGAGATATTGCACCAAAATATCAATGTGCACGAAATGAAAATAAAATAAAAAATGCAACACAGAAAGAGTGAGCGAGAGGGATTGCGGGCTTGAGAAAGAGAGAGAGAGCAAGATAGAATATATTTAAGCGCACACAGAGAGAACATGATCTTTTACTTTAGTTGAGGGTTGACGTGGCGGGGCCATTATTTGATTTTGGTTGAATTCCCGTTCACTGCAATTTATTGATTTGACATCGAACATATTCAACTTCTTGACACATTTCCGTCGATCATTCGCATTCACGTGCGCCTCCAGAGAAAGGTGAACCATTCGAATTTCAAAATGCACTTAAAATTGCTTTGCTGAAAATTAGAGCAAAGTGAATGGAAAAATAATATGGAAAACTTCATGTTGAAATAATAAAACCGAAACAATAAGTGATTGTGATGCGATTGCAGTTTGAGTATATGAATGGTGGTGTTTGTAAAAAAGATGTGAAATATTTTCGCAATAATACACAGCAAGAGACACGGTGTGCTCGACGTGAGCTCACTGACATTTTATTTGAAACCGACAAAATTCTAAAAATCGCACCCATCTCCTCCGCTCACTTCGACAGAATATATAATGTCGCAACAGAGAATAGTGGCGTATTTCGTTTTTCTCACTTATCACAACTTTGGAAATGTTAACCAGACATTATAATGAGATATTTTCAGCCAGATGAATCAGCTCAGCCAGATATCGTCAGGAGCTGAAATGGAGTGAAAACAATTAAAGTGATTGTTATAGTGATTGTAGCAATGTAAGTGTAATTATAACCATAACAATCACTCCAATTGTTTTCACTAAATTTCAGCTCCTGACGATATCTGGCTGAGCTGATTCATCTGGCTGAAAATATCTCATTATAATGTCTGATGTTAACGTGAATAAAAGCGCTCATACACCACCATTGGCAACTCTTTTCATTTTCTCGAAAATGCATTATGATTTTTTGCTCTCTCGTCTTTTTATTATTTTTATAATGTTTCTTTTTTTTGGTGTTGTTGTTCGTCGTTTATGCATGTGACTGACACCATAAAAGCGTTAGTGCATTTAGTTGTGTTCATGGCATTGGCTGGACGGTATATCTTACAGCATGCAACAAATCAAGCTTGTTGGTGGTACGTCTAGCAACATAACATCAACAATAACAACTGTAAAAATGAGAAAATTCTGCATGGAATGAAGCAAGTACGGGGAATGAAGCGCTAAAATAGCACTTGATTCAAAATCAAAATAATTTTTAGTTGAACAAAAAATGGCGCTATGTAAATGGTTAGCTCTATTGTGTTAATAAAGCAACGAAAGCAATTACAGTTTTGGAGCATAAAAGTCGCTCGAAGAGCATGAGATCTGCATTTAACACAAAAAAAGCAAAGCAAAAATGTATAACATTTTGCTCGTGTTGAATTGTGTTCATGTTCACTGAACAGTGGCCAGCATCATGTGTTCAGAATTTCGTGTCTAGATATGGATAATAGATTTTTCTCCGATTTTTTTTAATGTTTTCGTCAATCGTGTTGATCAGATGCACTTCAAATGGCATTCGACGGACGAATAGCAGAAATAAACATAATTGATTTAAATAAAATTTAAAAACAAAACGGAAAGGAAAATATAATTTGAAATCTTGATCTGCATCGGATGCATTTCTGAAAAAAACACAATAATTAATTCCAAGAACTTTTTTTCACTTATTTATAAATGGGAATATCGAGTGAAACAAGATCTTGATTGTATTAAAAACTTTTTGCTTTTATTTTTTCCGGCTATTATGAGTTTTTTTTTGCGTCAAAATCATAGTTTGTCCAATCACTTTTGCTTCAAAAAAATATATCCGGAATGAATATTAGACTTTTTCGAAAGCTGATGGAAAAAACTTCAGTCAAATTAAGCTCTGGTGTAAAGAATACCAATTTCCAGATAGTTCGGATAGAATAAATTACGTTAAAATTTTAAACAAACAAAAAATAACCCCAACAAAGGAACAAAAACGTCGACAAAAAATAAAAAAAAAAGACTACTCGTTGAAAAATTATACGAACGCGATTGCATGCTTCATTTGAGACATATACAAAAAAAATACATATATAAGAGAATGAGAACAAAATGAAAAAAAAGGAAATAATAATCGTCGTAAAAAACCGTCAATTTTGAAGTAATGTACAGAATGGTTTAATGTGAAAAAGCAACGAAAAAACCATAATTATGCGACTGCTGTACGTTTGACTTCTATCGATGGGTTGAACGAGTGTTAGTGGTTGAAGCTAAGAGAATAAATTGCTGCAAACCAAATAGAGCAGCCATAGAGCAGTGGCAGAGCAGCAGCTGGAAATTTAACAACCGCATTCAATAGCATAGTTTATTTTAGTTTTCGATGCAAACATGCATATTTTTTTTCTCTTTTGTTTGGTATGGCTTTCAAAATTCTGGTGAGGCGCGTCGATGGTATTTCGATGTTCGAAATGCAAATACATGCTGTAGTTAAGCAGTCGTCATGTTGAATTTTGTGCATTTTCGACATGGATTTTCCCGAATTTTCGTGTCGTGCTACAACATGCTGTCTTTTTTTTTGTTCTCCGTATGCCACCCTCTCTTTTTTATGTTAATTTTCCATCTTTCCGATGTGTATATCGCATGTATTTTTTATTTGAATTCCATTTTCAATATTCTCATGCATTTTTAACAAAAACAAAATATTTTCGCCAAACTTTTGTAGGTACCTGAACGTGTTAGAGCAATGAATGCCACAATAAAATTGTTACTGATCGTTAGAGAACCAGTGACGAGAGCAATATCAGATTATACACAGCTACGAAGTCATGCGGCGACTGCAACTCTTCCACAACAGCCACCAATAACGCAACAACAGCAACAATCATCGGTGCCAATGTCAGTGACATCGTCAACGCCGTTGCTAAGCGCTGCTTCAAAGTAAGTACGAAGTATCATGTATGTGATTGGAGAGAGAGATAGAGAGAGAGAGAGAGAGAGAGAGAAAGAGAGAGAGTGGAAGTCATTTGTGACACAATTGTTTTAAAATTCGAAGAAAGAATTTCCTTTCTTCTCGTTTTGTTTCGCAAAGCATTCAAATCGACAAAAATCGATTTGGGATGCATCGATGCCAGTTTATATGTTGGCATTGGTGTTTTATATGTATATTATCATCACCCCATCTCGTTAAATTGTTCCAGTTGAATCCCACGTGAATATTTGGAGAAAAGTTCAACTTCTAATTTTGTTACTTGTTTGTTTTACTTCCTTTTTCGGTACGTTGCGTGTCTCTGCTGGCCTGTTGTATTCACTGCGCTGGATGAATTGATTGAATTACCGTTAAATGTACGCTACCATCAATACGACGATGGGGGACGCTTTAATTGGAAATCGAATTACATCTTTTGGTCATTTGGTTTTTGGGTACACACGTTATGGAACCATTCATAACCGTATTTCATTTCCGGCTACACAATTTTTCGATGTCTATTCGAAAAATGCAAATGCTCACCCAAAAACTTGACAAATGAAAACATCATATGGATACCAATATCGACATCATCATCATCATACGCCGCTGCCACCTCCACCACTGCTACCGTAACATTTTGCCATCATTTGCTGCTGTACAAACATCCATATAAACAGAACATTCGAAGAATTGGCCATACTTCCGAACGGCACCGTTAATGAAGCGTATCGACCATTAACCATATCAATGTACCATTTGCACATGCATCGATGGCTCGAGGTATTTTCACGTGAACAGCTTTTAGTTGTAAATGGTGACCAATTGATTGAAGATCCGGTATCACAACTACGACGAATCGAAACATTTTTAGGTATGTATATACATTTATTTTCGAATTTATGCCAATTAGAAAATCAACCTCAGGTCCGAAATGCACACATGCACGACGCTTCAAAACTCGTTTTGACTAATGACAATAAGACCGTCTAATACATATATACATTTTTTTGCTCTCTCATCGTAATTGTCGTTAATTTTGAACGAGCAACATGAAATGGCCTCACACCGTGTACAAACTTGTATCAAATTGAATAAAGTGCATTATTTATGATTCAATCTTTTTTTGTAACTCTATTGGATCATAAATTAGCATAAAATTGAAAAAAGAAAAAAAATACTAGAAATATACACGAACAGCCTTATACATAGTTTGTATATTAATTGAAGCTCTTGATTTAATGAAGAGAAAAACATTGCTCGCAATGTACACAAAACCACTTTACGATACCAATGTGCAGTGTGCACTCTACGAGTTATGTGCTCGGTGTTTTTTTAGTTCGAAATTTTTAATGAAAATTATATAATAATGTAAATTAAGAGTGAACGAAGAAATTGGTATAAAAAAAACCAAATGAAAATCATTATGAAGTTGGTTCTTGTGGATCATAGTGACAGGATATCTTCTCCAGCACTGTATATCTTCTGTACATTACTTGTTACAAGAAGAATGTGCAAATGAAAGCTCATGTTTTTGCCTCGTGGATAAATGAGGAAAAAGAAATTCACTGACTGACAGCGATGAAACTGTGTGGACACCACTGGACACGGAGAGGGGGAGAGCTGTCAGACGATATGATTGGGTAGCTTGGGAAAGAATATTGGATTTTGAATGGTGGTGAGACTTTAAAATTCTGCTACCAATATAATTGCATTTTACGGTAATTAACCTTAAAACAAAACGTAGACATATCCATCTTGTACGAGGCAATAACGGATAATTTATTCTTTCCTTGATTTTAGTTGGCGTCGAACATGCATTCTTTCGATGTGTGTATAAGTGCGATTTTATTTCTTTTTATGCACTTAAACACATGCTTCGAAGCGACAAAGAAAACGCGATGTTCACTTGAATTGTTGCACGCGTTCTTTGTTGCATTATTTTCGGCAATCTAGATCGAAAAAAGCATGATAAAATGACGTCTCTGATGACGACTTCAAGCGAAACACAAAAGATCGATTCTAAGTTCAAAAAAAATTCGTGATCAAAAGCTATTTAGTTCGAAGGTTTGACATGACCTGAACATCGCATGCAATTCGGCGATTGTTTGTCGTTTTCTCTCTATTTTATATTCGTCAACGATTGATGTTCAGATCGACCACATTGACAAAAAGCACACGAAAAAAAAAACGAAGAAAAAATGGCTACGTTTAAAAGAAATAGACAAATAGCTTGCAAACTTTGAAAACATTGTGCCATTGAGAAATAAAAGAACCTGGTTTTTCATCTAAATATTGTTATTATTTGCAGTGAAACTCAACTTCCGAAGATTATACAGCGCGACCATTTTTGCATCGATTCGTCTTCGAATCAACAATTTGGAAGAAACATTAGGAAATTCCAAAGAGAGAGAGGGGGGGTAAAGAAATAAAGGGGGACAGGAGTGAGAAACATTGGTATACAGATTACAAAGCACTGAATGAGCCATTCAAACAAACTGTGCAATAAAATCGTTTTTAAATACAGTTAAAATGCTTTGTCGTCGATGTCGTTGTCATCAAAGCGTGTTCGAAAGCTGTTTTGTTGTGTGCAAGACTCCGTGTGTCCCGTTTTTTCCCCAACATTTTAATAATATTGAATTTTGTAATGTTATTGGACTATAAGTTCAATTTGTGGGATTTTGTGGGTTGATTTTATTGTCGTGCATTTGTCGATTGTGTGATATGGTGCGCGCACACGCTACCGCATAAATCGTTAACTTTTTAAATTTTTTCTTTTCAAACAAACATTTTCAACTAACTCATTTCATTTTATTTTCGTTTTTTTTTCTTCTTTTTCTTCTATTTTCAAACAAAACCATCGAAACAAAATTTAACCGGTTGATGTATCTCGTTGCTGTGGACTTTGTACACGGTTGATCGGTTTGTATGTGTATCACTTTAATTGGTTATCGCACCCAAAGGAATCGAGCATCGTATATCGAGGCGAAATTTTTATTTCAACGAGACAAAAGGTTTCTATTGTTTACGAAATGATACAGCCGATAAGTGTTTGCGTGAAACAAAAGGCCGTAAGCATCCGCATGTTGATCCACAGGTGATATCAAAACTTCGAAAATTTTTTGCTGAACACAATCAAAAATTCTATGAACTGATTGGCGAAGACTTGGGATGGCCCGAAGAATAAACAATCACCAAATCAACACCACCGCACACAACGTAATGCAAGCCACTCAAAGTGAAAATATTTATAAATAAACTAACTAATTCGATAAATAAGCAACAAGCCACGATTGAACAAAGAAAAAAACATTTTTTTTTAAATATTGGAGTGATATACGGAAATGTAACAAATATGATTCGAATATAAAAGCGATACTATTTGTTAAGGAAATATTGCTAATAGCCGTACGCTCACTGAGTAATGTGTCACAAAATGAAAAGCAGCACATTAATATTACTAAATGACCGAGTAGAAATGGATTTTATACGAAAATGAATGTGAATTCAATTAAGTAAGATGCACAGGTTGTGCCGGTTTTAGACGACCATTAGTTTATCCCTCCGACGAAACAAATATCGAATTTTGTATTTGTTATGGTCGATCGACAATTTCAAACCAATATGGAAAAATGAAAAGAGATCGACCGATGATACAGAATCAAATGAAATCAATCGCATGAATTACATTATTTGCATCAAAGTGTTTGAATTTAAATTGATCGATTTGCTCGTTGATGCATACTTATTATATTCCATGGACACTGTTAAATATACGGTGATTAGTGTCAGTGCGATATGACAAAAGAGCTTTTATAGATTTAATTTTACCTAGCCACTTAACTCGCATTGTGTGACTCACATACCGTTAGTGTTCTCTTTTTTTTTTTGTTCTAACCCATCACTCATGAAGCTATGATGGTGGTGGTAGTGGTAATATTTTCGACGTTAACACAAAATAATAAGGGAACATTTTCCATATTCCATATTGCATTGAGTTTCTCATTCAACACGAAATGGAAAGTAATCAATTTGAAGTAAGCATTTATCATAATATCACATCTGCTGCGCGAACCATACATTTCTTGACTATTTCTCTAGAGTGCGAGTGAATTTTAATGAAAATAAATATGGAGAAAGGAAATGTGTGTTATTTTTTGCTACTCTAGCTCAACAACACGACGCCAAAGAGAGAAGGAAAAAAAAAAACTAAAGGCGTCTCTTTGAAAAATGCGCCATAATTACATGTGTAATTTCATTGTATTTTACTTGTGTGAAGTGGTCAAAATAACAATCTCGTGTGTTTGTTTTTTTCTCCGAATGTCTCTTTTCCCGTGCATGTTCGAGGTTTTTCGTTTTAAGTCGTTTTCTAATTTTTCATTCAATTTTATCTTCCCTGAAATGACCAAGAGAATGGAAAACAAGTAAAATACTACACATTTGAAATTGCTTTCGTTCTTTTAATACATAATCACTTCATTCTCTCTTTCTTACTTGGTTTTTGGTTTTTATTGAAAATCCTTGGTTTTGTATATCTTGCATTCCATTGAGGGAAAAGTTCAATGTATTCAAATGAATAGGCGACCAAACACAAGAGCCGTATTATGTGTGCATTTATTTGAGACCCTACCATTTATATTCACATTCAAAACTTGAATACATTTCAATTTAATTAATTTTTACACAATTTTATCGGCCACATATATACAAGTACTTAGTACATACACTCCTTCAAATGAAAATTCAATGTACGAATTACTCGAATGGTATTGTGCCAAATGGATTTGTTTGCACAAATAAATTCAATAAAATAAGATCAGATGTAATTAAATTGTAAAAGATGCACGATCAACTTTATCGAAAACTCGAATGGCCTTCATATCTCAAATAAAAAGAAAAACGATGACTATAAAACAAACCGAATGGTAATGCCATTCTTGGCGGTCACATGCAGTCATTTCGAAAATGGTGTATGTGCTAGATTGGATGGGGTGATGTACACAAAACAATTTCGTCTCATATTGGTGTCATTCATAATGCATGCCGACGTGGTGCGCCACTCTGCTCTTTTACCGCCATCGTCGCCTCTATTTTGTTATTTTCTTTTATATTGTGGTGCTGGCGCAAAGAATTTATCTAAAGAAAGGCAACAGACAGACCCAAGAAGAGAACCATTGTGTAAATAGGCTGCTCTGCAATTACAAGAGACAGAATATAAGAAACAACAACAACAAAATAACGGGTTTCCTATAAATCATTGCTTGCGCCCCATTTATAACATGCAATCACTTTGTTCACCTTAACGCGAAAGCGAATTGAACTGCCATTTTCTGAGCAGCGAAAATGAAATGCTTGTATTATATTTCAATCTATGACACCCGAACAAAAGTAACACCGAACCAACCGAATGGCAATGAGTGTGAATATGAACAAGAAAAATGTGAAGAAAAATCATTGCTCACCAATTGTAAGCGATATTCAGTTGTGTGCGCACCAAACAAACAAACTGAGGAGCCAACTGTCACGGTTGCCACCATCAACACCGTTCACTGTGTGCGAGCGAGAGAATTTCAGAAAAAAAATCGCGCGAGAGAGAAAGAGATAAAGAGAAATAGAAAGTGAGCGAGAACGAACGCCATTTGTTTTATCAAGTGGTATCTCATTATCGCTTGATTTATTGAATATTGCAACATCAATTCAATGGGCAAATACTATTATGAATGCATTACTCGATATTGTGCTCACTCTGATTGGTGGCTGCATTTACAGCGCTACTCTGACGTCGCCATTCATCGGGCACATTCATTCGCAGAATTGTATAATCATAATGTGCTTCCATTCGGACGATTTATATGTCCTGTCGATGCTGATGATAAGTGTTCAGAAAGCATCTCCTTTTATAAATTTTGAGCTCGTTCACTTTTTCATTCCTTCTTTCGTCGTTCTGATGTTCGCACATAAGTGAATAGATCGAGGGAATACTTATTTTGTGATCGTCATCTTAACCGGCAACAAACTAACAACTACGTGCTGCAATTAAGAGTCGAACGAACGTGGTAAGAAAAACATCACTCTCAATGAAAATAAAAAACATAAAACGAAAAAGAAAACAAAGAAGATTAAAAAAAGCTTAGATAATTTAAGATGAATGAGAACATTATAAGCAATATCTAAATTTATTATCAATATCGCGAAAACAAATAAACTATATGTGAAATCAAGCGTCACAAACTTCATTCGGTGGTACGTAAGTACACTTCTCTTATATTGAATGATAAACAACTGAAACTTGTTATAGGAACATTGAGAGCATGAATAAGCTTGTCTCAAATTAAAAAAAAATGAAACATATCAACAAAATTAACAAACACATATCAAAAAAAGACAAACAACCTAAGAAACCTAAACATATCAAATTAGGCGATAGTTTTAAATTAAAAAGATGAAAAGTTTCAAGTGTAAAACAGAGAATGAGAGAGATAAACTCACAAACTCTAATTTAAATTGTTAAGCGTTTGAACTATTTACATTTTTAAGAATGATACATATACAAAAATTATTTAAAAAAAAAACTAAAAAAACACTTAATGGTTATTTAGATTTATTTATAAAATGTAAGAAATTTCATATCGAAAACATATCAAAGTGGAATGGACACAAATTATTATGAAATACTCCTTAAAACAAAAACAAAAACAAAAAAACACACATACTTTCAAACGGAACAAATCGAACGTGAACGAAAACTGTCTTGAACATTCGATTGGAAGAGATTGCATATCAATAAAATTGTTGCTATCAAAATAATATTTAAAAAAAAGCAAAAAAAAAAACCTTTCGCATAAATTTCGCGTTGAATCTTTTACTTTTAAGATATATTATAGAAAGAGAAATCATACAATTTTTTTTAGACGATAAGAAATTGATTTATTTATTTATTAACTAAGATGCGAACCATAGATAAAGAATAGAAGAATGAAAACCATGTCTGGAATTCAATGGACACACATACATACACTATTTTAAAATAAAAATAAAAAAGAAAACCAAAATTATCATCAATTAAATATTATATCGGCTATCAAGCAGAACGAAATAAGAAGATATAGATACAATTATTTTGTTTTGTTTTTGTTCATTATGCACTCGAGGATAACGAGGGTATGGCTTTTATTTGAAAAAAAAAAAAAAAAAATTACTTAAAAGAATGAGATAGAAAGAATGATCGAAGCAAAATAAACAAATGTGAAAAATTAATGAATTGTTCTCCCCCCATCCTTAATTTTCCCATTGCGTAGCAATTATTGAATATATAAATATACGTCAATATCATTTGACATTTTTACGGATAAATGTGATTTTTTCTAGAAATAAGGTCAAGCAAAGGAAAAACAAAACTCTAAATAAATATAACAATGTCATTAATTACTCATCAATATCAATGATTTAATCATTTCAGCATGAAGAAAATAATATCAAACAAAACAAATGAAGAATGAAACAAAACTATTTTAAAATGTGAAAAAAATCCACTAATTGAAAATCATTTCATGAGATCGACAAAAATCACCATCCCCATCGCTCACTACACACATACTTATACGGATATTTTCGAAAAGATCGAACACACACCAACAAGATCTCATTCGAAATTTGTGTATGTTCACATAACCACCATGTTTCTAAGCTTCACACGTCCACACATAATGAGAAAACTGGCAGAAATATCGACTATAGTCATATGGCATAGAGAATACCATTCATTAAAATGGAATAAATTTCAAAATTGCGTCTACATTATGGGCATAAATCGTTAGTTTCTAATTATTCGCGTTGTTAAAGTATGAAAACAAAACACATGTGTCATTAATTCATATCATTCAAAACATTTCCATAGATTCGAGAGAGAGAAAAAAAAATGCGACATTGCGATTCAAGTGAAAAAGATAATTTTCCGTTTCGCATATGAAAGCTTGAGCCTTTTTTCGAAAAATATTCATTCTTTTGATTTGACTGATTCTTCTTTTCTGCATTTAAATGTCAAATCTATATTTACAATGCAAAACTTAGAATCGTTGAATTCTGAATATCGGTATATTCGTATATTTCAATCGAATGAGGGATTGAATATTGCATTTGGATCAGAGTTTTATTCAATTTAAAGTGGATGGATGTTTTAACATAAATTGTTGTTTTTTTTTTCATTTTCTATGCTATTGTTATCGAACATATATCCCTTTTAATGCATCGAGCACTCACACGCTCACTCTTGTGTGTGTATAAACCTTGCAGTTTGATTGAATAACAGACGAACGTATGTTTTTCTTTCCACCGTTCATTAGAGAAATGTTCGAGAGATTCAACATCGTTTATAAAAAATAAAGTTCATTTCAAGTGAATTCGATCTGTGTTGGGTGGATTTAATAACGTGGTGTAGACACGTTTGTATGAGTGTATGTTTCAGTCATCATTCAATGCTGTCAAATTTCATTTGATTCGATTAATGCAAATGTTTATGAATTTCATTAGAGCATGTGGTTTCAGTATCGATATCATTTCATATTATTTATTTTGCGAGAAAGAAGTGAAAATAGCATACACAAATCGTTCATTCAACCGCATCTAATCATCATTTCAAGTCGTCCGAATTCATTTTGATTCAACAACCAAAACCATAATCATTTCAGCATATACATACACAGAACCAAACCGAATTAATTATATACACCATGAAAATAAAATAAAATTCAACAGAAAAGCAGTTAGAAAACAACGAAAAAATTTGTCATTTACACGATTTTAACAAAAAATTTAATAAAATTAGAAACGCCAATAAACCAATAAAAGAGAGAAAAATGAAACAAAAGCAAATTTAAAAAAACACCTTCTTTTAGAAACCGTTTTCAATTTAATTATTAAAGTTACTTAAGATTAGACGAAATAACAAAAACTATTCACATGTTAATGGCATTCCGATTGCGCATTTTCTCTATTAAAATCTCCTTTTTTTCTGTCAATTTGTTACTTTTACGCGCTGCCAATGCAATTTAAAATTAACTATAAATATATACTATGGATGTAATATATAATCCCTTACACATCGTTCGCATACGACATAAAATTGACTAAATTTTAATGAATAATTTATGGAATTGATCTGCCTATACTTTCATACATTTTATGCTCAATTGATTCGATTTCGTACACATTTCTTTTTATTTTCGTTTAAAACGTTTTGCTTTCAATCATTTCAATTTCTTTAGGTCGATGGAACCATGTCAATCGAATCCATTTAATTAAAATGGTTTTGAATTACAAAAATCACAATGAATTAAAAAAAAAAAAACAATTGGATCATTTCAAACAACGAAACATAGAGATTGAATGTATGTCTCATTTTTTTTTAAATTGTTCACACAAATGGAATTAATATTGTTAGGGCGATTTTTTTCAGTTATTTATTCTATATGCGATAGATCTTTCTTGCTTGAAATGAAATGTCAAAAGAAAATCAATTGAGAAACCGATCAATTCTTACAAGAATAAAAAGAATAAAAGATAACATGTTTTTTCTTAGATAAAACGTTCAGATTTATATACGTTAAAGTTGTTTCAATGAATGATTTCAAATTGAAAACGTTTCCTTCCTTTCAAAGAAATATAGCCTTTGCCCCAACAAAAATGCGGTACTGAATCCAATTTCGAAAATGCGTAGACTAATAAAATTGTTTTGCTGTGTTTTTTATATATATAATAGCAATTGAGCAATATCATATAGCTATTTTTCTTTTCCAAAAAAATGAAATGACCCAAACATAAAATAGACTTATAAAAGCAATTGGCACCAATAGCATAGCACATTGGTTACCACATACCGGTGGAATATCCAACAAAAAAAAACAAGAAACAAAAAATAGCGAATTAGTTAATGTAAGTTGTTAAATCTTTTTGGATAAATTCAATATTTACAATTGAAACAACGACCAATTTCAATACCAATAAAAAAAAGTGACACAGAAAATAGAACAAACCAACCACACACTATTGTCATTACGAATTTTGTTGTTATCATTTTAAAAGAATTGAGTTTGAATGGGTTTGACCGTTTGAATGTACGATTTCAAGTAGAAGCTCGAAATAAAATGGAAAATCATATTTATCGAATTATCTGGTCGACGATGATCGAAATCGGAAAAACGTCTAACAACCAATGAATTTATCTGAGAATGAAACACGCACAGTTCATACACTGTGCTAACGTATCGAAATAAATCATGCAACTTAGCTAAAATATATTTAAACTAAAAGAATGAATCATTTGGTTTTTTTTTCTTCTTTTAAACATTTACATGTCGTTATTGTTTTCCCATTTTTTGAGTGGACCTTTGAATTCTAATAAATCTAATTCTTTCGATGCTAATATAAAATTATTATATAAATTGTTGAAAACTTTTATTGCAATATTCTTTTATTTATCAAAAATTTTTCTCTTTCCCATTTTTTTTTTTTGGCTAATGGTAAAAATTCACGTTTCCCAAGAAAAAAAAATTTACAATTCTACGTAACACATCCATAATTTTTGATATCATATCTTTATCTCTATTTCTTCTTTAAAAAAAAAACATAAATTTAATAACAAAACACTCAATTCTCAATTTTTCTGGTGATTTTATCTGTTTTTATATAGTATAAAAATGATATGCAAACAAAACCAAAAACAACACTCTACTCAACTAAATGTTTCAATGTGTATAGATGTATGTGTATTTTATTTATTCGTTAACTACATGTTGATAGTGCATTAAGAACAAAATATAAATACAGAACCACTACTTACCGAACAAACAAAAAATGACACGAACGACAATTTTTTCTCTTTCTGCATGTGCGTTTTTTTAATCTATCTTAAATTTTATTATTATTATTATTCAACGTGTATGGTGTGATGAACGCATAACAAGGATAAAAAAAATAAGTAAACGAAAACATATCAATTTTAATAAAGAAATTTTTGTTGTCAAAATACATATCAACCAAAATGGATAAAAGCAACAACCAAAAATGTCTTATTAGATACTTTTTATTTACAAATGGAGAAATCTAAATATAAAACGCTAAATTTGAATAGCCATATCAAAATTTAAAAAAATTGCATTTTATTTATAGTTAAAAAAAATTATAAAATTCATTTCTCTTGGATTTTCTCTTTAAATTAATCCATCGAAAAAAAATTAAACTATTTTTCCTGACTCAATTTTTGAAAAAATTAAGAAAAAATGAACGAAAAACAAAAGCATATACCATTTGCAATGTTGTGATCAAATGAATTTCCAAGCATTATGTTTCAAGAATGCAATGTAGAGATTAAAAAAAAACTTCCCCAAACGAACAAAAAAAAAAACATAAATAATTTACTTGTATCACAGATGTCACATGATCAAACTTTAACGCATCACAGAAGAATTTATTCTACCGCAAAACTATACACAGTTCCTTTTTTATGTAAATTCGGTGAAAAATGAATGAATTTTTTTAATCGAGGGGAAAAAATGACAAAAAACAAACCGAATACAATTTGTTTTTATGAAATAGTGATTGAAATTTGAAAAAAAAAAAACATGAGAAACTTCACTCCACATTAAGCAATGAAACAACCAAACCTATCACCAGTTGTCCATATATTGCGTCCAAATGATGCAACTTGGTTATAATTTTGGTAATTGTTGTCATTTTTTTCTATATTTGATCTACGAAATACATCTTCTTTTGCCAACACGAAAAGCAACAACAAGTGTGCGGTGAATAAATTCATCTCTAATGTGCGCAAAGACTGTCATTTTTAAGAGTTTAAATCAATGAAAGTCATGAAGAAAAATGTGTAATATAATCTATTTAAAAGATTTTAATGTAAATACCACTTAAGATCTAATCCAACAACACAGACAAAAGAAAACTAACCCGTAAATTGATCAAAAACTCAAAGTAAAGAAATTCAAATCATAATTATTATAGAACAAATAATAATAATACAAAAAAAATAATAAAATAAAATACAAAAAATAGAGACACGTCTTTTTTTTAAATAATTTTTCAAGCCTGTATTTGAATAAGTGGTGCAAAAAAACTTATTTAGTATTCGCTGAATCATTTGTGAGGGCATGTTTTTTCGCCATCGTTTCGGGATCGGAAATTTAGATCAACTCAAGTTCGGTTCCATAGAGGTGCTCATTATATTATTTTGTAAAAAGAAAATGAATAAGTTACAAAAAATGATGTCTCTTTTCTCGCATCTGTCAACCGTTTGAAAACTGTCGTTTGAGTGTTAAATCGACGTAAACTCATTTGAGCCATTTCATTCATTAAAGCAGTTCCGACTAAAATTCTAATTTCGTAGATTGAGCCAATACAAATCTGGGTTCCACCATTTGCTGACAAATCATAAAGTGGCTAGTCCGGTGTATTTAAATCATCTTTTTAATGTTTGCCATGGCAAAGGGCCAAATTACATTTTGTTTTGGCTATACATAAGAGTATCATTTGACGAGCTCAAATTTTTCGACTAGACATGTGCATGGGATTCTCTGATGAGGACCAAGAATAAGAAAAAAAATGATTTTGAGGCAAGCTGTTTTTACACAAATCTAATGTTCGCATATCGCATGTCACATGAACTTGAAGTGAGTCCGTGTGCATGAAATGAAAAGAATAAATTGGATGAATAAAGTTCCGTTAGTGAAATGAGCTATTTTCGTTCATCAATTTCAATATTTTCGTTTTTAAATCATTTCACATTTTATTACAATTGAATCATTTGTTCTTGGGAATGTGCCGACTTTTTTATTCGACCAATTTGAGCAGAAATTTATGCTAGAATTTACTAGGGGCTTAATTCAAAATTTTCAACGACTGAATTCTATAATAATATCTAAATTAACTGAATTTTTCAGCAAACGAATGAATTCCGGTGAATTCTAGGGCGATTTCATTCAAATATGTGAGATAGTGGTGAATAGTTTCTGCTGGCAATTACTGCAATATTTATATTTTGTATAACAAAATTGTAAATGTTTTTTATATTTTTTTAATAAAAATTAATTTTATTTTCAATTTTGAGCGATTTTATATCGAAAACAATCGGAAATATTGAAAAAATAATAAATTAAAAAATATTGCGGTTTTCATAACCTCACTTTATTAATTTGACACATTTCATTCTATTCACACGAATTCACCGAACTCATCAATAACCACTCGATTCAAAAGTGTGAATTTACGTGAATTCCTGTTAATTTTTTGCCGTATTAAGCCCCTAGAATTTATGCATCAATTCATTCAGTATTTTTTTTTTTCAAATGAATTTTCGGATGACGTTAGCACATTCGAGAAATTACAGTTGACGCATCGCCAATGAAGGCTTTTGACGCTATCTCAAATGCCTGTATATTTGCATCCAATTATTGCTTTGATACACAACATTTTTCACATATGTAGTAGCTGTTTGTACGTTTACATCTTATCAAATGTTGCGAATTCGTTATAATGTACCGTTTGGAATAAAACTTGACCGTTTTTTTCCCTTTTTGTAAAATAATCAACTTTTTTGCCTTGAACATATTAGTGTATAGTTTCTTTCGAAATACTTTGGTTATATTTGGAAATAATTCACCGAGATTATTTCTTAAATTTCAGTATATTTCCGTAGTTAATGGTTGGTGTTGTACAATAGCTAGTTAAAATATTATTATTTTCGATCTTCGAATTTGAATTTTCTGCATTTTGTGGTGGAAATGGGCATTTGCTTCGAATGTTTATGCATAAAATCGCAAGTAATTTTCATTTAAAGTGACAAATAATGCGGAAAAATCATATTCAATGCCAAAAATAAATAATATCGTCTTTGTGTTGATTTGACGTCGGCATTTTGACATCCACCGTTCCTAATGTCATTTGAATGATTTCAACAATGAATTGCACTGACATAATTTACCTTGTACGAATATTCAAATGAACCGGTTATCCATAAGCTTTTAATATTCTCTTCAACAAATAAAAGCAATAAACGTTTATTTTTTTAATCAGTGAACGCAATCAAATGGAACTAATATCATGAAACGCATTACATGAGTATGCGTGATAAACTAAATCAATTTAAATGATATCACAGATACAATTGGATTTAAGTCCCATTAAACTGACGCTAACACTTACACATTGATGCGAATATGATGTTTTTTTTTATCTCTTTTGTCGTGGGCAGATAAGTTCATTGTAAAACAAAAAAAATATCTTAATCATATTATCATTCTTTATTTACACAAAACACTAATTAAATTCATTTCGTTGTATTTTGTTTTATTAAATCGACATAAAATAGAGTTGTTCAAGATTCATTTTTTTTTATGCCGTGTGTGTATCTATGAAATAGGTGACTTGTTTTAATACTGATGGACGTTCATGTGATGATGGCTGTATCTTTGGGTTCTTTTTGGGATCCATTTAGGCTGATTGCTCTGCTTTGAACGCTGGCCGTGCGTTGCATTCGTTTTTGTGAGAGTCGCAACGATCGTGTACGTGGAAATGAACCAGTCTCTGCATCAAATGGATCGCTCAATTGGGTAGCAAGCATTGCAACATCGGTGTCACCAGTATCTAAGCTGTTGCCGTGGCCTTTGCCACTGCCACCACCACTGCCGGTTGTTTTTCGCGATAATTGTCGTGGTGTTGATATAAGTTTATGTTGCTTTTTACCGCATAAAGTTTCACGAAATGCGACACGATACCGATGCGACATCATATTATAGATGATTGGATTTATTGTACACGAAAAATAGTAGAAAAATCCCGAAATTGCAAATAAAATCGAATGTATCAATTCGAAACGTTTTCCATAAATCGATACAATGCGTTGTGCATGAAATGTGGTCCAACAAATGAAAAATGTGAGCACAACAACTGCCAACATTTTGATAATGGCACGTCTGGATTTCGATTGTTTCGTTGAACCACCACTGGTGCCGGTCGAACGGATGCCCAACTCTTTGGTATGCTTTGATCGTGATCGAATTTCAATGGCCATTTTGGTATACAGTATGCAAATAATCAACATTGGTATGGTAAAAAAGACAATGGTTGATGTTTGATATAGGCCGGGCGGTGATGAAAATGTTCCACAAAATGCTGATTCGGGTGTATCAATTGACTGTTCGCCCGTATAGTTATTCGGTGGTGGATATCGTATATAATTGATCGTACGATAATATGCAAATGGTGTTGCGCTCAATAGACTTATTAACCATATAGCAGCTATAATACGAACGGCACGTTTTAAACCGCTCATTGTATACGAATGCAATGGATAGCATATCGCTAAAAAGCGTTCCATTGAAAATGCAACGATTGTCAATACGCTTACATACGAACATGCTTCTGTCAATAATGAACGAAATTTACAAAATGGTAATCCAAATAGCCAGGGATATTGATGCCAATATACTAATATATCAAATGGTAAACCAAATAGCAAATATACCATATCCGAAACAGCCAAATTGAACAGATAGTAATTGGTTGCCGTATGCATTGATGAATTGCGTACGATGACAATGCAAACGATTAAATTTCCAACAATGCCAGCCAATAGTATTAACGAATAGACAAGTGTTATTGGTATCGCATACAATAGATTTTGCATTTGTGGTCCACGCTCGTGTGCGATAAAGTCGTTTCGTGAACAATTGAACGTAGTCATATTATCCTCATCGCATACATCAATGATTGAAACATTCATTTTTTTCTTATTCTTCTGCTGTTCCTCCTTCAATTTTAAGATGATGCGGTAATTTATCTTGAAATAGACAATTTCCATTAAAAGTCGTTTCATTGAATAACAATAAAATATAATGATTGTGAAATAAAAAAAGAAAATTTACTATACCTCATCAGTCAATAACAAACACCACATACACAAGAGAAAAAATAAATTTACTCTCGCTCTTGCTCCCTCTCTCTTTTACTCTCCGTTACTCTAACACAGTCACTGTTGCTCTCACTATCTCGACACAATTATCAAAATTCGCTCTTCGGTCCCGATAAAACTGACGTGTTTTTCATTTCAATGATTAAAATCGTATCGTACACACACCGTATGTATTGTTTCTATTTTTTTTTTGCTCTTTTATTCTCTACATTCTCTGTGTACTCGTTTTGCACCATTTGACTTTTATCTTTAAAACATTTTCTATCTCAGTCTCTTTTCACTGTAGTCGTTCTATGTCTATTTAACGTACAATGCAAATAAGATCAACCTTTATCTGGTGTCACAAGCCTTGAAAACACCATCATATTGTTCCTCTTTGACTCTAATTTGATTTGTTTTCTTCCTAGCTATTTTTCGCAGTAAATTAAATCACCAGCGTTATATATGACAAAAATAATTCGGATGCTATTTTGCACTATCTTTTCAATATTTTCTTGCGATGCTTTTTCACGTTTAAGATTTTTTCACGATATATTTAAGTAAAAATTATCACTGAATATATTAGGTTGCGGTCAGATCACAAAAAATAAACAAATTATCACGGAATTATAGTTATACATTATGGAAAAACTGTGTGTGGTCTTCCTTGTCGCTTTTCGATGAAAATCACGTCATTCACAAAAATAAAATATTATGGTTTTCCACGTCAATTTAATATCACAAATACATTATGTTAATTAGAGAAAAAAATCCCATGGAAAGTAGTTTTTCAGACGATTTTACTTCTTTTTTTTCTCTTCAAAATCAGATAATCGGAAGAAGATATAAAAAATGAGAATTTGTTATCGAGGATGTCTACATTAAACAGAAATATAAATGCAAATGAGAGAACACAAAGCAATTATCCATGAGATAGATAGATGAATATTATAGAAACAGATTCGTGAGGGAAAAGTACACGGCCGATAGATAAATGAAATTAAAAAGGAGAAAACAACAACAGACTAGCAACAACAGCGGCAGCAACAAAAAAATTATTGTGCGAAAGCGTGGACACACACAGAACACTCGACAATTTGCCGCACGTCTTGGGAGAGTGACAATATAGTGTGGCGGCAAAATGAAAAAGAGAGAGCGAGAGAGAGACGCAATGAAGCAAACTGAAAGCATCACCCAGCATCTCTCTCGTCGACACATAGGAATTGGCAACAGGCAACAAATGTTACTTGTCTATTCGTTGCGGCTATAGAGCACTAACAACAATCCATCAAATCGTCATTTGGTGCGCTTCATTCAGACTTCGTTACCTATACAGCCGACGATAGTTACAGTTTTGTTTAATCTTTGTTGCAGATTCGATTGTTGTTGTTTCCTCATTTTAATTTTGAAAGCTGCTTTGTGTAACATTGCTTCGATAACAAATGCGTATGTGAAAAATGATTTATTTATGAATTCATCTCTTACAGCGACACACACGCTGCGTGTAAGGTGTTATATTTGCTATTCGGTGGTGGGACCAGAAGGGGCCGTTTACAACTTAAGCGGAAAACGAACACGATTTTTAAGCGTTTCTGTCATTCCAATAAATGTTACGGAATGGGATTGACATTCGATGCGGAAAATGTATGCAAAATGCAAATAACGTTCATAGAACAATTAATATGGAGAATTTCAAATTTGGGCTCTCAAATTTGATTTTGAATGGGGACGTACAATTATCGAGTTTTAAATAACATCAAAGCTATTGTGATGATGATCCAGATTTGTAACTTAACAACAACGCACATTGCTTGTCGTTCTGACATTGACCTCTTTCAAACTCATTCTCTCTTTCAACCTGTCTTTCACCTTCTTTTGAAGAAACGGTCAATTTTCAGTGAAATGTGAGAGATGAATTTAGAGATTGGATTCATCAAATTTCAGTCAAATCGACGCCAAAAAGAATAATATCGCGTTGCATTCGCTGTTTGCAATTTTTTTATAATAACTCAATTTATATAAGAGACAAACTCATATTGGTTTCTCAACAAAATGTAGAAACGTCAAAATACGAATAAAATATTGATTTACACATAGAAACCGTTTTTTGGCTTTAAATTATTGAATAAAACATACATTCTACTTAAATGTCTCAGCTAAAGCATTGAAAAATATCTCCTATTTTGCGCTAACCTATTGAAAAATAGGACAAGATACTAGGAGATAGCACTTAGAATTTGGTAATTGTTGCATATATTGATTTCCCCTTTTGTTTATACATTTCAGCAGGAGTGTTTGAGTTTAAGTGACTTGGAATGATTTCTCTAATTGAAATTTAAAATTGTTTCATTAGAATGATTTGAATAGAAGATTTGATTTAAATTAAAAATTTTGATATATCGTTCGCAAAAAACACTGCTGAAAGATCTTATCACTGCTGAAAGAGGTCACAGAAGCTGAGTGTATTTGCTTGATTGGTCATGATACGAATTCGAATATTAATGTAATTTAATTAGAATGATTAAAAGCATCAAATAACAATATTATGTTATTTCAATTCGTAATCATTTTTCGGTGATATTTTGCGATGCTATTCAAATTTTTTAAATATAGCGTAGTTATTATTCAAAAGTTGAATTTAACTGTTAGGGCAACTTTTTTTTAGTGATCAGTGAATTGAATTGGATCTCTATTCTGTTTGAGGAATGAATTATGTTCAAATAAAAACCAGTGACCAATTCGCATTGCAGTATAGAGTACTTCGTTGTTGATATTGAATTATATTGACTCGATAAGGATTTAATTTAAACAATGAATTTGTGCGGTTCTTCTTCGTTTATGCTTTGAAGAAGATCCGCATAAAAGAGAATACGCAAAAACGATATTTTGTATGAAATTAGATGGAAAAATACAATTTTATACGGAGTGTCAACTAGTTCTCAATTTTATAAGACAAGCCATCTAGTTTTCATTGTATAATTTCTTTGTGTGTAAATTGTAGTTTTTCCGATTGACAGTTATTTTCGCAATATTTGTTTACATTTCCATTGCGAATGAACGTAATGAAAGAACGGTCCTTCGTCGGGGTTTGTGGACAGCAGTCTATGTATTTTGGATGGATCCTTCAGATTTCTTTTTGAAAAACTATCTATTTCTGCTTGCCGCTCTTCTGGTTCTTTTGACACGAATTCATCCATTTTATCGGCATCTATAACATACGCCATGGTATTTGCGATGAAAACAAATTTATCCACAGTGTCCGTCAGTAAACCAATAACCATCCGAAGGTCCTTCCATTTGGAATCGTTTTCTTCATTGCTACCGATGATTTGGTGATCTTATCTTCAAATAAATAGTTTATTTCAGATCGTTGATCATCTGCGATTTTTTAGCCTTCGTGGAAAATTAATTGATTTTGAATTTGGGATCGTATTTTACGGGTTATTTGTTGAATGTTTTTTTTTTTGGCCGGTGTTGATGTTAAGTTGAGTAACTTCTTTTTCGTATAATGTGTATCTGGTAAATACAAAGTCCACGGATCTTGTTGGAATTTAAACTCTGTACCATCAATCACAATACTATCTTTTGTAAATTTATATGACGATTCTGGTGAAGCTGATCGTGATGAAAATGATGTGGTGTTTTTGTTTTCGATTTGTGAGTCTTCAATATTAACGTCAACTGACATTTCACTTTTATCTTCATTTTCATCTTCGTCATTTTTTGACTCACTTGGATCCTCAACAATTTGCTTTTTTCGTTTTGCTGGTACTGGCATCGGCAGTTTAATCACTTTAATTTGCACATGCCGACCTGGATTTGCATAGTGTCGCTTTCGTACAAATCTTTTTTTCACTCCGGTCGCCTGTTTACTTTCTGAGTTCACCCTTCCGATATGACCTAAATGAAACTCAACTAGTTGAATGTTCAATATATACTGAATTTATTGAGAGTGGTGCGAGCACACCGCATCGAATGACAGCAACATCGGACGGGTGTGCAAAGATGCCTAAAGGCTTTACATTCATTATGTTGCTCACCAAGAAATGGTGTTATTAAATGAAACATTTCAAATTAAATCTGTTCGTTCAATGCGTTTTCGCTTTTAAAGGATTTATTTTTACATACTGCATGTGTTATTTCCACTCTGTTTGGTACATTTTTTTTGAATTCATTTGACTCAATAGTTGACGATGATGATTGACGGAAGGCGGACTGATGGCTAACAATAATACACATAAAAAGAAGAAAAATTGGGAGCTGGCTGCAGGTCTTTCTCCTGATCACCTTAAAAAAGATTTGGGTGTTTTTAAATGTGGAAATTACTAACATGGAACTTGGACATCCTTAGCATATTACTAGCTGCTTTCGGCTACATATATATACTAATGACTTCCAAACCGACAAAATTGCACTTTTTTCAATTAATTGCATCGATAATTTCAATTAATTATTTGTTTCGTTGTCATCGTTGCTTCCTACCGACTCCATGTTCCTCGAAAACAGACTGAACGCTCAACATTTTTTCGAAACGATTATTCGAGTGTCACAAAAAATTCTGTTATTTAAGGTTATAACTTTATGTTAAATTCATTTTGACAAAAATTCTTTCATATCGATCGAAATTCTTTTTGTAGCGAGTCCTATGCCGAAAAAACCGCGCTCAAAATTCTTTGTCAAGCGACCATATTTATTTTTTTAACAGCGACCAAAAAACATTCATAACAAGAATTTTATACGTGGCGACTAAAATTCCATTTCTCTCACGACCAAAAGTCCAGCGACCAAAATTCATAGAGCCAATTACGTTCAATGAAAATGATATATTTAGGTGTATGCAGAATAATTAAGGGATTGAAAAATATTCAAACACAATACATAATTCGTCCACGGTGTCTGCATAATCATTGTTATTAATAATATTATAATTCCATTTTTATTATTATTTATTTATTTACTTTCATTGCTTATTTTTTTTTTCAGAGGACAATTTGGCGGGCAAAACTTCTGTAAAAACCCTTTTTATCCTTTTTTTATGGAATCGTATTAGACTTCTCTTTCCTTTATAAATGTTTCATCGTCAATTATAGTATATTTATATTCACGATATTCAAAAGGATCAGCGCGAAATGCCTTGAATGCATCGATTGGCATGCTTATGTATACATCCAATATTTTTTCAACACCTGCAGCTCTAGCCAAGCTCTCAAAATACTCCTTGTAATCATCGAATAATATAAAATTAAGCTGGGCTCCCTTCTTCTGTTGACTGTTCGCATAGTCTTGCATATCTTTCAGCATTTCTGACTTAGATGGTAGTTCCTTGGCACCAGAAAAGAATTTAAGGGCAAAACGTGCCTGTTGATAATTTTTTTTAAAAAATTGATCATTACTTATACCAGGGCTGTTTTCTAATTACGTAAATAGTAAATATGATAGTTTGAGTAATTAAAAAACATTCAACTTGCTATAACATTCACCTGTAAATCGAGCGCTAAAAGCATTGTATCATAAGGTATTCTAATAAACGCCATAGTGGGTGTTCTATGAAAAATAAAAAATAAAGAATTAAAAAATATATATTTTACTGCAATAAATCCAAAACAGACCTATATTTATGATTTGTTTATACAATGGTTGCACGTATTTCTTATTATTATCAACATGAATACCAGAGTCAGCATCCAAAAATGTATACCGATATTTATAACCTGTGAAATCCAAGAATTCAACAAATACACATGTCTCTATAGATGAAAAAAGTTCAAAATACCTGTCCCATATATAACTGCTGTGAAATTTTGATGCGTGTCATCCATAAAGTCAGCTCCATTTGATGTAAAACGCTTCAAATTATCTTTAAATGTAACTTTGGGTCCATATTTTTTTCGAATATTTTCTGTGTCTCTGTATGTTCGTCTACTCCACGTTATTCGCTTGGCAACCTTCGAAAGTTGACGTATAAGATCCATACCACTCGGTCCATCGCCTACAACCAGAACATCAGCTCCTATTTTATTAAGTAAAACGAAATATATCAAAAATCGATTTGAAATGATTATAAATGAAAGCCGTTCTAAAGAATACTAATGACGGGATTAAAGGTAAACTTTTTAAACAAAATATTAGTGTTCGGTAAGAATAATGGATTCTATTTTGTATAATAAATGGATGAAGCTAGGGGGTTCCGACTTATACGAATGTTCCATATGCGAGCGAATTTTTCATATATATTTTGCAAATAGAAACGAATGGTCGCGAATGTTTCATACAAATTTTGCGAATGGTGGCGGATGTTTCATACAAATTTGCGGACGGTGTCGAATGTTTCATACACATTTTGCGGATGGCGCATATGAAAAGTCATATTTTTTCATTCAAAAAGTCAAAGTGACAGATTAGGTGACAGAGATTCAAGCCGAATTGATATTTTTTTGGTAATATTGAGTGATTTTTTTTTAAAAATGGTAAATAAATCTTTAATATATAATCACTGTAAACGGTGCCTTGTGAAAGGTTTTTATTTTCATTGAAGTAACTTTCAATTTCTTTTATATTATCTGAATTTATTTCTAAAATCTCACTTTTCGAATCGAACACGGCTTCTAAAATAATATTCAACAAATAATCTTGTATTTTTTTTTCAACTGTTTTTCAAATTTAGTTGAGAACAATGACATTGTGTTTGAAACTGCCACGACAGACTGAACACAGCAATGTGTATGTACACATGTCACACGACAGTTTTTCGCATCTAGCAAGACGTATGTGGCATTCGCGAATGGTTGCGAATGAAATGTACGAATTTTCATAGATGTTGATGCGGATGAATATACTTATCTTCGTATATTTCATGTATGAATAGGAAAATGTTCATATGAATCCTCTAGAATAAATACAACGTATGATACGGTCGCACACCATAGGTTGTTTTTACATACATTTTTTGCTGTATTTTGTATGACGGTGTTTCGCTTTGAAATGCAACCTTTTCATACGCTGTTTTTATTCTATAGCAATCATATATTTCGTATAAAATGGCATTCGCATATAGTAAAATGCCCCTAGGGATGAAGAATACACTGGCAATGCAATTTATTCAGCTAGTAGAAATACTAGCAGAATATTTTCATTTATACTAAGAATGATAAGAAACATCTAAACGAATGATAAGAAACATCTTTAACAAACCGCGAAAGTCTTCAGCTCTACGATAATCATGGCTATGTATGATTTTGCCCTTAAATTCGTTAGCGCCTTCAAATTCTGGATAATTTGGAGAAGAATATTGATGAATACAAACAAAAACAACATCAAAAGTCAAAGACTCAGGTTTTTTTGGGTAAATTTTTCACAGTTATATTCCATTTGTTGTTTTCAATCAAACGAACTTTGTCAGCCAAATGATGGAATTTAATATGTCTCTTCACATCGAAGCGATCAGCGTAAGAGTTCAAGTACTTCCATACATCCTCATATGATGGATATGATCGAGTATTATTTGGAAATTTATGGTCTACTGAAAGTTGCATATTTTGGTGAGGTATATCTATTCTGTTTTGAGAGTAACAAATAATCAATATTTTTTGTATTCGGTTTTGCAGTAAATAGTAAAAGTACCTTAGCCCTTGGTACATGGCGCTGTGAATATCAACACCATACTCATCTTTTCCGGTTTTATCTGTGTACCACCATGTTCCGCCAAGCGCCTCACCTTTTTCGTAAACCACCACATTATGTCCTTGTTCGAGAGAATTTTTCGCACTAGTCAACCCTGATGGTCCAGCTCCGATAACGGCAATATTCAAAAACTTCGATAGTAGTCCATGTACGCCCAGAATTTCAAGTATCAAAACCAAAATAATACACTTACCGCTCGGCATCACATTCATTTTACTTGAGTTTGTAAGAAAAACAAAAATAAAACTAGTTTAATTTTCTAAATTTGATTTTCTGGTAAGAAAAAAAGGTATTATTTACAATAAAAGAGGTGAACTTTACAAAAGAGAAAAATTAATGTTTTTTTTTTCTTTCAATTAATCGTTTAATCTGCTCCGTTGTAGCTGTTTTAGTTCAAATCACAAAGTGGTATGATATTTATACTCGTTTGATAACGGATAAGTCGTACAAAATGACATGTGTTAGAAATAATAAATAATCGCCGCGACCAAAGTTCTTTTGAAAAATTTTGATAGCTATCAAAATTCCTTTTGTAGCTATCAAAATTCGATGAGACTATCTAAGACTCACTTGTCATAAAGTCATTAATTAAATAACATAATTTTTTGTGAAACTCGAATAATGGTTTTGAGAAAATGTTGAGCGTTCAATCTGTTTTCGAGGAATTATTTTTGGAGTTAGTATTGGGGTTAAACTTTGATCGTTATGAGATTTTATATTGAAAGTAAACATTTTTATATTCAATTAATCGTATTTTCTATAGTTAAAACCGCTGCGATAATATTTGAGACTCAATTTTTGAGATAATATTTGAGACTTCATTCTTACTTTTACCTTTCGTTATCACATGATTCTGATTTTGTTTCTTCTGATTTGTTGCCACTTGCAAAAATTTTGCTTGATTACTTAATTTTATCTATTATTTCTAACACGTGTCATTATGTGCGACTTATCTGTTATCAAACGAGTATAAATATCATACCACTTTGTGATTCGAACTAAATCAGCTACATCGGAGCAAATTAAACGATTAATTGAAAGAAAAAAAAAAACATTAATTTTTCTCTTTTGTAAAGTTCACCTCTTTTATTGTAAAAAATACCTTTTTTTCTTACCAGAAAATCAAATTTAGAAAATTAAACTAGTTTCATTTTTGTTTTTCTTACAAAGTCAAGCAAAATGAATGTCGTGCCGAGCGGTAAGTGTATCATTTTGGTTTTGATACTTGAAATTCTGAGCGTACATGGACTACCGCCGAAGTTTTTGAATATTGCCGTTATCGGAGCTGGACCATCAGGGTTGGCTAGTGCGAAAAATTCTCTCGAACAAGGACATAATGTGGTGGTTTACGAAAAAGGTGAGGCGCTTGGCGGAACATGGTGGTACACAGATAAAACCGGAAAAGATGAGTATGGTGTTGATATTCACAGTGCCATGTACCAAGGGCTAAGGTACTTTTACTATTTACTGCAAAACCGAATACAAAAAATATTGATTATTTGTTACTCTCAAAACAGAATAGATATACCTCACCAAAATATGCAACTTTCAGTAGACCATAAATTTCCAAATAATACTCGATCATATCCATCATATGAGGATGTATGGAAGTACTTGAACTCTTACGCTGATCGCTTCGATGTGAAGAGACATATTAAATTCCATCATTTGGTTGACAAAGTTCGTTTGATTGAAAACAACAAATGGAATATAACCGTCAAAAATTTACCCAAAAACAAAACTGAGTCTTTGACTTTTGATGTTGTTTTTATTTGCATCAATCAATATTCTTCTCCAAATTATCCAGAATTTGAAGGCGCTAACGAATTTAAGGGCAAAATCATACATAGCCATGATTATCGTAGAGCTGAAGACTTTCGCGGTTTGTTAAAGATGTTTCTTATCATTCGTTTAGATGTTTCTTATCATTCTTAGTATAAATGAAAATATTCTGCTAGTACTGAGCTGAATAAATTGCATTGCCAGTGTATTTTTCATTCATTTATCATACAATAGAATCCATAATTCTTACCGAACACAAATATTTTGTTTACAAAACTGTACCGTTAATCCCGTCATTAGAAAAGTATTGACAATGTCATTTTGTATATGGCACTGCTAATGTATTCTTTAGGACGACTTTCATTTATAATCATTTCAAATCGAGAACGTTTTTTGGTGTTAAATTTTATTTACCCAGCTAGATAACATTCAAATCTTATCGACATTGTTGACTCGCAACAAAAATGTATTTTTGATATATTTCATTTTATTAAAAAAAAAAAGGAGCTGATGTTCTGGTTGTAGGCGGTGGACCGAGTGGAAGAGATCTTATACTTCAACTTTCGAAGGTTGCCAATCGAATAACGTGGAGTAGACGAACATACAGCGAAACGGGAGAAATGCGAAAAAAATATGGGGACAATGTTACATTTAAAAAAAATTTGAAGCGTTTTACATCAAACGGAGCTGACTTTATGGATGACACGCATCAAAATTTCACAGCAGTTATATATGGGACAGGTATTTTGAACTTTTTTATTCTATAGAGACATGCGTATTTGTTGAAGTTATTGTTTTCTTTATAAATTGAAAGTTTTGCTGTTCAAAATAGCAAAAAATAAATAAAATGTATTCTTGGATTTCACAGGTTATAAATATCGGTATCCATTCTTGGATGATGACTCTGGTATTCATGTTGATAATAATAAGAAATACGTGCAACCATTGTATAAACAAATCATAAATATAGGTCTGTTTTGGATTTATTGCAGTAAAATATATATTTTTTAATTCTTTTTTTTTTTTTTCATTTTTCATAGAACACCCCTCTATGGCGTTTATTGGAATACCTTATAATCCGCTGCTTTTAGCGCTGGATTTACAGGTGAATGTTATAGCAAGTAGAATGTATTCTATGTAATGAGAATAAAGCCCTCGTTTAAGTAATGATCTTTTTTTAAATATATCAACAGGCACGTTTTGCCCTTAAATTCTTTTCTGGTGCCAAGGAACTACCATCTAAGTCAGAAATGCTGAAAGATATGCAAGACTATGCGAACAGTCAACAGAAGAAGGGAGCTCAGCTTAATTTTATATTATTCAATGATTACAAGGAGTATTTTGAGAGCGTGGCTAGAGCTGCAGATGTTGAAAAAATATTGGATGTATACATAAGCATGGTAATGGATGCAGCCAAGGCAATTCACGCTGATCCTTTAGGATTTCGTGAATATAAATATACTATAATTGACGATGAAACATTTATAAAGGAAAGAGAAGTCTAATACGATTCCATAAAAAAAGGATAAAAAGGGTTTTTATAGAAATTTTGCCCGCCAAATTGTCCTCTGTTAAAAAATAAGCAATGAAAGTAAATAAATAAATTATAATAAAAATGGCATTTTTATTCGTTAATAACAATGAGTATGCAGACACCGTTGGACGATTATGCGGACCCGTGATTCGATGGGAATATAGTAACAATACAGATTCATACTTTGAAATACGTACTCTGAAAAAGTAAATTCTCAAAAACAGAGCATTGAAATTTGCAACCCAATAAATACACTGCCAGTCTTTGGCCGTAGGATTCCTTTATTTCACATGGAACTGAATAGCGTGCTTTAATTTTTGTAAGAGAAGACCAAAATGACGCTCCAGCGAATAATTTTCTCGTGGATAATTGACACAAACTGCACACAAGACCTGAATGTATACCATAATTTATATGCTAATTAACGTTTTCATTCACTGTAAGCAGAAAGTGCATGTTACACACATTCTGTATCATCTCTTTCTCTCTCTCTCCGTCTCATGGTCGATGGTAAACCGACGCACAAAATAGAATAACATAATTGCGATTGGCTGTCTCGTTGGTTTGGATTTGAATAATGTGCGCAATTTAATAATCAGGTTCATTTTCAGTCCTTCGTCCATAGATTGGATAGCGCAGCTTGAATTCTTATGATAGAAAAAATGATGACTGATTATGTATATACGTAGGTTGCTCCATAATTTTTTTTAAAATGGTACTTATAGTGTTGCCCGATGTAAACCATTGTCATATTCGTAAAGTTTGATGTTTTGGTATGTATTCGTGCCCTGAACCTTTTGTCGTACGAACGCTATTTGTATTGTTTACAGTGACTGGTAAACTGCGACTCAACAAAAAAATGAATTTTACACGTGAAGATTTTCGTAAAATGATTTACTACGATTTTCGAAGTAAATTATCTCAACAACAGTGTTTCGATCGACTTCATTTGGCCTTTGGCAATGAAGCACCAACCCTTCAGACAATTTATAACTGGTACCGAGAATTCCGTTGCGGTCGTAGTTCGCTCAAAGACGAGTTTCATACAGGTCGTCCAAAATCGGCTGTTGTGCCACAAAACATCGATGCTGTCAGAAAACTGATTATGGAAGATCGTCATGTGACCTACCGTGAGATTGAGGCATCTTTGGGCATTTCATCCCACAGCATACATACAATTTTGCATGAACATTTAGCCGTAAAAAAGATTTGCTCTCGTTGGATCCCACATAAATTGACCGATGAACAAAAAATGGCTCGTGTGAGTTGGTGTAAAGAAATGCTCAAGAAATTCAATCGTGGTGCTTCAAAAGACGTTAATAAAATCGTCACTGGTGACGAATCGTGGATATATGCCTATGAGCCCGAAACGAAACAGCAGTCGACTGTATGGGTCTTCCAAAATGAAGATAACCCAACGAAAGTTGTTCGAGCAAGAAGCACTTCGAAGCGAATGGTCGCCTGTTTTTTCGGGAGAAGTGGTCATGTGGCAACCGTTCCACTAGAGGATCGTAAGACCGTCAATTCTGATTGGTATACCACCATTTGTTTGCCCGAAGTGTTTGGTGAAATAAGAAAACACAACCACCGTCGCAAAATAATTCTTCATCACGATAATGCGAGCTCTCACACATCTTTTCAAACTACTCGATTTTTGACCGGTCAAAACATCGAACTGATGGGTCATCCACCGTACAGTCCTGACCTGGCACCCAATGACTTTTTTTTGTTCCCAAGCGTGAAGAAAAAACTACGTGGTCAACGATTTTCGACACCAGAAGAAGCAGTTGAAGCGTTCAAAACACACGTTTTGGAGATATCAGTTTCGGAGTGGCACGAATGCTATGACAAATGGTTTCATCGAATGCAAAAGTGTATCGATCATCTCGGGGAATATTTTGAAAAACAATAAAACCATTTTCGACAAAAAACAACTGTGTTATATATGTTTTTAAAAAAAATTATGGAGCAACCCTCGTATTTGATTATAGTTTTGAACGGTTGCAAACATCCAGTTCCATGTCTCTATTTTTACATTACTTGAGCTTTGTTACAACCACAACCATCAATTTGCCACAACGCCATTTGCGTGTGCGTACAAGTGCGAGTGCGTGCGGTTTCATCTCCAAAATTGCTTTCAAGTTGTATTTTACTCAATAATTAAGCGATAAAATGACACATATCTCATTTCGGTTAACCGTTCTCATATCATGAATTGTGTGAAGATTTATTGTAATTTTCGAGTCAATGCGGTTTAAATTTGATACAATATTTATATAAATAGGTTTTGATTCAATAGAATGCGATGAAAAGAATTCGGCGAATGAGAGATATTTTTTTTATTGTTGAAAAGTGTGTGTCCGAAAATATAATTTCAGTGATGAACAAAATTTGTTTGATACTTATTATTTGAGGTCAGTGAAAATAAGAAGGAAATTAGTGGTTTCCTAGCTTTTCATCATAAAAAATCAAAACCGCTAAAACTGGATTGGAAATTAAAATTCTATAACCAAACTCAAATCTCGAAGCATTTTTTTCGTTACATCATTGCGGTAACGTGACAAAAAAACCATTTTTCTTACATGTCTCATATCGGTCGGTATTATTTTTGACATCACTTTGCAATTGAACTATAGAATTTCATGCTTGATTGAATGTGTATGAGTGTGAATGTGGATGTTTGTGGTTTTTCGTATCAATAATGTGTGTGAATGTGCGTGTTTTTTTTCCGCAGCTGTTTGTTATTCATGGATTAATACAAATGCACAAAAACATTGAGCATCGTTAGTGTGTGCGAAATGATGTGTTCAGCATACAAGCGATTTTATTTGTGAGAAGCGGCAAGAGTGACAGTTGTTGTCGTTCACACAATTGAAACGTAAATAAAAACGAAGTTTACGCATCGTCGAATTATTAGTTGACTTGCGGCAATTGACACGATTAAGTATCAGCTGATTAAAGCAATAGTTTCAAGTGCTAACAACAAGTGGAATTTTGCAACGCACAAAAGAAAAAAAAACAACAAACAAAACTTCAAGTGGTTGATTGAAGCAGCGTAAAGATTTTTCAAATATAACAGAGTCAATACGACAAGAGAAAGTGTAAGACGTTCATAAAAAATGGTGCAAATTATTGAAGATGCATTCGGTTCAGTGAAAGATCCAATAACTGGATTTGACGAACGGGTGAGACGATTTACATTCAGCAATGATAATGGCGTTTCGGTTCAAGTCATCACGTATGGCGCAACAGTGACAGCCATTCGAATGCCTGATAAGTATGGCAATATTGCAGATATTGTTCTGGGATATGACGATTTGGAAGGTTAATTTATTTCATTTTTGTTAAATTCTCAAGAAAATCTGATTTTTTTGTAACGTTTTTCAATTTAGGCTATCGTTCAAAGTCCAATCCATATTTCGGTGCGACTGTTGGACGGGTTTGCAATCGCATTGGATTTGGCCAGTTTAATTTGAATGGAAAACATTTCGAAGTGGATAAAAATTTGAACGGAATGCATCAACTTCATGGTGGAACTGTGGGATTTGATAAATTCAATTGGCAAGCATATCAATCGAACTCGAAGGTAGTGATGACACATGTTAATCCAGACGGCTATCAAGGCTATGAAGGAACGGTAATGGCTCAAGTCACTTATGAACTACATCCGGACAATACATTTTCCGGCAAATATACAGCCACCGTTTCGAAACCAACACCCATCAATTTAACCAATCATTCGTATTTCAATCTAGCTGGCCATGTAATGCACCATTTACAAATCGAATTGTATCGCTTTATTTTAATGTTTATTTTCAATTTTATGCAGGACAAAGGTCATACGGAAATCTATAATCATGTAGTAACACTGAACGCAGATCGTTACACCCTTACCGATAAGGATTCAATTCCTACCGGACAATTTCAAAATGTAACTGGCACCAATTATGATCTGCGTGTGGGCTGTAATCTTGGCCAATACATTGCCAAACTTAAAAATAACGGATATGATGATAATTTCTGTGTAACTCGTGGCACCGATCAATCGCTGACATTTGCTGCTCGGTATGCCTTCATTTTTTTATCACGTAAACACATAATTGGGGATAATTTCAAGACGATATCACATTGTCAACAAATTTAAATGCAAAAAAAATGTCAACAATTCCAATGGGGTACAAAAGTAAACAGAGATAATTTTTAATGACAAAATGATTGGATTCATTATGAAAATAGCAAAGTCCAAACAATAAAATTCAGCTCAAGTTAAAATACGCTTGAAATCCAATTCTATCCAGATTGAATTTTAGTTTAAATAAAACTAAGAGCAAATTCATTGAAACCAATGTAGCCAATTTAACGATATAATTTCATATTATTAATTTCAATCTGTTTGATTAAATGAAAAAATTAAATCATATTCAGTGTGGCCCATCCCAAATCTGGCCGAGTATTGGAAGTATACAGTGATCAACCGGGTGTTCAATTTTATACCAGCAATGGTATGCCCGATCCAAATAACCAGGTACTTACATTTTTTTCCGTGTTCAATTGAATATGATTTTTTTTACTGTAAAAATCTTGAAATTTACAAACGTCAAATTTGTATGATTTTTATATGAAATTTTAATAATTATTCACATATTTATAATTATTAATTGATACTGTTTTTCAGATTTATCCGGAAGGCAAACCACATGATGACAAACCAATGAGTGATGCAAACGAACCAATATTTGGTAAAGATGGTGCACTCTATTTTAAACACGGTGCATTCTGTTTGGAAACTCAAAATTATCCAGACGCTGTGAATCATGTAAGTAAACCGAGGTCGATAAAAATTAAGTTGTGAACTTTTTGGTTCCAAAATTACATTTATTTACGATTTTTTTGTTCACATTTTTCTATTTAAAAAAAATTAATTCTATTTACAGCCAAACTTCCCGAACTCAATTGTATATCCCGGTGAAGTATACAAACATGAATTTACGTACAAGTTGTTCTGCTCCAGCTAAGCTGTACGCGCTCAAGATTTCATATGGAAAATACTTGCAACTCATTTATTATATGATATAATCAGCAATATTTTAAAAAATACAGTAAATGCAACTAACGAAAAGAACAAGCAAAAAACGATTTTTATTTAATGAATTGTATGATTTTTTTTGTTTATGAAAGACTTTTTTTATTTCGTGTTTTTTTGCTTGCATCACTTACCTAAATTTGACTGGATTTCAAGCGTTCATTCACTGCTAATTTCAAAAATTTCTCAAATAGATCGAAATTTAAATGTAAATAGTACTCAATTAAATACAATAATTTGTTTTTTATTCAAAGGTGATTAGGAATCATTCATTGGGATCGCACATATAATTTCATTTCTCTATAGATAGAACATTTATTTTCATACTAATTGATTTGATAAATGCGGCTTTGTTTTGAGCTCATTACCATCAATGTTCTTGAATTTTCAATGGCATTACAGAAATATACAAAACAAGCATAGCCAGCGAAAAAGCCCTGACAATCCAAAAAAACATGCCACAGAAAAGTGAATGGCATGGGCAATTTTTTTTGCTAATTCGATTTTTTTTGCTTTTATTTTATAACATCAACAAATTCAATTTCGAAACAAATGAAAGAACCGTTTAAAAATGAAAAAGAATTATTTTTAAATCGCTTTCATTCTATTTTCTAAGAATTGCCTTTTAATCGAAATTCGCATAATAAAAAAATAATAAAAACAAAAACACACACACATCTGTTTGCATAACGTGTTGGTTTTATTTGGCGGTAAGTAAAAGCAGCAAACGAACGATTCGATGACTTTTATGAACTAAATCTGTTATAATGAGATCATTAAATGAAAAATTAGCAATTCTATTTTGTGCTTATCTGCATGTGAATGTATTTTTAGTCGTTGTTCGAGTTTTTATTTTTATTGTGAAACTCCCTTTCTATCTCCCTCTATGAACGTTTCAATTATATGATTATTAATTGGAATTTTATAATTTAGATGTGTAGACAGTGTCGACAATAGCCACTGGTTGAGAACAGCTGTATCATAACGAATGAATGAAAGAGGTTAAAATAAAAGAACCAATTCCTCTTCTCATCCAAATATCACCTGACCTTTAGCCGGTTGAGCTATTTGGGTTGGTCAAAAATACCTCATGGCCAGAGAATTTGATTTCAGCACAAAGCGTTTTAGATGATTACACAATTTTTAAAAGCACCTTTAAATTAATGCTAAATCCAAAAAGATCCATTTTCTTCGAATCACCAAATCGTTTCGACATAAATTTACCAGTGATTAATTTTTCCAATGGCATGGCATAAAAAATTCGGACTTTTATGCAGACGAGAATCAAAGTGTCTATCGAGATGTTATCTATGGAGTGAAATTTCTAAACAACAACGAGAAAAAAAACCCGGATTTTTCTTTTTTTTTTTCTTTTACACATTTTTAATCTATGGAATTCTCAATGAAGATTATTAAGTATTTTTGGCGGTTCATTTTGTTTTTTTTTCTTCTCTATAATATATGATGTTTACATTTAATTTAATGTTTTGTGTGTGTATGTGTGTGTGTGTATGAGTGAGTGTATTTGTGATTGTATGGTTTTTTTGTGTTGGTCTTTTGTTAAATGCGACTGGCTCAAATATATATATTCTATGTTTAATTTTTTTCAAAGCAATTTTGATTTGCAAAAAAGAAAAACCAAAAAAGAAAAATAAATTGGCGATGTCAAATGGTTTACAATAATTTATATATTTATATCAAAGACAGACGATTTATCTGCCCATCCAAACATACACCACTGGAAATGTTTTTTTTTGTTTGTTTCTTTCTTTGTCAAATTCATCTTAACTTTCATTGTTAAATTAATTACTAATAATAAAGGTGTGTGTTTGTGTGTATGTGTGTGTGATTCTAATCTCTAATGTTTTCTTCAATAACATACATACATAAATATTATAGAATATATTAGTATATATTTGATTTAATTTTATTAATTTTTTTTCATTTTATATTTATTAAATTAAGGTGCATAAGCCTCGATACAGTCGCTCAATAGGAAGAGAAATTTACGAAAAAAAAAAAATTAAGTAAAATCGTGCGTGCGTACAAACATCAAATATACATCGAATCACATATTGGAACGTGTTTTACAACAAACTGCGCGCATTTCCATACCATTTGATTGATCTTATGATCAACATAATATTCTTCTTGCCATTTATTTTTTTATTACAAATGTCGCAGTAGTTTGCGTTCCAAATCTTGTTCTCTCTCTCGCTTTTTTCTGTCATGCTCATAATCATATACATACTATATTCGTGCGCATTACCTAAACAAACTATCTTCCTAAATTACGCTTGAAAAATTAAAATTTAAAAATACACATATTATAAACTAAATTGTATAATAAATTAAAATCACAAAAATACAATGAAAAAAAAAAGAATAATAAAGAAGAATTATTATATTATAATTATAATGCGATCAAAATGAAGAAAACGAAAAACAAACAGAGAAAAAATAACCTATAAGTAAACGATTTTGTCCTAATAAATAGTAATACTTGGTTGTTGTGTGCGTTTGTTGTTTTTTTTTTTATTTTAATTATGCCGCTATCTCTCACTCTCTCCCTTTCGAAATTTGCGTCTTTATTTCAATATAAATATACAAATTAATTCGTTTCCTTTCGTTTTAATTCAATTTCATTTTATCGCTAACCAAATGAATCGATTCACATGTATTTCAAGTTTATAATTTAACTTAGAAAAATAGAAAATGATTGAGAATGTATTTGTTGAGGGGGGCGAAGGCGGTAAAAATCTTCGATTGAAGTTCAAAAAAAAACAAATGCACGCGCACACAAGATGACCAATGGAACAATGATCAATTGAGAAATAATGAATGGCTCAAGTACATGTATATTGTATCGAAATGTGATGGTATATGCATAAATGGATGAAAGTGGCTTAAACTCAATCTATTGCATAATCAAATCTTAATTTAAAAAAGAAGAACAAAATGTCGTCTCTGTGACAAATGAAAAATGGTAAATCCACAATCAAAATATTTGCTTATGAATTCAAAATTGAAACGAGTACATTTCAAAGTAATTTTTCATTCGAATAAATGGTCCATATTTTCTTTCTCTTTTTCAAAACTGTTCAAAAAATCGAACAAAAAAACAAATTAACAATACATGGAAAGAAGATATTCAAAAATCTATATATACAAAATACAATGTGTGTATGTGTGCGGTGTGTGTGTGTTTAATATAAATAAAGTAGCTTCAAATATTATATTTATATATGTATGTAATGGGTTGTGAAACCCTTAAATTTCATGGTAGTGAAATGAAAATGCATGACACCAAATTAGATCGATTTAAATTTAAATACACAAAAGCTATTTCAAACTTGTCAAAAGTGTTGAATTTTCTGAATTGGTTCGGCAGGTGAAAGCAAAAGATCGTTCATACGTATATAAATATATATATAAAAAAAAGAAAACAAAACAATACATTTAATTGTTTTTGAGCACGAAATATCTTCCGATGATGATCAACATTTCCGATGCGCACACTCCCATTTTTTTTTCTCGAGGGAATTTCCCCGACTCATCATTCCATCCGGGATTTATTTCTTTTATTTGCCAGTTTGTGCTGAGTATTTACTAACTTGAGAAAGATTATATTGGTTTTTCTATGTGTATGTGTATGTGTATGTATTATGCATGTGCTTTGTTATACATGCTGTGCTCATCCGGTCGGATATTTCGATTTACTTCTAATTCCTACTTATTCGTTTTTCTTTTCATTTTGTCACTAAAACGGAAATTCCCCTTTTTTTTCTTTCATAATAATTGATCTACATACTATGGCAAATTCAGTCAAAAAAATTTCTTATATAGGCCATATAATTTACATATATGGTTCGATGCATGTTTGAACGTTATTCCATATTAAATAATAATTTTTTTTTCTCCTCCTTGCATGGGTGTCTTATTATAAATTGGAAAATGACATAAATTTTTGTTTGTTCGATGATGTTTAAATGAAATTGGACTGTAAAGTGCTTACAAACTAACATTTAGTGAACAATTGTGTGTGTTTCTTTCTCTTTCTCTCTCTCTCTCTATTTCCTCTCTCTCTATTTTGAGATACAAAAATTATTACTCAATATGAACAAAGAAAAAAAAACAATGCTGGAAATATCTCTTCGACACTTCAGTCGCGGAATTGAAAAACATAGGATCTGCGGCTTCCGCCATACTTATGTAAAATCGGCAGAGTTAAACACATTCAATGCAACAGAGTCAGAACACTGAGAAAACGAATTGTCAAAGAAGCATTGTTTTGAAATGTCAAAAAAAATGACACAAAATTATTGATGTTCCTTTTAAATTTATAATTAGAATTTTAATTATGAAAACTCCAGGACAACAACAACAACAACAGAAAAAAATGAAATAGAAAACATGACAACGTGATTCATTTAAATTAGTTCGTATCACGTTCGTTTTTTCTTGTAGAGACATCAAGATTTAGTGTGAGCTCAATTATATTTAATTTGGTTTAAACGATGCGCTGCATTGAAGTTTTAGCATCGCGACAGAAGCGCGATACCGAAGAAAAAGAATTGAAAACGGGCACAAAAGAAAAACGGAGGTGAGAACTGAGAAGAAGGAAAATATTAAATGGAAAAACCATTTGCAGTTGCAAATAACACACAAAATCGATCACATTACACTAGAGGCGGTGGTGTTCGGCTATGATTTTGTAAGCGAAGCTCACGCGGTACATGTTGCGATAGGATGATTTGCTCTTGATCATGCGGTCTTAGTACAAAATCTGGATTATCAATATCAAATGTTGACGACAATGGAAAGTGTTGTTTTCGATGTTGTTGATGGTGATGATGATTGAATCGCATCGAATTACCATGTTGTAAGCGTCGTAGTTTCTGTCGATTTCGATGTGATTTACTGTGTGATGATAGCAATTGATTGGTCGCTTGGCTGGATGATGCTGGTATCCATCGATTTAAGTTGGTCGATAATGCGGTCGTTGAATTGTGTTCGCAACCAGTTTCACGTCGCCAATTATCCGATACAAAACCACCAACACGTTTACATTCATGCGCATAAGCCGAAAAACTGTCACAATAACATTTACCAGATGGACATTCGCACATATCCTTACGACATGATTCAAAATAATGTTCTGGATTTAATCGGGTGCCACAATCATCGAAAATCTCTGATTCACGCAATGGCTTACAAAATTGGCCACCTTTTTTCAGTCGACATATTGGTGATTTGGCGAGATTTTCATGCTTTCGTGAGCATGCCTTGATTCCACCGACCTTCCATGAATTGGCGAAACGCCACACATCATCAGTGTAATTGATACCACGTCTCGATGTCAAATCGTCACGATACACATTATCTATACGAAATAGAATTTTAAAATAGAAATTTCAAATTTAATTGCGCATCCGATTTTTTTTCGCAAACAAAAAAAAAAGAAAAAAGTTTTTTATTCAAATTTGAAACTGTGAATCGACAAAAGTATCGGTAATATTTTTCTGCAAACTTACTGTAATTTCCACAAAGGCCACAGAGTTTCTTCTTGTATGAGGTGGCCGCTTGAACTTGAAGAAAATTACTACCATCCCATAGAAGATTAATGCCAATTTCAGTGTTAACACTGATTCCCTCATCGGTTCGCTGAATGTCTAGTAAATTGTCTAATTTATATGGTGGCGTAATACGTGTTCCGTTCACTTTGACGCGCATTTTTCGCCCCAAATTCACTCGAATTGTGGGCATCTTAAGTGTTACCGTTTTTATCCATGACGATGATTTGGTGCTACGTGCATCATTTGTTACACGTATTGAAAATGATTGATTCATACAGTCGGCCGTTAATTGATACTTGCATGATCCTTGAAAACTAAAGAATTTCCCATCGAATGTTTTGTAGTGTGGATCACCAAAAACGGTACAAATACCGGCACCTATGACCAACAGCAACAACAACAAAAAATAATGTATCATAACATTTCATATTTATTGAAAACGAATCACTTACTTTCTTCGCACCGACCACAACACTGACCATCCGGTTTAACGAGCGTTTCATTTGGTCGACATTTTATAGTCGGACATTTGGCCTGTGCACATCGAATTTCACCTTCATGACATCGACATGATCGACACGAATCCAAATTCCATGTGTCATTGTTCTAAAAAAAACGGCGAAATTTTATCTTCTTCTTCCTTTTTCACAATCGTTTTTAGTTGTCAATATAATGTAAAATATCAACTTACCTGATACGTTTTACCATCGTGTGTGCAAGTTGAACGAGCTTTGGCAACCGGTGGACAGTGTGGACAGCATTCGCCTGGTGTTAGTTTTTGATATGTTGGTGAACATTCAAGTACTGGGCATGTTTCGCGTCGACAAATTGATGTACCATTTACGCAGGTACATGTCGAGCATTTATCTGGACTGTATTGTCTGCCATCGTCATAAAATCCTTTGCCCAATATACAACGTCCGGGAAATGGTTTAACTTGACGTTTTTCACTACATTTTGGACAGCATTCACCCGGCAATTTAATCTGTTTGGATGGTGGACATTGGAGTACGGGACATGCTTTTTTAACACATGTCAAACGTCGATTTGAACAAGAGCATTTTAAGCATGGATCTTCGCTAAGTGTCACTTCACGTCCGTCTTGTACTGTTTGGCCGTTTAGACTACATCCTAAAATGATGAAATCAAATAAAAATAATTTTTTCTCTTTTAATTGATCATTTTTTTTTTCAATGAATTATTCAATGTGATTTATGCAGAAGTAAAAAAAAAATCTTTCTTTTTTCGTTGCTTCACGCATCGATTAAAATTGATTCAATTGTACAAATTGAAGCCCACTGTATACAAAAGATGGTACACAATATCTCCAGATAAAATTTTGCGGCTCCAAGCACTGCCCACACAGTGCTGAGTCAGTATTGCCCCCTTCTGTTTCTTTCACTCAATCGAAGAAACAGAAACGTTTATTTTTATCAAATTTTGCTTCAGCTTATCGATGTGTCTTATTTTTCATCTCTTGTCTTTCACAATGGAAAGTCTATTTAGCACAATAGATATTTAACTTTTGAAGAGTAACATCTCAAAGTGTTTGTTTGGAAGCTTTTTTTGTCGTATATTGTCAATGTTCATGAGATCACATTCAAAAGCATAGATGACTTTAAGCCGTTGGTAAACAACAGCACAAAGGCGAACATAGGACACTGGACAATGATTTATGGCTCCTTTAGTGTCATTTCGAATGGCAAAGTATTATCAAACAATTCCGAATTATATGATTCGTTTATAGTTTGTTATAGAGCGTTTGTATTTAGTGTGCTTTAAATGTTTATATAATGTGTACAGTATGTAACTTTGATATAACGCAACTCAAGAGAAAAAACAACAGTAGAACAAAAAATCATACACACAAACCTATTAAATGTTATTTTTTTTCGGTATTCGTCTTTTCATTCTGTTTGGCACTTGAATAGACATCTCTCGCCCATATGAAAATAATAATATATCAATTGCAGCGAATAAAGCTTCCAGATTTATGTTTTTTTTTTCTCTTGCGTCAATTTAAATGCACTGAAAGCAAACGATTCGGGGTTTTTTTTTCGTTGGGCTTTTTATTTGAGAATGGTTGACAAATTGTAGCCAGCATCTAGTGGCCAAAAGTCACAAAAGTCAGATGTGTATGCGTTTGTGTATGTTTAAACTAAGTGATATATGGCGAGTAACACAATTTAAAACTGTGTAATGTTATTTACATTTATTTTTATGGGGATCATTTGTGTCGCCGTTTTTCGAGCGTGCATTTGGGCCGGATCTTAGTGCTCTTCTGCTTGAGCAAATAACCATTTGAAGATCTTAATCGTTGTAATTTTTGTTCTTTCTCTCTCTTTATCTATCTATCTTTTGCTCTTTTAAAATTTATAATATTGATCTATGGTTATTTTATCAATGACGGCAAAATAAAAGTGTACACAAGCGACGACTGTGCGAAATCAGTTTCTTTTTCAAGCTTGTGCATTAAATCTTTCTCTCTTACACACATACATGGTTCGATCTCAATATCAAATGGCACAAATCGCCATTAAATAATTCTTTATTATTGCGTTTTGTATCCCTTATATCACATACACCATTTTCAATGAACGCATTTGTTTTTTATATCAGTCTCTCTCTCTCTCTCTCTCTCTCTCTCTCTCTCTCTCTCTTCATTTTTCACTGTTTATTTCATACTCGGATTGCGATTGCATTTACTCCTTTTATGATTCCGGTTTGAATTATTATTGCACTCTTAAAGAGACATTTGGTTTTCAGTGAATTTGGTGTGCGTTCAATCCTTTTCTCTTGCATCTCGCTTCTATGGTTTCTTCGTCGATTTTGTGCTTCCTACCATACCATTTCGTGTTCGTTTTTTTTTTGTGTATCACACATTTTATGTATTGTTTCTCTATTTCAAGCACGTTTGCGATTATAATGTACGGACATTTTTTTATTGAACAATTACCAAGTGATTTCTTTTCAACAGTCGGTTGTTGTATTTAACGGCTGCTGTGCATAACCAAATTCCATGTTAATAAATATCGTTGTGGCATTAATTTCTTCGTTTTTTGCTTCTTTCTCTGTATGTTTATCATGTGATATTTGCATGCACAAGAGGTAGCAAGAGGAAATGAGCAAAAAGAAATGGTACGCTTGTAAACTTACTGAAAATTGATTTCCGTATTAAATACATTTTTTTTCTCTCTTTCTCTCTCTATCTCTATGGATGATTGTTTGCACAAGAGTGCACCGAATGAAAATAAAGAGCTCGAAAGAAAGGGATCGAAAGAAAAAAAAAAAGAGAAAAATATAGTAAGATTCAAAGAGTAGCGGATTTTAGAGACAATTATCCATGTCCAATGAATATATGTCTTAATTTATGACCAAACCAATAAAATTTAATTTATTGCCAATCGTTTGTTATTAGTTTTGGTTTGCTATCATGTACAGTATATATATGTAATTTTGTTATTGTTGTTGTTGTTTTGTCTTCTTCGTACTATATCGCGCGTCAGTTCCTCGATTTGCTAATATCAATGTACATTTCATTTTCTGGTCCGTTCTGTCTCTTTTCAGCGTGCCCTTAATGAAATGTACATGAAAAGTCCTTTTGTTCCGTTGTTTTTTTTTCTCGCTTCTCATAACTCGATTCATTAAAATAAAACAAATATTATCGTATAAAAACATGGCCACGCGAAAGAGAAAGGGTATTGTACACGCGCGAAATTGTTTGAATTGTTTTTTGTTCGTTCTTTCAAATAATGGCGGATATTTCGAACGATTGGAATAAAATTGAAAAATAAAAATGACACAAATAACATTTCATAGATTTTATGGATGGTTCGTGGGTTGGTTGGCATGATTCTTCGTTGTCATTGTTTTCACAAACTCTTAATCGCATTTCATTCGATTGCGGACGCTTGCATTTGCAATAAAGTCGCTTTCAATTTGTTCCAATAAATCTAGCTGTCGGATGCGATATATCAACGATTGAAATCGACTGAAAACTCGTATCCTTTTGAAATTGAAAACAAACGAACAAAAAAAGAAATAGCTGTGAGAGAAAGAAGGAGAGAGAGAAATACATCGGAAACAGTGCGAAAATTACATTATCAATTGCCAACAAAATTGTCTGTAAATACTGTACACTATTCGTTCCAAATGACATTTATCAATGGTACTGAGATTTTCTTATAACACTGCTGTACTCCAAAGCAAGTTGATTTTTAGGAGAAAATAAAGTGAGCAATGTACTCACATAATTATTTAATAGAGAGACACAGAGAGAGAGAGAGAACCGAAGAGGATAAATCATAAATTAAATGTAATAACAGCCTAAAAATATAACACACACACACAAGCTTTAATGAGCCCAGCCATCGGCAGAATTTAAACCGATTCTTTATATTTTATGTGTAATACAGCTGCTATCTCTTTTTTCTGACGAGCAAAAGAGATGATTGAGAAAAATAATCGCTTTCCAACGTTGCAACGTATAATGAACGTCAATCGAATGAGAAAGCATTTAACGTTTTATTTGACTTGAGGCAAAAAATATATAAATAAATGGAAACTTTACAAATCGAATGCATCTAACGGGCTTTCATCTCAGCCTGAGAATATTTATAAATTCATTCAAGAAATAAAGACGGACACACTCTGCATATAATCTTTTATTAACCATTATTAACGATCGTAAAGGAGGGCCAATTTTGTGAAACCAAAAATGAAAAAAAATAAAATAAATCACTATGTTCACGACGATGATTGAATCATCATGATCAAATCAAACACAAAAACTACTTGGGCGATTTTTTCTCGTAATATATCTTGTTGTTGTGGTTGATCGTCGTTTTTAATAATTTCATTAAAATGCATTTGATTCTGTTGCTGGTTTTGTGATGCATGCGACCAAACATTCGATTATTCATGTTCTGTCAAATTTTCGGCGGTCCAGGGCTATTATTAACATTATTAGATAATTTATGTGTGTGTGGTTGAAAACCAATTTTTGTCGGATTTTTTTCGCCTCTTTCTTTGTTCGTGGTGATGAATATTACTCTCCAATCGAAATGAGAACGAAAAATTTACAGCAGCAGCATATAACAAGCGTCAAGAGACCATGTTCACGAGGTAACAGCGAGACCAATGAAGAAGAAAAAAAAATAACACAAAACAAAAGCAAACAGATAAAAACATGCGACTTTGCCCGCATCGCTCTCCTTTTGCCGTGCGATATATATACACACAATCTACTTTGTGCAACAAAGTTGAAAAATTATTCCATATACATGAAGAAAGAGAAAAAAATGCAACAGCCGCACCAACAATAGCTGGCATACAAGTCAATGGGTGGTTCTTTCGTTGTTCATCTTCTTTTTACTCGTTGTGGTTTTCTGTTAGTTTTTGGTAGATTACTTCATTTTTACCCATTCTTTTGTTTTTCTTCCCTTGCTTCCCCGTTCTCTCACTCATTCTTCGCTACAATATCGATTCGGAATAAAGTCGTGCAACAATGGATGCTCTTCTTCTTCTTTATAAATCGAAGTACAAACACTTCTACATCATCGATGAGCACCTTTTTTTTTCAATTCACGAACCAGAAGCGATACACAGCGAAAGAGATGACCACAAAAATAATTTGCTGAACGAGTGGAGAAAAGTCCAATCAACCAATAGAACAATGGCAGAAAGATATATATATATTTCATAATTAGGGTTTAAGATTCAATGTTTTTTTCATTTGCTTTTTCTCGTGAACGTTGTTGTTTTTCCATTTCGTTTATTTTCCGAATGAATTTAAAAAGCAATAAATATTTGTTAAATCATTTGGGCGAATGGTCTGGGTAAAACGATGACGATGGAATAGAATTATTTGTTGTTGTGCTGTAGTTGTAACTTAAGATTGTCAGAAATGATGATGTCTGTACAACCCCTCCCCGATATGAAATGGAAATATATCGAAGTTGCGGTACGTATCGTTCAAAAGAATTCCAGAAATAAATACGGTACAGGTGGTCTCCTCGCGAGAAATATATCAATTTATTTATATACAATTTTTATTCGAAATGGAAGAAGAGCGAAAAATGCACATTGAAATTGATTTTTCGAGTTTCGAGAAAAAGAACAAAAATGAGCTTTTGAACATGGTGCACAGATTTATGTTTGCCGCTTGCATTTCATTTGCGGGAATATAATGCGAAAACTGGAAACAATTATACACACATGCAGATCTGGAGTCTCTTTCTTTTCAAGAAAGAAAATGAGAAATACAAAGATACACAAATTGATACCAACGGCGTAAAGAATGTTGCGATTCAAAGTTGACAAACAACTAAATAAGCACAAAACGAAACCACTTTAGTGCCTAAAACCGATTCGGAAATGGGAAAGTACACGAAACCTTCAACTGCAATTATAAAAGAAAGAAAACACTTTTTTCTAAAGCTGTTTTCTAACATAATGACAAAACGCCAAGTACACTAAAATCAATTATGAATTACATGGTAAAAACTTTTAACTAAAATCAACAAGTGTACATTGAAATCGTAAAAACACATTTCCATTAAATAAAACAAAAATAAAAAGCCAAAAGAAATTGTGGTGACGCTGCATTGTGTGTCTGACTTTCTGTCTGAAACACATTTTCAGTGTAATGCATCATCATCATAACACTATCTCTCGAACTATCGAAGCTGAGTGGAATGCTCGACTTCGATTGTCTTTGGTTTATCATTAAAAAAAAACATGTTCAAAAGACGCATGCATCTCCACTGAATTGAAATAGGAAGATCGAATCGAAATCACCGACAAATAAGAATATTTTATACGGTATATGTGACGAGATAACGCTGAATAATAGCGCCGGAATTTCTATTGAGCGCGCTTTCGTTTTGTTCCACCACATATCAATTTATGTTGTATTTTTTCCCTTTCAATTCCTATCGAGTCCACTTCGGTTGTTTTATCTTCGCAAGATTCTCTTACATTTGTTCTTTAATAGCTCAACAAAGTTCACTGATTTGCGCTTATTTTATTTATTCGCCGAAATGAATAAAGGAGAAGAAATAAAAAAAAAACAGGCACAACAAATATGCAAGGGTATCACATTTATTGCCACATACAGTGTTTTCTTCTTTTTTCCTTCATTCATCGTTCAATTTCGCATTTAACCAAATGGAAGAAAAAAAATATATATATTCAAAATATTTGTTCTGAATGAAACCACCGATTAAATATTCACCATACCTTGTTATTGCCAAAAATACGATTTTCTCAACACTTTTGACAAGAAGTATATGCGCTTATCTTCTCAATATTGACGTTTAAATGGGATCAAAATATTGAAAGCTTTTTATTTGTCATAACAAAATATAAATAAACACACAATTTATAATCGAATTTTTTCGGTCGGGACGCATCGCCAATGGCCAAAATGGAAAGTTTTTTTTGTTGTTGAAAATGATTCGATTTCAGGTGAAACTTAATAGCAAATGGATGTTTAAGGATGCCTGAAAATCAGTCAGTTGGCTCAATTAATTTGGATGATCAGCATTTACTGCCATTCTCTGGTAGTACTCATTGATTTCTCGTTTTGCTTAAAACAAAATTAGCAAACTGAATATTCTCCCATGTTCACTGCTTTCAGAAGATTTTTGTTAAGAAGTGAAATTCGTACAAAAAATCATTTTGAATGACATTTTCACACTTGAAATTCTCTCATTTCCTTTCGAAATACCAATCCGTTTGATTGACTTCTTTTTTTCATTCTTCTAAAGTTCTTTAAGCACAGTGTGTATAATTAAATAAGAGATGAAAAACAATCGGTTAATGAAAAAGTCTATTTGATTTGTCGAATTTTTATCGTTATACACATAAAGAAAATGAAAAGTAATTGGTTGATGCACTTTTAATTCGGCTTTTCTCCGTTTTTTCCCATGTGTTTCATCATGAATTTTCGGTCATTGTTTGTGTTCAACTTTGAGTGGTTTTTGTTTTCTTCAAATTAATTTCTGCTGATTCATTTTAAGAAATTATGCCGCCTGCCCTGATCAGTAAAGCATGTTTTCTGTACGCAGCCAAATGGGAAGCAGAAGAAATGATATCGAACCAACAACAACAACAACAACGAAAAAAAGAAACTATACATCGCATTATTATTATTATTGTTATTCGGTCTGTTATTCCTTTGTTTTAATGCGTGAGCGTGTGTTGCTGCTTACTTTTAGTTACGGTATGCGCGTATATTTATATTTTATTGCTCTTCGTATTTATCGTATTTGTTTTTAACGTTTAACAGCAAACAAATGGCCGCAACGAAATGCATTAAAATACAAACAAGCAAATGAACAGCACAGAAAAGAAAACATACAGACCGCGAATGATTTGAAAGTAGAAAGATACAGAGAGACAGGGACAGAGACAGAGAAACACAGAGAGAAAACGACGAAAAAAATAAAACTATATCCAAGCATATTCCGAATTAGTCTGTGCATCAAAAGAGAATATACACAATCGTATTTAAATTACATTTTGCATTTAATGAAGCAAACCTTAATAATAAGGCAAGGTTGTAAAGCATCCAAAAGAGTTAAATGTGAGCGCGAGCGCGGGCGTGTGCGCACACTGAGGACGAACTATCTGAGAGCAAAAGAAGAAGGATAGCTACGATTCGAAAATAAATGCTTTACGGTTATCGGATAACGCCTCTTTTTTCTGGCCTTTCGTTTTTGTCTTTCGTTCGCTGCACAAACATGCACACACACTTACACTCCAGCTTCTTTGTCGATTGCTGCATCGCATCTATTCTAAAGCCAAATATAAAAGGTTTTTTTTTTGTTTATTTCGGTGTCATCGTCATCGTTGTTTGGATGCTGGACCTGAGCATTCCAATATGAAAATTGTGTACATGAAAAATGCCGAGTTCGGTGAGGATGAGAGATAAATCCGTGGATACGGATTTTAGATGAGGTACAAAATGCACCAACGACCAAGATATTGAACAAAGTAATCCCGGCCACGTATCCATACCACAAAACACATGCCGCAAACATCATCGAATAGAAATAACGAAGGATAAAAACGAACACGAAAAATAACAACGACATCAATGCTATTAGTGAATATATATAAATATCTAAAACAATGGTTTTGAGCCTTGCAATAAAGACGAAGAAAAAACAATAAGCATTGCGCCGGATCTTCTCATTTTTTTCTCTCCTCTCAACAAAACCTTGTAATCGATCAAATGTTGTGGGCATTCCTTTTCTTTTTGTAAAATAAATGCAATTCATGTTTTACCACCGAAAATGAACGCAAAGACGAGATGGCAACGGCATGAACGAGAGGGAGACAGATACCACAAATAAAACACACATGGTTCATGAACAATTATGGTCGAAAGATGGAAAAACTTTCGAATTTTGATGGGCTTTAAATAGGATCGTCAAGGGTCGACATAAATTATGTATATTTAAAACAATGAAATGCAAACTGTACAGCCGAATCAAATAAATGATAATGACCACATTGAGAATGTCATAAAAGATGAGATAGAGTGCCTATACCCCATTACGAAGTAAGCAAAAGCGAGAGAGTGAGATAATATAAAAGAGAGAGAAAGATAAACATGAGAATATTGCGCTTATAAATTATACACGTTGCATATTGCCATGGAAATTGATTTGATATGCAGTTGAAACTGAATCGAAGCTATAAAAATGAAGCGCTCTGCCAGCAAGTGAGTGCGCGAGCGAGCAAAAAAAAGAGACACATAACATCGAGAACAGAAAATATTCGAGTGCCTATTTATTTGAGAATGGTCGACACATTGAAGATCAGCTAAATGATTTCTGCTTGATGCAGATGCCTAATTGATGCATGGAGTGGTTTGGTTCGGACAAACGCACGTTGTAATGGATGTTGGACAAAGACTTCAATTAATATGTTGTTATTGTTGTTGTGTGTGTGTGTGTTTTTTTTCCTTTCATCTTATCTGATGGCATTAAATGGTGATTCTATCAATCATTATTAGTTGTTAACAGGAAAAATGAACACAACAACAAGAATCCAAAACCTTTATCTGATCGATGCAAGATATTATGCTAATAGTGTATCTTTAAAAACAAACGACACGCATATACACAACAATAATTATCCGCACCCGCTTGTATTCAGAGAAGAAGAAATAATAATAGAAAAGCGATGTTGATGATTCATTTAATGGCAAATTAAGTGCATTTGTGACAACGTAACCAAGATGCATACTCACACTCACAGCGGGTGAAATAAATTTATTTGAAAAGAAGGAAAATGAAAACAAAATACAACGTGGAAATGACGATTTTATTAAGTTGGCTAATTTAAATGAAATAAATAAAAACAATAGATCGAAACTGAAAACGAGGAAGAGAGAAACACAATAAACAGTCATCAAAACGACCACCAATGATCATACATAGTGAAAGAATGCGAAGAGGCAGCGACAGAAAGAGAACAACAACCAACGACTAACAACAATATAATGATGAGCTAAACGAAATCATTGAAATATAAACGAAATATTAAAGAAAAAACGCACTTGGGCCCCGCACACTTCGTGCTCTTCCGAAAGGTATTCCTCGGCTTTTTTTCTTCTCTGTCGATCGTTCGTTCACTTCGAGAGTGAAGAAAAAAAAGTGAATGGGAACGGAATTCTATCTTGCTGTGGTTTAAACGGTCAAAAAAATAAAGTTATAAACGTGAAAATGTGGAATCAATAATGAACGATGCCGATACGGCTGCGAAATCCAAATCAACTACACACACAAACTTGAAAAAACGGTTTGCCTCACGCGCTGTGCTGGATGCTGTGTGCACGATATGTCTTTAATTTCATGCAGCTATTCGCATATATTATGGGCATTGTTCTTTCATTTCAAATACGCACACACATTTATTATTATTATGTATATCGATCGAAAAATTGCAACCGAAATAAATGTCGATTCCATCAAGAGAATCGATGATCCATGGGAATTTTTGTTTTGTCGGTCGGTTGGTGTGTGTTCTTGTTATTTCTGGATAAATTTGTTGTTTCAATTCGCGAAACTCTTTCAATACGATGGCGAAAAGTGAGTGTGTTCATTTCAATGGAACGAAGCCATTCAGCTAAATTATGGATTTTCTGTCAGACAAATCGAAATCACTTTGATTGTGGCATTGCCAATTTGGCATCTCACAAAATATTGTGTCGTATTTCAAGTTTGAAATTGCGACACCTGCCTTTTCTCTTCGTTCTTCAATCGGCTGCGTTGTGTATGGTTCAGTGCACTGTTTGTCGGCGTTCATTTTTTCTCAAATTGCATTAAATCTATCAACAGTCAATTATGACAACATGAAAAAGTCTAATCGATTTTATCTTTTTATATGTATTCGAATGTGTTTTGTACACATCAAGCATACACACGAAATGAAATGAAACCAAAAAAAGAAGAACATTGTTTGTTCTTTCATCCTTTTTCTTTTTTAAATAAAAGGCAATACAGGCTGGGTCAAGAAGCAGCACATTAAAAATCAATATATGAATGCAAACATTCCATTAATGGAGTCGTGCGGCTTTTTGTTGACGTTACCTTTTATTGTTGTTGGCCATTTCGTGAGTAAGCGATCATTTTTTTGAAATCATCGAATAATTTTGTCGATAACTTCTGGCAAGATATTAACCGAAAAAAATGAAGATAAAAACCACATGAAGAAATAAAGACACGAATTACATTTCATCTTATTGAACTGTGTGGTGTTGTTCGTTGGAACGAGCAATGCGGGGGCAAAAAGGAGCAACATTTTTTTTGGCAGATTTTGCTTCAAAAATTCAACAAACATTTTTAATTCCACGCTCTCACATCGTTATGATTGTTTGTTATTGGAATTTGAGTCAATCTCAGTTGTCTCATTTTAATATAAATATTCATTTACACGTAACATCATATCCAAAAATACAATGCAGGCCAAAATGATGCACACACAATTGACAATGTGATAGTTTGAAATTAACTAAGAATAATTTGAAATCAGTCGTTCTAATATTTTAAATTTTTTGGAATTTCAGTCTAGGCACCGGATTTTCTTTTTTTGCAATTGAACACATCGAAAAAATGTCAATTGGTACAAACTTTTGGCCTGTAGTGTATAAAACGAGATGTAGGAAGTTTAGCCACAAAAGTAACTAACTAAATGAGCGATGAAATTGATGTGCGGTACAGTGTGATGCATCTTATTCCCATTTCCATTTTGCCATAGCATTCGTGTACCTTTTCTTTCTTCTCTTAATGTATTCACTGTGTTGAAATGAAATTCACGAATGCACAGGGCGGGAGACATACACATATTCAAACAAAAAAATTAATATTAATAAATGTTGTAAGCGATAAGGTCTGAGTGGAAAGAATACAAAGCAATAAACCGAGAGATGAACAAACAGAACAAACAACCCGAACAAATAAGGAGATAAACATCAATTTTCGACAAAAATGTAGAAATGTCGATGGACTGTGAGAGTATTACAAGAAAGAGCACCAGTGGAGTAATCAATGCGGAATGAGTGTGTAACGAGAGAAAGAGAGCCATCGAATGAACGATATGCGCCACTTGATCTGGTTCGTTTCCTCAAACGGTCTACCTGTTGTCTACCGTATGTAGATCGATTTTCTGTGTGTTCTCAATGCCAAAGAATTAAATTACTGAAACTTGCAGAAATGATGGAATCTATCATGAAACCATTATATGGTTCTTTTAAAATTGGCGATCATGACTTCGTCTTTTCATCGTTTATTTTTTTTTTCATATTCCGCTTTGTTGCTTCTGTCGACCGAATAATGTTGAATGTGTGTGATCCAAAGCTCTTTTTCCCATTCACGAAAATGTTAATTGAATGCTCAAATACGCAAACTATATTATCATGCGCTGAAGATTTATATTTCATATGTCTAATTTTGGGAAGAGAGCAAAGAGCGGAACAGCAAAAAGAATAACAACCGACAGAAGGAAAATAAAAAATAAAAACAAATATCACGAATTCAGAATAAGAAGTAACGAAACAGGAGACCAAACTCAAAGGCTCGAAATATTTTTGATGCACATTAGCGATAACTAGCCGAATAAGAGATGATGATGTGATGAGAACATGCCGTGTCTGCAAGCGCATGCTTCTGACGAGTATATTCATCTGTCCAATTGAATAAACCATCTCTAATTTGATATGTCTCAATATATAATGCATAACATTTTCGTTTGCCCTTTGTGTGTTTTTTTTTTTTCGTGTGTGTTAATATGTACACGCGGCGGTTCTCATTTTCACCCATTTTTTTTATTAGTGCGCGCTGTCGTGGCGGTTGGTTCCCATGTTTGTTTGTTTTTTTCTTCTTCTTCACTTTAGTTCCTTTGTCGATACCTGGACACAGTCATTTAGGAAGTAATTTAGTGTGGCAAACGCAAAATACCATGATGATTAGCAACTCATCGGTTGAAACTCTTGGGAAAAGAGATGAATGCAACCAACGATGTTAATATTCCCCAATAAACAAATACATACCACACGGAAAGAGAAAAAAATGCCATAAATAGCAATGAATGATCAGACACGCTTGCATATCATTTTTTTGTTAATGCAGGTTTGCATGTTAGCTAACCCATAAAAAAAACGAAAAAAAAAACAAAAAAACTATATATCCGAGTGAAAAAGAGATAGCAAAGAAGTAGAATAAAAAAAAATGTACAACACACAGGTAACAAAAAAGAAACTTATAATTAGTTCGTAATTGTTAACGAGATTAGGAAATGCTTTTTGATGATAGAGTTTATACCTTCCATTAATCTTTTTCGAAAGAATGACGGAGGATGGTGAGGAAGGAAAGGAAAACATCGGCTGTGGTGTGGCTCTACATCGAATTCGATGGCATTTCGAAACACATTTGCTTCTACCTTGTTAAATTTATGTCGTTATCGTTTTGTTAGTTTAAGTGGTGATTTATACCAAAATCATATCTTTATATTCCACTCAATTTTGTTGTGTTGGTTTTTTTAAATTCTCTTTTCGTCGTTAATTGAACCACCATCGGATTAAAAACATTCGGATGAATCACACTCGAGAATGAAAAAAAAAAGCAAACGAACGAAAAAACACATTCTGACATGCATTTGCGCACGCTATCACGAGGCAACTGGTAGAAAAAAGGTTCTTTTTCGGTGTGTTTCTTGTGAGTCTTTTTTTATTGCATTTATCGAATCATCACTTTTTCGATATGTCATTATGATGGTGTGCTGTCAGCAAGCAGTATTTCGTGATGACATTGATGCATCAGCCATCATTTCAGATTTGATTTTCAAGAGCTATGAATAAAAGACCGATTTTTATTTCCCATTCTCAAGTGAATTTAAGAAGGTATTTCGATCACTCAACGATTTCGATGTTATTGATGACTAATCGACAATTGACATACGGCAAGCGATGGAAAGCATATACAACAGGATATCTTATCTCTATTTCCATTCGGTTTCGATGCTGTTTTTTATTTTCTCTCGATTTGCCAGTTTGTCAATTCGGTTTTTCGTTAAGAAAACCATTTGAGCATGAAATGGCAATTTAGTGAAATGCACATGATTTCATTTCGGTTTTTAAATACACCAAAGGCATCCGGAGGCATTCGACGTCTTTTTTTATTATTTTCAATTAAAGTGATGAGTTTGAGGCGGTTACTAAAAAAAGACGGATCAATTTACCGGATGAAATTAGTCTCCGATCAATAATTCCAGATAAATTCCGAAGAGCAGGCAACTCACATTCAAAATTAATCAGTTTGACTTTTTTCGGTTTTGCACTTTGCTGTTTTTGTTCAGACATTTTGAAATTACGTTTGACATGTTCGGATGAAATTGACTCGATTAAAAACTCTTTTGAAGAACAACAAATTGAACAATCCTTCCGCGAAAAAAAAAAATATAATCTGTCAAATCGAAAAAGTATTTTTGATAGATTTTTTTCTAGACGATATTTTTTGTCAATATTCTCATTGAATATAAAGCTCAGCATTGAATTCGCAATGAAAACAGTATTATGTTGAAAAAATACATAACAAACTTGAAATCAAAACAAAATTTCACATTATCATTGTAGACCACCCAAATAAAAATGAATGGAATAATGGTGGAAATAATAATAATAAAAAAAAACAAAACACATAACTACGAAATATAGTGCTGGAATCGAACGGGGAAAAAAGCAAGAATGAAATGATCTGCAAAAGTCCAAAAGAAAATGACCAAACAAAAGAAGAAGGCAGAAAAGGAACACGAAGAATGTATATCAGCAAAAATGCACCGAACAACAAATTCACAAAACGGTGCGCAACAAACCAGTTCACAAAGTTTTACGTACGTTTTTCGTCACCGTCGTTGTCGTGGTATGCTTTTTTTCTTTCCTTTTTTTCCAAAACAAATATCAATGTTACCACAGACCATAATATCAAAAAGTACAAAAACTATACTTCAGGTTTAGCGCTTTGGTGCTCTTCTGTAAAATTCCAAATGCCCTGGCTCTGCATTTTTGTGATCTCATCATCTTTGTTATCGTCGTCGTCGTCGTCGTCGTTTTTCAGTTCATATACCTTTTGGTTTTGTAGTTTTGTATGCGCATCGAACAATCATTTTTCTTTTCGTTCAAGAACATAATTTTTCAATATTGTGCAAGAGTTTTCCAGTGCTGCAAGGCAAATTTTGTGGTTGACCGTATTGCAATACTGCAATTTGCTTAACGAATTCCCTCATCAATATCATTTTCGAGCGGTTGAAAATTCAATTCGATGCTGAATTCAATTGATTTGCTGGTTGCGTTTTCTTCGCATGCAAAGGATTTGAATTTATTTACACTTGAAACCAATGTGAGTGCTCGCTTCAAGGCAAAAAGTTGAAAAAAATTATGATTGGCTAGAGAAAATTGTGTGCTCACAAATCTAAAGCTTGCAAATTAAGGTTAAGAATATGCAAGAAGTGGGAAAGATATTTTAAAAATGACGAACTGCACGAAAATAACGAACGAAGGACGATTTGATGGCATAAATTTAGTTCGGCTTGTTTCATTTTGAAAATATGATTGGTACAGTTAGTGGGATGTCAAAATTTACCTCAAAGCGTTAAGATATCGGTGGCAATGTCGTCAATGCTTCGAAACCTATTTCAATCAGGGTCTTAACCATTATCATCAAATTTCAACATACAAACAATCCTACAAACGTATCAATTCTAGCGAACGGTCAAATCAACTGCAATTGAATTTCTGTTTACATATGCTACGCTGATAGTAGCGTAGAAGTAAATAAAAAACAAATTGTAGATAAAAAAAAGAGTGCTGAACGAGAGATACAAAAGACACATTGCAATATATGCCCAGGAGCAGAATCATCTGGATTCCCTTTTATTTTGTCGTTAGCTCTGTCTGTCTGTTTGTCTTCGTGTGCATATTTTTGTTTGTTGTTGTTGTTTGGTTTCGTTCATCGGGTGAAAAATTATGCAAATCATAATGTAATAGGAGGTGAAGAATATGAAATGTGATATTATTTGATAGCCGACAGCGGTTTTCTAGCCACTTTCTTAATTATGTTGTATTTCGTGTGATTAAGATTGTCATCTGTCAGAATCGCATCTATTATTTCATCGATTAACAACTTTTAACTACTTGCGATGTGATTGTTGTTTGTGTTGTTCGACGTTGATATGCACAGCGGCATACCTATTGCTGGTACACCGTATCTACTTTTGCCAATGCTACTTTGCATCTCTAAATCCAGTGACCACCATCTATAAGAGTTGTTGACCATTGTACGGTGTGTGGTGAAACAAACCGCACAAAGAATTGTCACAGAAAATGCGTATTTCCACCGATTTATCGTTGCACATTTTTCTTAGAAAGTAAGGAGATGAAACATTTTAAAATGTAAAACGCTGAACTTCGGTCAAAATCCTTGTCTTTTATTACATTTGCTCATTTGACCATGTTGTTGTTATTACTATCGTCGTCGTTGCCGTAGACTTTTTGTTTTGCACTTGAATGAACACAACGAATGAGTGAAAAAAAAAATTACATGTTGGTAGGCATATAAATGTGCGATAAAATAAACGCAAATTATTTGAAATTGTTGCTGACAATGTAACCATTTAAGACTCTCAATGTTGAAGCAAAAAAAAAAAGCCACACGACAGGTTTTTGTACGGATAAAATGTCATTCGCATGGAAAAATTGTTATTAATTTTTGTATGTGTTTACTCCATCTCGCTTGCACTCTCTTTTGCTTTAGTTTTTTGTGCACTGTATCATTTCATTTCATTCTAATTGCATAATTTCCTATTTTTCAGCACGGAATATAGTGTGCTGTGCACTTGTGAACTTGTGATTGTAATCAATGCGCTTCACTATGTACAAATATAGTTTTTTTCTTCTCTTTTCAATTTGTTTTATTTATTTTATTTTTCATACGAGACTTACCTAAACAGGTTGAGCAACATTGTCCTTTTCGCGGCGATAACGGATTATTGCACGGTGTATAGCATTGCATATTCGATTCCGTAACCACACCAGCCATACATTTAAAACTTGCACAAGGATCGTCTGGATCAGACCATTCGGCACCACTTGCGTATCGTTCACCTTTGTAAATGCATTCTATTTGATTTCATTGCATTGCATGTGTTTATGTTCGATTGCAAACATAATCGCATTCATCCAATGAAATATGAGAAATTGAAGAGAAAACAGAGAGAGAAAAAAGGCAAAAGATAAATTGCGTAAAAATGTAATTTTGAGCAGTATTTTTGTTGTTTTTTTTTTTAATTTACCTTTGCATTTTTCACAGCAACCGTTCTTCTTTTCAAGCATGTAACAATCATCAACAGCCGGACAATTTTCCTGTTCACATTCAACGAAACCATTCTGAAAACGAAAATGATTAAATTAATATTTTCAAATAAAACAAGTTAAAATTGTGAACAAAACATCTATTTTTACACCAATCGCACACTTTAATTATCTAATAACGTAATGAAAAAAAAAATTGATGTCAAATTTGATGATCTAAGCACGGGGGCGATATTGTTTTCACCTTTTTCTGGTTTTTGAATCGGTAATAAAAAAAATATCCATCATCACACAGCACACTGCACACAATTTGGTCATTTTATTTTTGTCATTTGTAAGAATTCATCGAACGACAATTGTAAGCGTGTTCGACACAATCGATTTGTTGCAATGACAATAACAACATAAATACAAGATAAATACGATATGTATCTGTATCTCAATAAATAAAAATCGTGTTTTGCAATGTGTGTATGTTTTTTTTTTCTTCTTTCTTCTCACTAATCTTGAAATTCCAATTTTATGAAAAAAACACAAGAACAACAACCGACCCACACGACACTTTCATTTTGAATGTGTCTGGTTTATCGTTTGTTCCAGTTTTTTCGCCTTTTACAGTTCGCCTGAGTTGAGACACATAAACAAAACACATATTAAATGCAATAAAAATATAAAAGTCATATAAATTGCGTACAACTTTTGATGCAGTCTCTCTTTGAACAAATTGATTAATTTTTTCGTTGGCTTTTTTTCGTTTTTTTTAGAATACAGATAGTTGAGAAAAGTAATAATAAAAGAGCAAATGGGAGTTCAATATTCGGATTGAGCGTAAAGTATAGAAAGTGTCGATTCGGGGTTAATGGTTTCGAATAAAATTAAATTGTGGATTAGCAAACACATTTTCGACGGTGATGGTCAATTGTTACTGTTTGTGCGTAATCCGAATTCATAAATGAATTAAGGGCAATAATTAAATGAGAAAAAATATCATCATCATATCGTATGACGATATACGACTTAATTTGCATAGTCAATGGTGAACTTGTTTGAATTAATTACTATTTTCATATGAGATTTGACCTCCTCGATATCAATGTATACATATATTACTTTATACACAAACGCGATCGTCGACTTTGATATTTCCCAGTCTTTGTGGAGACAAAATGACAGAGATTTCTTCGATAGTTTCTGTGTCTCGTTTTTCCTCTCTCATTTTTCTCTATCTCTTTCTCTGCGAACATACATAAACTCAATTCTATTCATAATTTGATTTATACTATCTCATTTAATTGAAAATAAAGTTGCCTTTTCATCGAATTTAAAATATATAATTCTTTTTTTTTTTTGAAATGCATTCTATGTTAATTCGTTATTATCATAGTTTTTGACCGGTTTTTTGGATGTTATCTGGAAAAAACGGTTCGTACGATTGATAAGTGTGTACGACCTTGGGAATTTTTACACACACTTCATTTTTGTGTGGCAAAATCCAATTTGGATAGTCAATAAATTGTTAAATTGGTATCAAATATGCATGCCATTGTCGCTAAAAAGCTTTTTTTTTTAAATAAAAATTTATTAGGAGAAAATATTACCGCAACAACATATTTCAGCTAATATAGTCATGAAACGACCCAAGAAATAATGCGTTGATTTAGTTCTATCGAAATAGATTTTGTGCTATTTGTAGATGCTTATCTCTCTCTTGTTCGAATACGAACACATATTCGAAACAAACACCGAACAAATTTATATTTAATAAAAAAAGAGCAGATGCAAACAAACGAAGAAAGAAACTCTCTCGTGATGTCTTTCTCTCTCGCTAAGAAGCGACTGCATTCAATTTATACCATACACATCGTACGCCCTATAAGATTTCGGTCTGTGTCGCGTTGCAGATTAAATACCAATTGATAAAGAGTGAAACACGGCAAAATATACAAAATAGTCGAATAAAAATAACGATAATCACATATTTAAATGTCATTTACGCATTACAATCGGAATACGAAGATCAAAAATGTGGACAAGATATAAATGAACAAAAAAATTTAATAAAAAAGAGAAGAAGCGAGCTCGCGCACATTATATTGCTAGAAAGAGCGGCTCCCAAAGAAACACCACAAAACTAAACGAATATATTATGAAGAAGACTAAGAGTAAAAATCACATAAGTAATGTGATACGAATATATGCATAAACACCAAACTAAATGATAATAACGACGTTGACAACAACAAAAAAAAAGAGCAGCAACAACGATGATGAACTGTATTAAGATGGCTTATCTCCAGCTACCGCGCAATTTTGTTTAACACTTAAGCGACGCACAGTTTTTTTTAAATACACGGCGAATTCGTCGTCGATGTGTCTCTACCGTTCTCTCACTCTGTCGTACACACATTTTCTGTTTGTTGCGTACACAACGGCCCCTAAATTTGAGGAATGAATATAAAAAAATCTATCTCGAACGTATACCAAATCACAAATTTATTATAAATATTCATCATCTTTTGATGCGGTGGAATCCACCTTAAATTTAATACACACACACACACACACACACACACGATGGCCGCTCAGTGAAATACGAATTGCTTGAAAAGAATTGAAAATACTTAATGTGGATCAAGTGACGAGCGAGAGATACTAAATCATTAAGTTGGCATCGTTTTCTATGTCTAACACTTTGAGTCGTCGTTTTGTTTCAATTGCAAAAGCAGTAAATGAAAATAAAAAAAACAGTCACCGAACGCAAAGAAAGCATGCCAATGCGCTTAGCAATTCATATAAAGCTATGCAATCTCAGCCGGAACGGCTTTTCTCTCTGTGTCTCTCTGTCTTTTCTTTTTCTTGACAATCACTGACAACACAACCAAAACCCAGTCCATATTGAACAAAACGCTGAAATGTGCCTTTATTTTGTATTGGAAAATGTTTTTAAAAAAAATGTTCAATACAAAAATATCGAATCACACGAGAGAGAGAAATGAAGAGATGGGGAGAGAGGGCCAAGCAATGAAAAGAAAACCAAACAGCCCATGAAAATGAATGAATAAAATTGAACAAAGTCCATTTTAAATGGAACGACGTTTAATGTTCATTTTTGATGTATGGCTGCAGCATTAGTTGTTGTGGCTGCACAACTATGATACATAAATACATTTGATATTGGTGAACTATGTGAATTCGAAATCGAAATGAAAGTGTACATAATGTACACATGTTTGTTATTTATTCATTTTGATATTAAAAACTCCCAAGGACGTGGTGAAAATCCTTAAAAAAAAAGAATCGATCGTTGAACGTTGGAATATGTTGTTTACATTTCTGTTTCTTTTCAATGAGATTGTATTGAATTCCGCTTAAAATGTAGTCGAATTATTTTATTGAGAATTTCTCTTATCGTTGTCTCACCGGTATATATGGCTGGCATTAAATGTATCCAGTGCCTTAGTGGTTTCATGTTGTCAACTCAAAAAATATGAATGCATCATAAAAGTCAAACTTGTGTGCACTTGCATTGCAAATTGCTTCGCAAAAACGAAATGAAAGAAGTTGATTCATCATGTAGCCTTTTTCTTTCCATCATACACTACCTTAGAATAATTGCAGGTATTTTTTTTCTCTTCGCTTTACGGTTCGCGCGATATACACATACGTTGCTTAATATTTTGCCTGTTGTCGCCGGAACCGCAAAGGAAAAGTAGGTTTTCATTTTAACTTGCTCTCCATTATTTCTCTTTCGTCATATTTATCGAAGAATCATAAATAATTTGGTGTGGACGTGGTCTCATTTCGGGATCCATGCATACAATGTTCTCTCTCTCTCTCCAAAAGTAATTGATTATTGTCCCACACAAGACAGACACACATGTCACACCTTGGCAAGAATTAGCGCAGGTCAAAATGCGAATAAAACGATCGAAAAACACACAAATAACAGCAAATCCAACTATATTTAAAAATCAACTTTTAAAAAGTAATAAAAAATATTGTCGCTTCATTTCCTGTTTGACCGTTTGAACAACGGTGAGTTCAACATAAAATAGTTTCTTTTTATATTTCTCCTCTCTATCTATCTATCTCTCTAGCATCTTTTTATCGTTTTCAATCTTCCTGAAATCTTTTGTTATTTTTGCAAATCTTCTTCTTTCGAGAGCGCGCGTGCTGCCAATGAGCACTTATCAATATACTAGTTGTCCGAAAACGATTTAAAACAAAACAAAAACGCAACATTGTAAATGCATGCTGGAAAAATGCACAAAATTCAAGCTTAAACAAAATAAAATAAGTAATACGACTGCATCGTGTCGTTTTTTTTTTGTTTAAAGAGGCATTTCAATTTATGGCACAATGCTGCACGGACATCGATATCTGTGTTGCCAACAATTTATGGTGAATTTTCAAATGTGATGTGCATGTATTAATAAAAAAAAACCGAGAAAGAGACAGTGACAGCAAGCGAGCAAAAGAGAAGAAAATAGCACATTTAATCGAAAGAAAGATACGCAATCGAAAAGAAAGAAAATAACAAGCGACAAAAAATTGTATAATGAACAAGGTCGATAAAGGCCGTTCGTGTACAACTTGTTTTTTTTTTTTTCATTTTACGGTTTCTGAGAGATTTTTTTTTTTTGAGTAGATGTCGTTGTTATTATTGTTGGATCGTCTCTGTTCGCATGCTGTCTTTTTCGTTTGCATATGAAACATATTGTTTCATTAAGTCATGCTTAGTATTTTTTTTTCGAACGCGAGCATACCCACGATTTTTGAGAATGTGAAATTGAACACATGAATTTTGATTATGTCTGCTCATTTTTTTTCTCTGTGTATCTTTCTTTAAAATCGAATAATCGAGAATTAATGTCTCTGGAGACACTTTTGTACTTATTTAAGTCTTTTGTGCTAATTTTGTTGTTGTTAGCTGTGTTATTTCACTTCCGGGTGAAAAACTGCACCGATTTCAAATAATCAAATGAGACAATCACCGCGAATATAAATAGATTTTAAAACCTGATGTGTCTGTTATCTTTATTTGTTTGGTTTTTTTTCGGTCACAAGTGTCTATCTTATTTGATTAATGATGACAATTTGTGATGTTCCATCATCGATTTAAAATGTGATTATATGACTGATCGAAATTGAGAGAAAAGAAAAACGACCGATTATTAGTTTGTTTTAGCATCTTAATGGCAATTTTTCAGACCGCTGTTTCTTCTTTACACACACGCATACAGAGACAAATTAGTCATTTGTTTCATTATCAATGCAAATGTACAATATTCAGAATTCATCCTTCGAGCACCGCAAAACGCCGATCCAAGTTGACCGAATCGAGTGTTGGTGTATACAAATGCTCGACAATGTGTCTTTCCGAAATTAACGATAATATATATCGAGAGAGAGAGAGAGAGAGAGAGAGAGAGAGAGAAACGATCCAAAGAGAACACGTTTTTATCTTATGTTATAAGCATATAAAAACAAACGTAAACATTTTATTTGGCCAACAGCCGTACGCAAGAACCGTACACCATTTTTGTTTCTCAATTCGATTGTCGATGCAACAGCGAATTGGGCTGACATAAACATACACAAACGCAATCGTATAAAAAATAAATTAAATGCGACCGAAATCGAAGTAAAAACCACACACACACACACACATATTTTGCGTGTAGAAATGCTCAAAGATTGAACGGTAACAGCTAAAAAAATTTTTTATTTCAAAAGTGATTTCTTAAAACCTAACAAAAACAGTTCAAAAACCATTTCATTTGTGAACAGAAACACACATACACACACATAAATTGTGACATGGTTAAATCATCGATATACTTAATTTTTTTATGATCATATCGATCAATGAACGTCAAATTTGAATTTGACGGTGGAAATTTTCAACATATGTATACAAATTATTATGGATAAAAGAATGGTATGTCTGGATGCCAAACTAACAACAAGATTAAATACAAAATAAAATATCATTAAATACTCGAATGACGAAAAACAAACCAGTTATTTGGAATCAGCTGCTCTGTTTGCTGTTGACGATTTGGTTGGTTATGTTGTTGTTGATTTTTTTTCTTGTCTTTTTTTTAATTTTTGCTCTCTTCTCTCGTTTCGTTGTTATTTTTTTTTTCTCTTCATTTGATGAATGTTAAAATATAACGATGGTACAGTGGTTCCGTAATCCATTACGAATACTTTCGGATAGATGGAGCAATCTTCTAGTTTAGTTTCGCACAATTTGTGCGATCGGGGCAATTGCAATCGAAATGGTTTAAGTTGTAGAGAAAAAGAGCAAAAAAAAAATGCATCACATTCCATATTTTTTTTACCACTAGTCGAGCATATGTTATGCTCATCTTTTTCAGATTTGAGTTCATTTACATCGAGATGAAGTGTGTCAAAGTAGAATGCGCGCGTGCGTTTGCTAGTTGTTTCATACGAAAATGCTATTGTTCACATTACATCTAATCGACGATGATGATGATAAAAAGCATTCTTTTTTTATTCAAAGATACTAACAACTCATTTTATATTTTGTACAACGGATGCCTGGTCACTGACCAGTGGTGAGACCAGAAAAATGTGCGTATAAAAGATATAAAAAAACCAAATCCACAAACATACACATCTCAAAGACCGTGGCAGCAAATAAAGAAAACCACACCGATAGCTTCTGAAGCGAAGAAGCAAAGCGAGACAGAAGAAGAAGAAGAAAAAAAATCTCAACGCAAATTGTTGTGTGTGTGTGTCAATATAATAATACATACGATACGTCTGACCAAATACCGTACAATGTGGATAAAAAGTGAGCGAATGTCTGCAAGGTCGATAAAGGCCGTTCGAAATGTAGCGCGAATGTTAATATGTTCAAGCACAGTCGCGCTCACGTTCGCTCCACTCTTAACTCCATGTGATTTTCATTCAGCCGATGATTTGGTTTATTTTATCTTTCTTTCATTTCTTGTTGTTGTTGTTGTTGTTGTTGTTGCTGCTGCTGTATTTATCTTTGGGCTCGTTGTTTACATCAATAGTTTTTCCTAGTGTGTGGGTGGTTCGATTGGACAGCATTGCATTTATATCGAGCAAAAATGCGTTTTCTAATTACTGTATGCGCACTTCGTCATAAATGCATAAATGAAATCGCCTATTTCATTTGACATTTTTAAAAATAATTAAAATTCATTTGCAATGAAAACTATTTAAACGCATACACAATGACGGACGCAGTCGATTGATTTGATAAATCTTTGAATTTAGTTCGCACATAATTATATGAAATTCATTCTTTTCTATCTGCACAAACAGCTTTTTTTCTTCTTTTTTTTAAACTGATGTTATTAAAATTGACGACGACAGAAAAAGTGTGCTCACATACAGAGAAACCGCAACAAATGAAACGGAATAACGAACACGAAGCAAATTAAACTGTATCGAGATTATGATTGAGCACATTCAAGACCAGTTATTAAATCATGTAATGGCACTGGTAATTTAATGGTTGAGTGATAATTTGGAATTTTGTTTCTCAAGTCAAAGAAGACGAAGAAGAAGAAGAAGTAACAGTTTAACACTTTGGCTACGTAGAAGTGTTGGCATATTTTTGCTCTTTTTCCTTGCTTTTTCTGTATGTCTTTCACCCAATTCAAATTTAACTCTTGGACGACCTTTAGGACATATACATCCTATGTTGTTGTGCATGTTTATCGGTTACATGTACCAAGTATGAATTTTGAATGATAATATCTACCGTGCGAATGCCGGTACATTTCTCTAAAATACTTTTTCCCGAACAAATTCCCAAAAACTGGAATTATTTTGGCATTTTTTTTTTCAGGTCACTGAACACAAATATATAAACAGAATTGTGAAGTCCCATCAAGGGGTTAAGGTGGCGAAGAACACAAACGGTACCCAGTGATCAGCAGTTGCATGTGAATTTTTATTTGTCCTTAAACTGCATCTTAAGCCGTAATTAAGAGCAATAGAATGCAAGAACATTTTAATTGATTTGACAGTATTATCGATGTTCCGGAATTCAATGTTTAAGAACAAAAAATGATCATTTTTTTTCTGTGTCTTTCTCTCTCTCTCTCTCTCTCTTCCTTTGTTTCTCTCTATTATAATTGTATTTTTTCTCACTCTTCTTTTGTGTGCTTGTGGTTTTAAGCGTCTCTTCATCTCAGATAATTATAAGACTCGGACCACGGGTGAATTTTTACATGTCGTCATAGTCGTACAGTTTCTTTGGCTGTGCTGAATTCAAATCCGTTGGAATGTGAATTCTTCAAAGCGACTGAATTTTATAATTCTTTCAATCAATAATGTGCAGGTATCTCCACATTCGTCAAACCATTTCATAACAAAAGTAGATTCTTTTTTTATTACGTTGACCCTGGTTTTTGTGTACACCATTTTGGCATCTGTCTCGTCATATATTATCGCTTCTTAATTGGTGTTTTTTTTTAACAAAAATTAAATCAAATATGATCGTCTGTCTATCCAGAATTTTGCAATAAAATTTGCAAAACATCTGAATCATTCACTAAATTTTAAACAGAATCGATTATATTTTTTTTCGCCAAGAAAATTATGATTATATTTATGCAAACAATAAATTTATGGCCATCGAACATGGTCGACAAATTGAAAAATACATGTAAAACTGCGACAACAATAACTATAACATAGATAATCGAACGAATAAACGCCGAAAACCACACGAATACACACACAATACGCCGTCACATATTAATGGTAATTTTATTATTGCTATTTTAATAAAATAAAAGTGTTGTTAAATCAGATTGATTTCTACGCCTCAGGATTGAGACAATATGAAGGATAGGAATGTCTAACTGGCGCCTAATTGTATTATTGTATTACAATGTTCTGTGGTTATTCCAAATGGCAAGGTGTTGTTGTCGTCGTTTTCGATTTTGTGAGTGTGCTTTTTTTTTCTCTTCGGTATGCGTATCTATCTCGCTCTCTATCTCTTTCTCTTTCACACTTTTATCGAAATTGCTTATTCTTCACGCTTTGGATTTATTTATTGAGATTTGTGCTGATTGTTTATGCTTTTTGCGTCAACCGTATTTGGTTACCTGTTATTAAATGAGAGTATATATATTTTTTTCTTATTAATTTCGTCGTCATGTGTGTTTGTGTGCCGCTATTTTTTCAAGTATGTCTCAATTCATTTCTCTGAATTTGTTTGTTTGCTTGTTTGTTTGGGATTTTTTTTTTGTTTTTTTTTTCTTGCTTAACTTCTTGTGATTTTGATATTTGCAATTGGTGTGCCGTCATATTCCAATCTCTTTAGTTTTTAGTACACTGTACGAATTTGCGTACACTTTACCAAGTCAAGTGTTCAAGCTTTTATTTGGTTTTTGTTGTTGTTGTTATCGTTCGTCATTTGTCACTCTCTGGCTGAACTGAAGGCGTTGGAATTTAGAACGGCATCCATACATTATAATTATACAAATCGATACAAAGTGCATGTAAGCAGCAGCAGCGATACAGCCAGCATCTATGTTAAAATAAAAAGCCATTTTGTCGCGTATTTATGATTACATTGCGTCTCTCTAAAATTATTATTGATCGATTACTTGTCGGTCGCTTCGAAATGGAGGCGATGTAAACAAAAGCAGATGCGAATTATTCGATGCGACCAACGTTAGACATTTGAACCATACACAAATATATTCACAGAGAAATCCCTTCATTTACAACCTTCGACCACGATCACAAGTATGCATTACATTCTCAATTTGTAGCTACTAGCAATCTGTGTATGAAATAAAGAGAAACCGATTGCAACTTGAAACATCTTTATCATTCGTCGAACAAAACGGTGACTAAGCATATCACTTCAATCAATTGCATTGCGCGCTCGCGCATACACACTTGCACACTAAAATGATGTTGAAGAGAATAATAAATTGGTTGATAATTTAATCGACTGAAAATACAATCAACCAGATATATGAACACCAACAACAACAAATAATAGTAATCATAAAATGGCAAACGCGTGTAAATTAATATGTCTAACAGAATTGTTGTCTCGAGTAACAGAAGTGTATTGCTTGCATAGTGTACACTCGAATAAAAAACAAAGAAGAATTGTTTTTGCCGTCAATAGAGCAGCGCCGTATTACAATGTATTGCATATAATTGGTGCACAATAAATTGTGTGCTAAATTCCAAGTGAAGAAGCACAATTTTGTTACGTGCCTATACACGATGCAACTTTCTCATTTGATTCAGATTGATTATTTATGTGATTGACATTTTTTTTGAAGTTTTCGGAGAAACACCGACTAAAAAGGTGTAGGTTTTTGTCCTAATTTTTTTTTGGGGATCACTTTTAGAACGAAATAAATTAAATACAGTTAAAATGATTTTGCATCAAATAAGTTGAGTTTAGTTCTCGAGAGATGAGCGTGCATAAAAAGCAAACTCAATTCATTGCAGATGCGTGTAAAGTTAATCACATCGATTAATGTTAATAATCCCGTGATGAATGTAAAAATCTTTTCAAGCCGATAAATACGAGATACGATTTTTTTTTAAATAAATCCCAGACTGGGATTAGTTTTAAGCATATCTATGTCTATCGCAGCAAATACTTTTACAGCAATAACAAAGTGAAAAAAAAAAACAGTTTTAATGAACCTGAACAAATTTCAGTAATATTTTTTTCCGTTTTTAACAAAGAGAAAGTGTAGACATAAAGAACATCAAATCCTGACCAAGTTTTTGACCTTGTGATTTATGGCACATATAGCGCCATGTGCATGAATGTGTGTGAATTCAACTTTATTAATTAAACAAAAAGGGTGTCGCTCTCTCTCTCTCTCTCGTTTTCGGCATAAGAGTGTGAAATGTGGCAAAGCGATGTGTTGGCCGCGTGCATTGAAATCGGACAAAAGGATATGCATACATTAAGGTCAACAATGCGAATGCATGTCAAATAACAGTTTGAGCATATATAATATATCCAAAAACAAAAAAAAACTACACTGTGAACACCACATACAAAACCGTCTCTGATAAATTAGGAGAAAAAGAATTTATAGGTTCATTTAAAAATGGCGCCATTGTGACGTGACACAATTTATGTTTAGTTATGTGTATCGTAATGTATAGTTTTATATTCTCTCTCTTGCTCGCACGAAAAAAACAAACGCCGAAATGCAAAAATTCAAAAACAAATGCAAAACACTCGAGAACGAAACGGCAAAAAAAAAACTTCAAACATCTCGCAAAATGAATTAACGATAAAAATGTTTTGATCAAAAATGCCATTCATAATTTAATTCAATACTGATGTATAGAACCTTTTTTTTCTTCAATGCAGTATGAGTCGTTGTTCTTTTCCCTGGTATGCATTCTACTTGTATGTGTAGAAAAAATTGTGCGAGAACGTTCTTTTTTTGTTGTTAATTCAAGACGCGAACATGATCGGATGGTGGATGCATCAGAAGTGCGAGCATACGTGTATGAACAGGCACACGGGTGTTTCTCTCGATTATGATGCATGGTGTGCACATACAAAAGCCATATTATGCCATTCTTACATCTATTATATGACTATTTATAATTTTATTGGAAAACTACCAATTATCAATTATGAATTTCGTGTTTGTTAATACATTACAAGTTCACAAATCAAGACGACGACGTCGATAAAAACACACACACACACACAAACACAGGGGTATTGAGAGCGAAAGAGAAACGCACATAGCTATGGATTGGGAATAAGAATTTTGAAAGAGAACGAGTGCGCGAGTGAAACGATGGCGACTTCGTTGAACATGAAGAATGCGCGATAATAATGCATTTTTCATGTGCGAGCATAAATTAGCAAATACACGACAAAAACACACCAAAAGCCTGCTTGAATAATACAAAATAATAATAATAACGAAATACGGCTCACGAAAAACACACAGTGCCTACAAGAGAATACCTTACACACATATTCACGTAACGATTGCACATAAACACATAATTTATCGTTTGTTTTTTTTTCTACTCTTCTCTGTAATCTCATTCATTCCCATACGAGCAAAAAGTGGTTTTTTTTCGCGTGTGTTTTTTTTAAATTCTCCTCCAAGTGATGCTCGCAATCTATTCACAATTTTTTTTTGTCGTTTCATTTTCGAGAGTGTGTGTACGAGAAAAAAAAAACAATACAAAAACATTTAAAAAAGGAATATTGATAATAATCTCTCATATATTGAATGGCAAAAGTGCCACACAGCAATCATTCCTGCTGAATGTTCTAACTGCAATTGTGAGAATCGTGATTCGTGGAAATTTGTTTTATTTTTTTATATTGAAACTCAACAGCAAGACAAGAGAGGCAGCAGCAGCAGCAACAGCAGCAAAAAATATTGTTGCACATATAGGCATAAAAATATTATTGCATTTGAGTTGGAGATTTTTTTTTGACATTTCGAGGTTTAATTGCACCCAAGCATTTACATGTCAATTCACACATTTAAACACACAACTTTACGCACATAAACACACATTTGTATAGGCAGAAAATTGATAATAATTTGTCTTTAACTGAAGGTGAACCAAATGCCTAACAAAAAACCGATACGAATTTCAAAAGAATGTCGTATCTATCCATGCAATTCATGGCAAATTTTCGAAAAGACAAAAACAAAATCTCATTTTATTGAACTGAACGTATCTTTGATGAGCATTGCTCATTGAGCAATCAGGTTGTGTTTTGTTGTAGACGACGGTGACGACCGCAATTGATCATAATGCCAGCCATCGCCACCATAATAGCGAACAAATCAAAGTTAGAGCGAAAAAAATGGGAGTGAAACGAACAAAATCGGCTGACAAGATCAATAATTTTAATTACGGCCGTCAATTTGCCTACAGCACTTAACATTGAACGCGGAAAAATCAAATGCAACCGTTTGACTGCACACTTTATAATGATTGGTGTTCGTTTCAGGCTTTATTTTGCTATTAATTTTTGTGATTGCTTCTTGTCTGCGGCGGGTTAGCGGGCGGGCTGGCGTTAGAGAGAAACGAATACAGCCTGCCCGCTTGAACTCTATTCCATATGACAAGATGTGATAGTTTGTTGCTGAAGTTAGAGTATGGTGCCGCCATCAGCGTCGTCGTTTTCACTGCTACCATCGCCACCGCCGTCTCCGCCGCCGTGATGCAGCTGTTACATTCCGGCTTTTCTATAAAATAATCATTTTATTTGTTGTTTTACAGTGGCTCTTACTCAATAGTTCACTATGAATGAATTAAAATCATTTTTGCACTTTTTCAAGTATACACAACAAATACGATCATATGGTTGGTGCACAGTGCCCAACGATATAATTTGAGAAAGAAAAAAAACAACAACGAATGAATCTCCCAGAATTAGATCGAGAAAAAGAGAGTAATATAGCGTGCATAAAAATTGCATGATACGTTTAAAAAAAAATGCATATACACAATGAATATGGGCACTGTCCATTACAGCTAGTCTCGCTATTAAAATTTTGCGTAAATGACAGTTTCATAAGTGATCTGTTTCTCTGTCTCTTCTTGTCGCAGCGCTGGTGTTGTTGCCATTTGGTTTGTTGCTTGTTTTCCTTTTTATTTTAAATGTAATTCATTTTCAGCCGTTACCATTTCATATTCCAATTTGATTTTGCATTTTTCAATCACGAGCAAATCAAAATGAAAAAAAGATAGAGAGAAAAGAGATCGGCACACGATCACTAACAATAATCAACAAAGGCATTTCATGCACCACACACATATATACTCGGTCGCCAGTGCATTTGCGGTTAATATATAAATTTTTTTTGTGCTGTTATTTAATTTCAAACTTAATTTAGTAAGACGCGTCAGCTTGTTATGGAAAATTCCAATCGTACCTTCGAAATGCCACACAGCTAAAAACACCGTTCGTGCCGGTGTTACTGTTGTTTTTGCCGCCACCGCTGTCATCGTCGTCGTCGCCGTTGTTGTTGCTGTTGTCACTGTCGTTGTTGCTTAACATTGGAACGATCGAAAGAGAACGAATCGTTTTCCGGGTGACGCGATCTCACATTTCCAAGAACCTTGCACACGAACAGTACACACAGTAACGAGATAGAGTAATGACAATTTCAATTTTCGAAATTGAGATCACCGGCACGGAAAAACGGTCACTTGCACCGAGCCTATTCAATCATACACACATATATACATATATGACACTGTAAAGTGGCAATGGAAAAACTGCACTCGTCTTAATTTGTTCATTTTGTGCACAAAATACGCTATCGACTTAGATACACGCAACTCTTTTAATGATCAATGTGAACAAAAACAACAACGAAAAATAAACGGCATCATGCAAAATATCGATGAGCAAAAGAAAGAGCAATAGAATCAACATCAACAGCAGCGATTGATTGATGTGAGGAATGAGAAGAGAAAAAAAAACACACACGTCGCTTAGAAATGTGATGAATATGAATGTAATGATTTTTAGCATGTTGGCGCCACTTAAACAACTCCAAACATTGTGGCGGCAAATTGCGATTCGACAAAACAAAACACTGAACCATATATGAACAATGGCAAAACACACCAAAATGACACATACACAGACCGTGCCATAGAGTGAATGTGAACGAATGAATGAATGAATGAATCAAACGTTCAAAGAAACAACAACAAAAATAGCGCAACCAAACGCAAATAACTCAAACACATTCGACGATCAAATCAAAAATGCCACGACTTGCGCGTCAATTTAATCATTACATGTAATTATTATCACATCGTCATATCAAATCGAAAGAAAAAAAATTCATACGGCGACTGAGCAAATGAACGAAGCTCGAGCGCACTGTGATAGGCGGGAGAGAAAAAAAAAATTGTAGCAAAAGACGCCGCTATGCATGTGTGTGGCTTTTGGCTGTGACTTGTCTAACGCCACTCGTACAAGAGCAGCAACACACACGAAAAAAAAAACGCTTCAAACTAGACCCGAACGTATTCGGTTTGGAGCTTTGAAAATCGTCCCAGCCAATTAGTTTCCATTCATTTCGCCACCAATACATACATCTGTATCAAAGCGAGATTAAGAGCACAATTGAACGATTGCGATGATCAGTCAACATCGGATACAAAGACGGAATCAATTCGTAATTTGCATATTTATGTAAATTCAATGATTTTGCGAGACCAGAGAAAATGACAGCGACGGCACAGAGATTTGGCCACATTATCGCACAGGTGTGTGTATTTTATATTTTATTCATCGTTACTCGATGCCGTTGATGTCGCTCGATTAACGGATTTCGATCGGATTTTTGTCATTTGATACTTTGATTACATTTGCGCTAAAATAAATACCTACATAGAGAGAGAGAGAGAGAGAGAGAGAGAGAGAGAGAGAGAGAGAGAGAGGGAGATGCATCACAAGCCATAAATCTCAGTGTGTCGGCTATTAAAATCAATCTCGAATCGCTTTTATTTACATTCATCGTATCGAACACATGAATTGCAATGAAATGGTAATTGATGATTGATAAATGCAAATGACGAAATTAGAAAATTGTTGACAAGTCATTTGAAATTACCGTTGTTTGTTTTTGCATTGATGGATAATCATTATCAAATGAGGCAATGATACTCTCTGCATTGACTGAACAAGCATTTACTGATGAGCGACAGGACCATCATTTTTCATTATATTGATCAAAGGGAAGTCAATCGAATGCAAATGGAATTTCCGTTGTGCGGAACACACAAACATACCAACAATTTTCCGAAAATTATTATTAAAAGCCATTGACTGTATCTCTTTGTAGTCGGTTGCAGTCTATGGCGATAGTGAAAATGCATCTATGAATCATCGCGTTTTCGGAAATAGCAAACACCGAGAGAATGAGAGATATAATGAGAAAAGAAAATGCCCAGCTGAAAAAAAGAAAATCATATCGGCATAAAACAATAAGAGCTGGCGCCAGTCGAAAATATCGCAAAGAGTTTCAAACAAAAAAACAGAGAGAAAAAATAGAAAAACATAATCACTGCTCCTGAGAGAATATGCAACAAAAAAAAAGTAACAAAAACAACAATCGAATGGAAATATTTACAAAATTTGTTAAAGAAGTTTAATGAATTCTCTGACTTTGGGCTGGGCGATACGCTTCATAAATCGGAACACACACATGTACACAAAAGGTTTGTTGAAGGACTAAATTGGTATGTTTTGTTATGCATTGAGCATGTCATCTCTATCTGTCGCTTTCGATGTGTCGTTCAGGTCGGTTGTTGTATACCGCACACACAAGTGCATGCTGCACTAATATCAATTCCACTGACTTCTCAAAAAAAAGTGAATTGAAGGTACAAGTTTATCAATGGATGATACACTCCGACTCCGAATGGCAAAACACATACACACAGAGATAATAACGGAGACAATCAGCCGAAATAAGACATCAAAAACAATAGACACCTACGTATCGTCTTCATATTTTCTTCACTTATTTTCCTCTCTCTTTCTTGGATAAAGTTAATAATATAAGAAGGAAACAAATCACGTTCAATGTAAGTTTCGGAATTAAAAAAAAAAGAAGAAAGAAAGAATTTGAGAAGGGAAAAATCCGTAAAACGATTGCCCTATCATAAATTACCATAAAAATGGCAACGGGGCTCTCTTTGTTCGTAGCAAGTTATTAGACATTTATTATCCTTTTTTCTATCTTATTGCATTTATATTCTGCATTCTCTGTTGCTCCATTTCTATCTACGTATCTATCTTTATGTTTGCCCTTTCACTCTGGTCGCTTTCGTTTAACAAACAACGGAAAAACATTAGAAATAGAGAACACACACACACCGAGATCAATAAACACTTGGAGACCCAAGACCTGGAATCCATTTAATTTTAAGCTGCTTGTAGAATACAATTACTGCCTGCAAAACTTGGACAGAGTGAGAGGCGAATATTGAAAACAAAACAAAAAAATTAACATTGTTACATGCGCCACATTGTAGATTGTTTTGTTGAGCACAGCAGGTATTTCGACGGAACATTGATTCAGACTCAAAAAACCGATGGTTATATGGCAACCGTAAAAAAATCGGTGTCTACCTCTATAGCTCAACCCCGCTGTCACTTTCCTTCTTTCGACTTGCGCTCATTTCATACAAGAGAAAGAAAGAGAGAGACAAGAGAAAGAAAGAGAGAGAGTAAAAAACACCGACAATAAATTGCCAAGTGCCAAAATGCATAACATGTTCATTAAGCGCTAAATATTTTATCTATTCGTTTAAATCTCGTATTCAATTAGGCAAAAAAAAAGACTACAGCTGAGAGATAGAACCTTCTATCTTTACATTTTTTAAGGCGACAGGCCTGATCTATTGCCGTTGAAATGATTTCTTCTTTCTTTTTCGGTACCAGTGAAATTCCTTTAAAAATTATACTGTCTTTAATAAAGACTCTGAATGTGAGGCGGTGAAAAGTGTGAATGGACATTGACTTTTTTTTCTATTTTTTAGTGTTTTTCAGTGTGTCCATAATATATAGAAATAGCACTAAATAGTGTCGATATCTATACTATATTGGTCCACTATATATGGAAGATATTGCCGCACGCCACCGTATCGCACGATCGAAGTGAGTGTAGACGGGAAAAATCACAAGTTTCCGTGCGGCAGTAGAAAGAACTGTGTGTATGCGTCAACATTTTTGCCGTCCGCACTCACTTCGATTGTGAGTTACGGTGTCTTGCAGAAATATCTTCCATATATAGTGCACCGATATAGTATAGATATCGACACTATTTAGTGCTATTTCTATATGTTATGGACACACTGGTGTTTTTCCACTGTAAAATGAATTTAAAAAAAAACGTACACTATAAGTATAAAATTCAAACATTTAGATGACTTACCTGACAAATACATTTGAAGCATTTCATATCTTTGATTGAATCGACTGCCACTTCTTCGCCTTCATTCGAGCACGGCTCCCTTCGTCCCACTGTGAAAAAAAAAACAGACAAAAAATAAATAAACATTATATCAACACATATATTAATAAATGTCTCAGTTAATTTTCTATCAACATGGTTTCAGTTCAAGCGATGCGATGCGATGCAAAACAAAGTGCAAATAGAATGTAGCGCGTGCAAGAAACTCTCTCACATACACACGGCTGTAATTTAGTTTCGTTGTAATTGATTGATTTATCGATATATTGTATGCAAAAAAAAAAAATTATTACACAAAAACAAATTGATTTTCCTTTCATCGCTCGATCGGGCCTGTTCTAGGTATATTGCCAGCAAATATGCTGTTCAATTTATATTAGATAAACGTCGTTCACTTTAACGTGATCAATCGTGTATACAGTATTTCTAAATTGATCGAGTCACTTCAAAATTATTTAAACTGTATTAGTGTGGCGGCGATCGTTTGCAATGGAAACAGTAACAGCTGCTGCAGCAAAGTGGAGGAAAAAAAAGCAGCGCATAACGCACAAAGTCAATACACATGTCGTGTTGGACAACTATTTGTCATTCAAACATCAAACAAGAAATGTGATGAAAAAAAAGTCACCATAAATTCCATGAGAAATTTTGTGCAGAACGATGCACATTCACGTTGCTGTTTCGTTGCCGTTTTTTTTTTTTTTGGTTTCTTCACTTGATTCAGTGTTGTTCTTATTTTATTATTATTGTTGTTTTGTGATAATTGAGCATATCGAATGTCGAATAGTAGAGAGCACTGAGCTGAAATGAGATGAATTAATGTAAGTGTGATTCCAATAATTACTCGATTCATCTGATCTCGAATGCAAGAGGGCGGACGAATTGTTGAGATAAAGAGCAAAGCAAAGTATTTGATTTGAAATTATTGTGTATGCACATAATGATGATGGTGCAGGTCATCAATGTTCGTTTATATATGTAATCGAATACGATAATAACTTATATGCTGCTGCTGCTTGACACAAACAAAACCTTACCGATTTCACGAACATTTTGAAGTGCTCAACTGACTTTGTAACATTCAATTATATGTACAGAAATATTTGCGCATAATTTGCAAAAATGCACATTGCAATGGGGCAATGGATGTGGTGCGATGCTGAAAGCGAACTTTTTTCTCTGTTGAATGTGCACAGCACATCGTCTTGAAAAATTAATCGAAATGTTCAAGTTGAAATCCATAAACAAAAATCAGCCGACCTTAATTAAGTTGGTTTGACGTTCACACAAAGCCGCATATGCTATTTTTTTTTTTGTTATTGTTGCGTACTTGAAATACTTTAGTCATTTTCATCTTTTTTGTGGTTCGATAATACACGGCGCTATTTTTGAATCTTGAATGTTGTACGCACACACACATACATAAATTTATTATATTTTAAGAAAGATCCGCATTCTTTTGCCGCTACCTATCTCTTTCTGTTTTTTATCTCTTCGCATTTTATGTCTGATTCGATTTTATATGGAATTTTTGTGTGTGTCACATAAAATTCAAATGTTTTTTTTTTTCATTGAACGTTAAATTATGAGAAAATCATCATGCCGAATTTTTTCTTCGGTGGGATTTTCCGTGATAATGACAAAAGTTTTGTATTTTTAGTCTCCGCACACAAAGCGGTGATACTATTGTTTGATTAGTGAGACAGAAAGAGCGAGAGAGAGAGAGAGAGAGAGAGAGAAGATGTCATTTTTAAAGTGAAAGAACATTTATTGAATAGCGAAAAATAGTGCGCGAAAGCGTCTATGTTCTGGTGTATGCTTTGTGATCTTAAATGTCTGTCCATCATGATGTTGTGATTTGCTCATGTTGGGCACGTTGCTACCAAAACAACTAAAGAATTCAACGGTCATTTGAATTTTTTCTCGAATTTGGCACGATCAATCCATTAACAATGGTAATAAAAATCTGCTGCAAAATCGGTTCTCGGACAATGTTGACGTTAACGGACAATGAAGAAGAACTCATTCTTCCCCCAAGCCGCTTTTCATCCAATTGTGAAATTGCTGCATTTTTTTGTTTGTTTGTTATTGTATGACGTTCTGTTTCATCTCGTTTTGTTGCTCGTTGTGTGAGAACTGGTTAAATGGTCGCGTAATCTTGTTTTCAGTAGAAAATAGTGTACACGCAAGCGTTCCGCTTAATTCGTCTGGTAATTACTGGTGCATTTGAATGGGGTAGAATAAAAACTACTTCTCGAAAAATGTTTAAACACGAAACCTAAAAAAAAACTTTCAATGAAAAGTGAATCAATTTTTTTTCGTCCAATTGAAGTGAACCAAAAAAAATTTGTTCAATAAAAGTGAACCCAAAAAAAAAATTCATTTTAGTGTATTTTACACTGAAAAAACCGAGTGACATTTGTTTTTTGGTTCACTTTTATTGAACAAAATTTTCTTGATTCACTTCAATTGGACAAAAAAAATTGATTCACTTTTTATTGAAATTTTTTTTAGGTTTCGTTTTAAAATAGCAATTTTTCGAGAAGTAGTTTTTATTCTACCCCATTCATTTGTTTCGCATACTAACGTGCAATGTTCCGTGAGTGCATCGTTGCAAATCGAATGCAAACGATAACAAAAATAATAAAAAGAGAGGAGAGAAGAGAGAAAAAAAAATGTGTATTTGTGCAGAAAACAATTGGTCGAAACGATCTGAACTTCATTTGCAAATCAAAGAGAAATATATGAGTGAAAATTCTGCGAATCATTTGTGATCAACTTGCGAACAGTATACAAGAGAGAATAATTTTCATTGGTGGAATTGCGTGAAAAAGAAATTGTGCAACGAAAGGAAAAAAAGGGGGCAGCCACTGCAGCAGCAACAGCGAAACACTTATATAATTCTGTGGAAAATGGAAGGCAAAGCATATTTCTTTTTAGAAAAAAAAAAAAGAAAAAGAAGAAGAAACCAACGGCAATAATGCAACATAAACAAACGAAAAAAAAAAAGAAATGAGAGAACATTTATTTTGTCTACGCATTCGTATCCATTACACTTTTGTGGAATGTGCAACGGTTGGTTAGTTATGTTATTGTCACCACCAGCATTTCTTATTTTATTAATTTTCATTCCATTACCGTAAAGCATCCACATTTTTATGCTTCAACTAGCCAGAGCCAATGCGTTGAGATTCAACAAAAGAGAAAAAGAGACGATCGATTATGGAAAGCGAGAAAGTGAAATAGATATAGAGAAAGAGAGTGCGAGATTAAACTTCAATTGTTTGCTAAGAAATATGGAAGATCGCGAGGAATTCGAACAATGTTGCAAATGATTGAGAATTGTACAAAATTCTCTCCGGTGTGGTGTATACATTTGCGCCATAGAGAGAGAGACGAACGGAAAATAGAGACGAAAAATGTTAAAACGTCAAGGAATTAAGTTCTTTTTTTTGGAATTTCGCTTGATGTCTCGATTTTCGTTTTGTATGCAGTTGGCGTGTTTCAAGCACGTTTCAACAATGATATTTTCCGTTTCTATGCGACCGAGCATATGTGTTTGTGTTTATGTTAAGAATTTCCGAATGAATTAATGGCAAAACGAAAATATGTACAACATATTCAAGAGATGAGAATTCCTATAAATCGGAGTCGGTTTGTTATTCAATTGGTTTGGTTTGGTTGGCGTTTTCAAGTGAAAGAAGAAAAAAAAACGACATTACTTATTTTCTGTTCATAAACTGATTTCAAAGAGTGACAAATCGAACTGTGTGCTGTGTGATTCATTGCGAATTTTTATAATCCACAAAAATAGTATCTACAAAATTTTTATACAAATAGACTTTGGTTGTCTATCTCCTACATATAGATTGTCACAGCGCTTTAATCTGAGAATTTTTTTCACTTCTTTTTTTCAAATCACCGTCTACTGCTCATTTATCGTGGTGACACATCCTTTTATTTGTTCAATGAGAGGGCAATTTTTTTGTTTTTTATATCTCTTAACTATTTTGTGTACACATGTAAGAGCCCGTCGTCTCAGCATGAACACACTCGCACAACCTTTTCCCTCATGCATCTTGTAGGTTTGGTTCTTTCGTCAAAAAAACCGACAATTTGGGACTTTTTCTTCATGTGTGTGTGTAATGTGTATCTTCCAACATATTTTTTTAATGAGTTTGTTGGAATTTTCATGCCGAGTAAAAATTCACAGGAACCAATTCACATTTATATATTTTTAGTATGTCCACCTGCATTGAATGGCTGGTCATTTGGTTTGGTGGCGCTATGACCTACCCGGACGATTTGATTGAATGACTCATCGTCTAACTATGAAATAACTAACTTGACGTAAAACTGACTCGAACATTTGTTGAATAATACATACAGAGATTTGATTGTGATGAGCACACGGATGCAGATGCAGTTTTTTTTTGTTTAAATGCTAAATGCATGTCAAATAAATATTTTGTCGAGTTGCTTGTCAAACGTTTTTTTCTTCTTTCATTTTGTAAATATTTACACGCAAGCCGATAACGGTAATGTTCAAGTGTTTGGCTACGGATGTATAAAACAGCAGCAAAATCAAACGGAATATATTGAAACATCACAGCGGATTGTTCAAACAATCTCACCGATGCAAAGAAATAAAAGAAGAGAAAAACACAAGACTGAGTCATCACTCAAGACACACTCCATCTCCGGATTGCAATTGAGTGGTTTGTTTGTCTATTTTCAACCAATCCACACATACACACACATCCGCATTAAGAAGGTAATGAAAATATTCCTTAGTGTTGGGTAAATATTTTGCGGGCTGGCGTTTCAATTGCTCGTTTGTGTCATTTATTACAATACGTATGCTCATTTTCATTCGGTCTCTTTTTATCATTTTTTTTGTTTCTCTCGCTCTCTTTCTCTTTTCCCTTCTTGAACTTTGTTTGCTGCCGTTGCTGCTTCCTATTTCAGCCGCTGGAAAGATAAATTCAAGAAAAAGAAGAAGCTGAAGAGAGCAACCGAAATCGACCAAATAAATACATCATCCTGTCTCGAACAGGTAAAAAATAAACATTCGCCACTCTATTGCCGAATCGCTTCATATTATTTTATGACTTCTTCTACATGTGTGCACTCCTTTTCGCTGCTGCTGTTTATCTCCTTTGATTATTATTTATTTAAGACTCAATTCTTTTTTCGTCTCTTTTCTCTCTTTATTTAACTCACATCGTTTTTTTTTTTTATTTCTCGCTACCTTGCTTTTGTGTTGTTTTTTCACATAAAATCACATGTAATGCTTTTTTTGTGAGCATTTTGTTTTATTATCGCTTGAATTGTTTATTTTCCAATGATAAATCTATTTTCATTTTGGTTTTTCCAACTATTTGATGGCGCTTACCAACTTGTTGTTGTTTTTTCCCTTTTTGCTGGACTTTTTTTCCCCAAAAAATTTGTCCTTTTTTTATGTTAAACAGAAATGTTTTCAATTTACTTCCTTTGTACGATATACGACAAAAACCCATTACACATACATTCTTTGTTCAAACCACAATACGATGGTCTCATTTCGTTTATTTAAATGACATTTTCACAAACTGAAATATCATTTTCAAGAGAAAGACAAAATTGTATTTGTGCGTTATAGTGGTAATTCCGTTTGTTTCTTATAGATTATCTCAAATGCATTGTGCCAGCTAAAAGTTGTACACATAAAATTAATATGGTGAACAACGTACAGTGGAACTACACAAACACACACATTTTTTGTGTTCATCAGTTCAAATTTAAAAAATACTTTGCGAATATCAAGCAAACATTTAGATTTTATGGATCGGTATGTAGTCCAATAGAAGATTTCGGAAACATTATCATTTTCGAAGTCAATTGTGTCAATTTTTTTTTTGCAACTGTGCAATGCATAAGTAGATCTCAATGAATGCACAATTTTTGAAAGAAAGAGATAGTGGGATAATATCACCAAACTAATATAGATACGGTTAACTCTCAACACATATCGACAATGGAATTCGTTTGTTGCATGACTAAAACGACAAAAAATGAACAGAAGAAGAAATGAGTTGAATGTTTACCGTTTTTTCATTTACATTGCTTTTCTTTACGCTGCTTCTATGATGGAAAAATTGTGTGCATTCATTATTTTTGAATGAAAAATTGCGATCTCAATTTTCTATGTTATAATATTGTATGTTTTCATGTACTAAATGAAATGGACCGAACTCAAGAAGTATAAAGACCACCCTAACTTTGCCTGAAAAATGTGGTCATCTAAGGTTCTTGCCAAATGGTATTTTGCACGAGGTCCATCTTTCAAACCCATTTAATTATAATGTAATTGAATTGGATATGGACTTGATGGACAAAAAAGTTATATTATTGGATATTTCCTCTTCACTTGAACGAATCTTGATTATCAACTGAAATATGTAAGCATGTGGTCAAAATTTCGCTATATTAATAAAGTACTGAATTACTGAACGAATTTCGTTAAAGTCTTGCTCTCCACTGCAATCGAAATAAAAAAAACGAGCAGAAACATATCTTAATCCATAGAAAAAGATAAAGATAGAGATTTTATACATTTAAACACGGAATAATAGTTTCGCTTGTTTAGAAATCAGCTCAGCGCGCGTACTCGCAAAATGTCGTCGAAATGGCAAATTAGGACAAATTTCTTGCATTTTGGATTCACAGATCAAATAAAAAAGAAAATATAGATGCGAAAAATGTATTCAAAGCGTTCGCGCAACAAACCACCGCCGCATTTATGACAGTAAAATAGAAAAAAGTATATATGAAAATGAAACAAAAAAAAATAACATGAATTGAGTAAATGACAAACATCAAATGCTCTACAACACAATTTCCATTTATTTAAACGACATAATATGCATTTATTGTATACATCTCATGGATTTTGGTGTATATGTGTATGTGTTCCCTATATTGTTTTGTTCAAAAGTAATTCGGATTCGTTTTTTTGTCTGTTTGCTCCATTCATTTTTCTTCGCTTAAAATTCGTTATTTGAACAAGCGGTTTTGTTTTGTGAGCGTTTTTGCTGTCGTTGAGGGCGATTGAGTGAAAGAGCACATTTGTTCAGTAAAATTATGATAACAGCTAGATAAACGAAATAGCGATAATAACGAAATATGAATAAATGTGTTTGCTCATCGTTGCCCCCTTCATTTCCTCGTCGTCGATAGCAATAAAAAGGGTGACTGTGATCAAAATGAACGAGGGATGCATACGTTTCAAGCAGTCAAAATGCATGTAGTTCTAAACAACAATGTGATTGTTGGATGACAAAAAATGCCGAAGAAAAAAAAAATATTCTGATTTACATTAATTCTATGTAAATTTTAATAGATTTCTGCTTCAATCTATAAATGGTTTCCACTTACGCGAATGAAATGAGAACAAACGCACATCCAAAATATCTATATATATATATATATGGGGATAAGTCGCGCTTATAGTAAATTGATATTGAAAATCATGGTCTATACTTTGGCATCGTGTATTTGTTCGAACTGGCATGAACATGACATTGGTTTTTTTTTTCTTTTTTTTAATCTTTCACATATCTAATTTTGTGATACAAAATAGAATTTTATGCTGAAATGTGATGACAATTAAGTTTATCGTGTTCAGTCGAATTTTAGAATTGAATGTCATAAATGAGCCAAATAATTGCTAAAAACAAAGATATACGTAGTGTAGACGTACGAAAAATACACAATGCACTTGGCTTGTGAATGGTTGGCATTGCTTGATCTTAACTGTTTAACTGACATGGACCACCGTGTGCTTAGCAGCAAGACACACAACAAAAGAAGAGAGAGAGAGAGAGAGAGAGAGAGAGAGAGAGAGAGAGAGAGAGA